>NC_143020.1:122501622-122807609 GCF_055824585.1 Amblyomma mixtum | reverse complement strand
TAAACGTCTGTCTCTGCAAACCTTGGCAACCTTGGATTCGCGGAAGAAGCTGGGAAACGATAGTAAACATGGTTCCCAACGAGCAGACCCCTTTTGCTACACTGTGGCTTTGAATTGTGCCGCTCAGAGGCGAATGCTGCTAAAAGGAAAGCTCCAATAAACATTTTAAGGCGGAAGCCTTTAATGCCTTATATCGTTGTAAGCAGAAGTTGTCGACAGAAATGTCACGCTTTTCAATTGGTCGAAACGGTCGTAACGTCACAGTGCGCGAATTTCAAACGGGGCCAATTGTACTTCGGCTAGTAACCATGCAATCAATTCAAGGGATCCTATAGTGATGCTCCAAGTAAGTGGGACTGAGTTTAGTTAACTGCTTAATTACCCAATTAGCTTAATTAACCTTTCTAGTCAGTCCAGATAAATAAAACCGAGTAGGAAATTGGTCGAGTCGGGAATCGTACCCCGGTCTCCGGAGTGCGAGACGAGCATGCTAACCACTCCGCCATGGTTTCGGATCAACAAAGGCGCGTCTAGTGAATACGGTGTCTTCGTTCACTCCCATCTTCCTCCCTTCTCGTTACGGCGAGGTTTAGGTGTCCACCGAGATATGAGAGACAGATACATTTCCTTTCCTCAAAAACCAATTTACCGACGAGCAAAGCGTAGAACCGAATGGGCGATGGCGTTCTATAAACTCCCTGGCAGCGTTGCAAGACGCTGTCGCGTTTCACTCTTAGAGGCGAAGCCTAACGTCTTAAAAACGCATCAGTGGCACAAGCAGCAACACCGCACTTTAGGTCAACAAAGTGCCCCTTGAATTTTTTTATGCACACTCTTTTTAATGCACACCTTTGTGCACTCTTCGCATTGACGAACACACTTGCGCTATGAACAGCACCGTACGTGAGCGACACCCGTGTGGTTATCGGCGGGCTATGGTCACTGCTCAGCAAGGACGTATTTGTACTGTTAGGGTGGGGGGGGGGGGGGGGGGGGGGGGGGGGGGGTGAGAGGAGGTGGCCCCCTCAAGCGTTATATTTTGCAAAGGAAAACAATGCTAAACCCAACTTTTTGGAAGAAAAAAGCCCAAAAAGTACATGGTTCAAACAGGACCGCACCTCACAACGCCCTTCTGGCAGTGACCCATAAACCCGCCCCTGCTGTTCAGCGGTTGTGAAATAAGCGAGGTCCTCCAAACGGAGAACGCAAACAACGCTCTGAGCCTTTCGGCGCAGCTTGACAGCAGAGATGGCTGTTCGCGACATCAGCGCGGCACGACCGCTGTAGAAGTAACAGAAACGGCTCTGATATGCGCGTGTATATACAGGGTGTTTCGCCTACGACTTTACCGAATTTTTAAAAATAGGCTTTTCGAATCATAAGAGCGCTTTTTTCGGCATAGCATTGTCAAAAGTGCATTACATCGGAATACGGCTAAAATGTGCTAACCAGCAGGGTGCTTAACCGACACTGAGCAGTTAACTTTATAACTACTACTGTTAGGCTCCTGAATTATTGAGAGGCGAGTAGACCATCGTAATATCCATATCAGTTTTTAGGGTTTCGAAAATGCGGTTACCCTCGGCGCTGTGGCCCAATAAATATTAGCTGCATTCCGCCAAAATATATGCGCTTTCGAGAAGCTTGCAGGCAAAGCAACCTCTCCAGTGCACGAAACTCGTAGAAACAGCGGAAATTTGTACAGCCACAGCGCCGAGGGTAAGCGCGTTTTCGAAATTCTAAGTACTTATAGCGTGCCATCGTGGTCAGGCCGCAGTCTTCTCCGGCCGCATCAGCTTCGACGTTCCCGACAAGGGTACGGGCGAAGTTCGCATGTCTGCATGGTCCTCCTGTTATTGTTTTACATGCGACAGCTGTTAGTCCAGCCTGTCTTTTGCCAATCCAAAGAACTACAGACTTAGTGGCAACCTAGGCATGCCACAACGATCGCATCAGGCGCACGGTGACGTGACCATCACGTGGCTGGACGTTGACGACGTGACCGGTCAAGTGACAGTCACCTGGCCAGATGATAGCAGTCCCCGCAACGAAATCCTTCCTATAAATTTTTCACTGAAAAATGTAAGGATTTTTTCTCACTCATCCACGGTCAAGATGTACCCAATCTCAAAAAATTAGAGTGAGCTGACGGGCTAGTTGGTCATTCATAATAATTTCAACTGCGCAAGCTACACACGGACACATGACGAGAAAAGACACACACACAAGGGCGTCCGCAGAACTCTTTCCAGGGGGGTGCACCCGATGGCCGGTTATGGGGGAGGCGGCAGCTATGTAGTTGTTTTCTACTAGTGCATAAATAATATCCGTAATTCCAAGGGGGGGCAACCGCCCCCCCTTGCCCCCCCTTCCGGACGCCCATGCACACACACGAGCGCTGACGAGCTCAGCGCTCGTGTGTGTGTCTTTTCTCGTCATGTGTCCGTGTGTAGCTTGCGCTGTTGAAATTATTAATTCAAAAAATTAAATGCAGCCGAGCAGCGAACAGCTGCAGTTTCCGGCACCATTTCTTTGTCCCTCTTCGTCTGCTTTCCCTTGTCTCGCTCTTTGTTTCAGCCAATACGTTGGTTGATGATTTTGTTGGTATGACTTCCTTCTGCCGGCTTCTATCGTACTCCATGTTGTACTGTATCGTAGGATACAAGGTTAAAAAAAATAACGGTCGATTTGTGTTGTTAGGACAAATACGAATCAGTTGCGCTAGCAATTCGTTTTTCACTTTGGTGTCGGTGTTCAGATCCAGTGTTCAAGAATGGCAGTTGTTCGGATAGCGATAATGAGCTTATGTTCATTTTTTTTCGCTCTCTCCTTTACATTCGTAGATCCCTGGCAGACTTCCTACCACTTCTGGCGCAGTGGTGCAGCCGTTAAGCGATGCGCCACTGCCCTGCGATGGCTACTGCAGCCCCCGGTGGGGCTTGGAATGCTTGGGTTGGGCTGTGACCCAGGTTGCTTCTCCCGAGCAGCCTACCCAAAACCGAGTTCAAACAAACAAACAAACAAACAAACAAACAAACAAATAAAAAACAACGGCTAAATGCGGGCAATTAAGCACACAAGTGAAGGGAAAAGAGGTGCTCGTCATGGCTTACATGACGGTAGCCAGCAGCCACCGAAACCAAGGAGCGTAGGGGATATGTCTTTTATTTTTTTAATTTGTAGTTTTTGATCAGTGGGAGATTAATAAAAGCAGAAGAAAAAACAACCACATGACGCCGGTGGCATAAGATTCCACGACATCCGAATTTCGCGCCCGGTGCTCTCCAACTGAGCTACGGCGACGGCTGTCCAACCTTCCACTTTCGAGGGTATTTAGAGCACTAGAACAGCAGTTGGCAGCAATAGCTCATGGCCCTGAGAGTTTTTTTATGACTCCGTTGACCAATCGGAACAGTAAGTAAAAGCAGCTTTGTAATGTATGACTGTAGTAAACAAGCCAAAGGCTTTATAATGATTGGAAGTATAATTTATTCCTATGATTAGCTTCTTGTTTAAGCAACAGGAATGAAAAGCTTCAAAATAGATTGTTTTCATTCTGTCTCGGCGGAATTCGACGTGGCAGCCATGACAATGGGCGGCGACTTAAGTTGTATGCGACAATAAGTATATGCATACCGACTCCAGTACTTTCTCCGCTGCTGGCTTTTCTTGAACTCATATAGCTGTTACGATGAGCAGAGAAAAAAAAAGACAACTACGGCTTCCTTGACGGCATACTTTGCGTAGCATCGCCTAAGACGATAGACCCGCCCCTCTGGCAACGGTCGATATGTTTTGCCAGCCGCATCCCTCGCTTTAAAGCGTCTGTCTCGAGAAGAGCTGTCCTCATCAGAGGCTGCCCGAACCACACCAAGAAGAGGAACGATCGACAGCGCAGCGATGCCGCCAGCAGCCAGGCGGCTTCGAGGGCCTTTCGAGTGTCCTCCAAGTCCTGTCAATCAGACGTAACCAAGTCGGCCTTCAGACGCCGTCAAGCTCTGTTTGCGCACGCGCGCTAGTGGGCCCTTATGCACCCGCTGCTCAATGAAGCGACAGCCCCGTCACTTTCCTCCGATGGGCATCGCGTCCCTTCCTTCTTCGAGCCCGTTGTTTTGCGAGCCCTGAGAAGCTCGCGCGTCCAGCCAGCTTCGAAGATGCGTTCACCGGGACGCCTCGGACGGGAGCCCGCTGACACCAACGCTTCTTATGAACTCCTCGGTGTCCATCTATATTTGCCTGCGAGCAGCGAAAGTTTTCACAGTCGGCAAATGTTTCCACCAAACCTAAACGATCAGCTACCATTGCAGAATGCTACCACCGGTTGCTTGACTCTGGAACTTTTGCGGCGGCTTTCGGGGAGCCTTGGAATTTTTACTTTTAAATCGATTATTCGCATGCGTGAAAGTAAACGGTTACTGCGGGGCTGCTTTATGCACCTTGAAGTTGTAACGCGCTACATTAGTTATCTGCTCATCTAGCGCCTATAGGGCTGCGTACAGTATTCCTTTATCAAAAATAGTTGACGGCGTTGATAAAACGATAAACACGTTAGCTGCCGCTATGACAATACGATAGGATTAGTCGCTCTTGATGCCTTTATCGGACGTGACGTCACTAACGGTCTGGTGACGTCATTTCCTTCCAGCCAACGGGAATGCTCCGGTATAGCGACGTAATTTGCGTCCAGCCAATGGGCGAATTTTATGACTGACAGCGCATTTTGGCACATATTAAATAATAAATAGATACCTGCTCGTAAAGAAAGGAATAAAATCACAGAAAACTAAGCGTACACAAGGCAAGACAATAGGGCTTGAAGAGAAATGAAGGAAAAGTGACAGCTCTGCATGTTGTCGTGCCCCTGGTTCTAATCAGGCCAGGACAGTGAAATTTCGCATCGCGATGCGTGACAACCTCAAAAGGAAAGGCCGGGAAAAGAAGTGACTGTAGCGCAGTGCATTCGCCATAACGACGCAAGGAGGTCAGTCCTCCAGAGTGGCATTCCTTCCAAACTCCCGCCGCTGCTAGCCCTAATAGTTAGTTTAGTTTGTAGATAGACATCCCCGGACAGGAGAGTGCCGGTGTTCGATCCCCGGACCAGGATTAATTTTTCAACTACGAAGTTCCGATGAAAGCTGCACAGCTTCAATTTGTAGCCGTATGGCTGCGCTTGAATGGATGCTAATGAGTAATTACTGACTTTCAGGCGTCACGTTGGAGCCGAGAAAAATTTACAAATAAGCAAGACAACGTCGAGACTTGGGTCCGTACGTGCGGTGACTTCAATTCAATTCAATGTGTTTTATTTCATGCTTACAGAACATTTACAAACGTGTTTGGACCCATAGCCATAGGTTTGTTGTGGGTCCAAAAATTAAAGTGCATTGCTACAGGCAGTCTTTACAAGAATTATTAGAATCGAAAAGTTATTGCAATAAAAAACATAGGCATTATACATGGATATATATCACTATTTACGCAAGCTGGAATCGCGTACAAAATTAGAAGTGGAGCACAACATTGCGGTTTTTCACGGATGACACATCGTAACACTCATTGTCGGTGATCAGAAAATATAAGCACAGCAATACGATGAAGAGTGTTAGGCGTTCAACAACAGATAATGTGTTTTTAGTTTCTCACAAAAATTTTGATCAAGCCTCAGATCAACAGGAATTTTATTCCAAACTATTGCATCAACATATTTTATAAGTAGCTCACTGTATAGATTTCTAGTAAGTGGAAGATTGAAATTTTTGAGGGTGAGGATTCCTGTGTACTGCAGTGGACTGTTAACTACGGAGACAGGAAAGGGATGATTTTTTCTAATTATGCTGCGTGTGCAACATGCGTTTTTTTCGGGGCTTGGAAAAGTGAAACAGAAACAAGATGCTTTGGACGCGCGCCCGCGCACAACCGCATGGATGCACATAACCAGACAAAAAAAATAATAAATTCAGGGGGGCACTTTGTTGACCTAAAGTAGGGTGAGGCGAAAGCCTTTAGCGCGGCGTTGCGGCTTGTGTCACTGATGTGTGGTTTTAAGCTTCGCCTATGAGTGTGGAACGCGACAGCGTCTTGCAACGCTGCCAAGGAGTCCACAGAACGCCTTCGCCCATTCGGCTCTACGCCTTGCTCGTCGGTAAATTGGTTTTCGAGGAAAGGAAATGTATCTGTCCCGCATATGTCGGTGGACACCTAAACCTCGCCGTAACAGGAAGGGAGGAAGATGGGAGTGAACGAAGACACCGTATTCACTAGAAGCGCCTTTGTTCATTACAAAACCATCGAGCTGGCATGGCAGAGTGGCTAGCGTGCTTGTCTCGCACTCCGGAGACCCTGGTTCGATTCCCCAACTCGACCAATTTCCTGCTCGGTTTTATTTATTTCTCTGGTCTGACTAGAAAGGTTAATTAGACTAATTATTTAATTAGCCTAACTAAACTCAGTTCACTTGCATGGAGCATCACTATACCATCCCTTTAATTGGTTTCACGGTTACTAGCCAAAGTGCAATTGGCCCCGTTTGAAATTCGAGGCACTGTGACGTCACGATGATTTCGACACACTGAAAAGCGTGACATTTCTGTCGACAACTCCAGCTTACAACGATGAGGCATTAAAGGCTTCCGCCTTAATAAAACCGAAGCAACCAGCAGCAACTGGCGGCGCAGCCTTCTCTGCGCTAAAGACTGATGAAAGCTACCGGCGGGCATGCGTGGTACTTCTGATTATACGATGAGCTCGTCCGGACTAATGCAGACAGAGAAGTGCGGGGATTCCGGCACTTCTGCGCTGCCAACACCGCCTGGTCTGACCAAGGAAATCCGGACAGGTGTTTCTAGTTGGTACGGCTGCCGCGACATGCGTGTTGCATGGCGCTGAGAATCAAAATTTACCGCCGACATTTTGATTGATTCCCTATGGCCGACACTCGCAGGAAGCATTTTAAGTCACTTTGCGTAGGAAGAGTCAGCCATCAGTATCAAGGCTGTAGTTTTCTCTCAAGTTACAAACGAAAATATTCCACCTTGGGGTGGATTCTAATCAGTAGTTACTCCTTTATTACAAATCTACTCCACCTTGCGGGATTCCCCTAAACTTTTGCCAATGCTGTTACCATTTCGAGTCATTGATCAATTCGCTCTCGGCGTACCATTTGCTAGCCGTCCCAGATAGCTCAGCTTGTACAGCGTGACTGCTCCGGTGAAGCGATAGTCCCGGGCTCGAACCCCGACCAGGACGAATTTTCTGTAAGTACGAAGTTTTATGTGGAAGCTGTATAGCTTTCTTCCCTAGCCGTTTGGCCTTGCTTGAGTGGATGACAGTGAATAATTACTCCCTTATTATAATCCCGTTAAGTGGTGTTGTCGGCCGACAAATGGCACCCTTTTGGTGATGTCCAGGAAAGCTGAGCGTGGCATTCACGTCCGCACAATTCTCGAATGCATCGCTATATGCGGAAACTAATGGGAGAAGTCGATCAAGTCACCATGGTTTACTTTTAGCTCACTGCTTAATCCTGTTATTGGCAACATGGATTGAAAGGGGAAAAAACTGCTTCATTAGCCAAATATTTGCAGAAAATTGAAATACTGGTAGCTACTCGCAGCACTTCGTAGAAGGAACAGTGGCGTGATGTGTTGCCAGAAGTCTTTTGCATGTGTCATGCAGAAGTGCTTCGTACCGCGCTCAGGGACAAGGCCACCAGCATTCGAAGAACAGGCAGACATTCCAGGCCAAAGTAAAAAAGAAACAAGCAGGCCTCGGCACAGATTTTGGATCAGACAAGAGCCGCGAAGAGTTGGCACCGACGCGCATAGAGGGGACGAGGCGGAAAGAGCTCTGGGCTGCAAACGCACTCCGCGGGAAAGAGGCTGTTAAACTAGAACTAAAATTTCACGATTTTTATGCGAAGCATACTAGCCGCACAACTGAGCTCTTCCTTGTTGCGCCGCGCGCGGCCGCGTAGCTACCACTTGACCTACGTCGGCGCACCACGTGATATGACCTCACAACAGCTGTGAAAGTTTGGGCTCAACTCGTGCGCTCGCTTGCGGACGCGCAGCCTCCACCGGCGGCCTAACTCCCGCTCCTTCCGCTAGGGGCGCTGACGTCACAACAGCTGTGAAAGCTGGGGCTCAACTCATGCGCTCGTTTGCGGACGCGCAGCCTCCGCCGGCGGTATGCTTCGCATCCTAGGCTTAACCATAAGCTAAGCCAGGCCATTTTTAATAGGAGCTGCACAAGTAAGCTAAACTGGACTAGTCGGAGCAATTGCATCTTAGAAAAACGTAGCGCGAAAAACGAGACACAGAAAAGGTGAAGACAGGACACGAGCGCTTTCTCACGACTGAATTTTGATTGGAAAGGTTATCAGAATATACACTGTAGATATGGAAGAGAAAAAGGAAGAACGAAATACAAAACAACTCAAAAAGGACAAGACGAGGAGATAAAAGGCCGGCGACGAAAGCAAGTACATAGCAACATAAAACACGTCCAGTGTTACTTAACAACCGATTCAAGGTACACAATCTCACTTTTTGTCAAGCCGATGGATGCGTCACTAACACACTTTTACCCTCCTTTCGTGATATGGAACGCTTCAATAATCTCTCTCGTACGCTGATTATGTGCTTTGTCAAGTACTACAGTCTTTTCAAAAAGGGGGCGGCATTTACATTCTGTGCAATGTTTCATAGGAGACCTCACAGCAGCGCGAACGAAGACTGATGACGATTAATTTTTATCGCACAGGAGCATCTGTGGCCAAAGAGCGTCTTGGCACCAGATTTTTTTTCGAGCTGGCGTCAAAAACATTGTCTAAGCATTTCATCCCGAAGAAGCCGAGGGCAGCGGAACCTTTGCACCCATTTTATCACCGGTGGCATTTGGGATCGAACCTCTCGTATGCGAGGCCGATGTAGGCCACCGCTGCGGTGCGAACGAAGATTCACGCAGCGAAACCACCCGTTATCGCAATTTTATTGCGATAGTGGAATCACCTGTTTCGACAAGCAGTATAATAAAGCGCTTTCTTAATACGTTGCCGCTTTTGTATATGATACTTTGAGGCAGAAAATTTTCCACTAAGAAAAACAAAGAATTCACACAAATACAAAGTGCCAGGAAAGGTGCTTTTTATTGAATATTTTTTTTTATTTTCATGAATAAATCTAATATGGAGGATAATGTACGGAGCTCACACACATATATAGCTTTGCTTCAAGAAAAATTAAGTTGTATACGAACTGTTCAGTGCAGGATTTTTTTTTTAAGTTTTCATTTTTTTTTTAAGCGGCGTTAAGTTAACCTGCGGGAACTTGTGCAGTGTTCACAATTACGTGTTCATTTTAGCACGAGCACATTACTGGAGAGCTCTACTTTGTATTTTAGCCCTTTTGCGCTATCAAAGTGATTATCGACACCAATTAAATGTTGTCGACAAGTGAAACTGTGGCAGGATGCGTCATAAGCCCTGCAGTGTGCCGTCTCTGAGCTCGCTCGATCCACTCTCAAGACGAGAGCCTGAGCATCCGCTCAGGCGGGTAGTTTGTCAGCATTCAAAAGAAGACAACAAGAGGAAGCATAAAGATCGTTAACGCCCCATGCATACATGGGCCCTCAGCGCGCCGTGGAGAGCGCGTCAGCTGAGCGTAGCTTTTTTCCCCCTTTTCGCGAGCCGGGTCTCCGATGCGCCCTCGGCCAATCCTTGGCCGGATGTGGCTGAGCGCTCGAGGCGTCCTTGGCGTCTCTAACCGAGTGCGCAGCCAAGGACGACCCCGTGACGTCCCCTTCGCGCTGACGTCGCCAACCGCCCGCTCCGTGCTCGCCGCGGGCCGAACGCGTCACGGTGCCTCGCATGGCGCCACCGTAACGCGCAAACGGTCGCATCGAGTGGCCACGTGGGTTCAGAGTCCTTCTCACCGGCCTCAGCACTGTCGCGAGCATTCGCCAAACACGGTCGATGCTGTGCTGCCGAGCTGCGCTTCTCGCGCTCGGTTGGGAGCAGAACCTGTGGTCCGCCCGTGAAAAATACAAAAAATAAATGAATAAAAATATTTAGGTTGTCTATGTATTGCCCATAGACTTGTGTCTGTAAAGATATAGACTATACAGACAAGTCCTAAAGATCAGTCTACAGACAGTCTATTGTAGGCAAGCTAACATATATGTATAGTCATGCAATGTTAGTAGACTTTTGTCTACAGACTATGAGTAGACACAAGGAAGTGTACAGGATGTCCCAGCTAAATGTAACCTAGCTTTTAAAAAAGACGAAGTGCCCTAGCCGAGTGAGACGAACTGAGGGTTGTTGCCAGTCGCGTGTCCTAGTCTGCAGTATTTTTATTATGCAAACGTAATTAACTAACAGAGACTAAGTAGCTAACTTTTTAATTATTGCCTCCAGGAAGAAAGTGTCAATGCAGGAGTTGTAGATCCCATAAAAAAATAACCGTTTGTCGTGTTTGCAGCCAAGTACCACTGATACAGCTTCTTTTATTTGACTTTAAAAAAAAGCCCGCGAAATACAAAAAGAACCACGTGATAGGGAAGCAAAGAGTGCGCTGCACTAGGAAAGGGACAACAAAACAAAACGAGGTACACAGGGCAAGCTCCCACTGAGGTTTATTCTGGGAAGAGCGCTCATAAATACATTCCATGCGCATGCCTAATTCATATAAAAACAAGCCATCCATTGCCGCCGGCAGTGTCGCATCCGATGAGCGAGCACCTTCGCTTCTTGATTAGTTTCAACTCCTCACTTGTTAGCATCAGCGAGGGTGTGCTTACGCATTTGTCACCGGCCTCTCATAGCAATATGCTATCGCCGAATTTTTTTAAAACATGCCATTTATCAGACTGAATTTATCTTTTATGTACATGAACTATTTACAAAGCATTCGGGAAACGCCACGAAAGACACCGCTGCCGATCAAGCCTCGTATTAAACTCCAGCACGCACTCGCGTCGTGCACCGCACATCGTCGCCTTTATCAATTTTGTTTGGTTTGGTTTGGTTTATGGGGTTTTAACATCCCAAAGCAACTAAGGCTATGAGAGACGCCGTAGTGGAGGGCTCCGGAAATTTCGACCACCTGGGGTTCTTTAGCGTGCACTGACATCGCACAGCACACGGGCCTCTAGAATTTCTCCTTCAAAGAAATTCAACCGCCGCGGCCGGGATCGAACCCGCGTCTTTCGGGTCAGCAGCCGAGCACCATAACCACTGAGCCACCGCGGCGGCTTCATCAACTTCCATCTGCAGCGTGAACAGATAGGATCAACCCTCGACCAGAGCTTAAACTCAGTCCAATATCGTCGCCAGACGTGCCGATGACCTAGCAAAGCAAAACCATGGCTAATCAGGCGAAACACATGCTTTCAGTTGGTTTATGGGTTTTAACGTCCCAAAGCGACTAAGGCTATGAGAGACGCCGTAGTGGAGGGCTCCGGAAATTTCGACCACCTGGGGTTCTTTAGCGTGCACTGACATCGCACAGTACACGGGCCTCTAGAATTTCTCCTTCAAAGAAATTCAACCGCCGCGGCCGGGATCGAACCCGCGTCTTTCGGGACAGCAGCCGAGCACCGTAACCACTGAGCCACCGCGGCGGCTTCATCAACTTCCATCTGCAGCGTGAACAGATAGGATCAACCCTCGACCAGAGCTTAAACTCAGTCCAATATCGTCGCCAGACGTGCCGATCACCCAGCAAAGCAAAACCATGGGTAATCAGGCTAAACACATGCTTTCATACGTCTACTCGGTATAACTACGTTAACACGTTCCCTAAACAGTTTTTTTAAAGCGAAAGCTTTAGTACTTGTACTTTCAAGCCTTTGCCGTGAGGCGGCGGTGCCACCATTGACCTTTAGCATACCTCTGTGTGACGTCACGCCGAAGAGCTGGGCGACCATCTCGCTCCGTCTGCGAGTAGTGGCGGTGCCACCACCGGCTGCCTTATTTATTTATTTATTTATTTAACCATACTGCAGGCCAATGCTTTGGCCCTAGCAGGAGGGGCATTTCACAAACAATGCAAAGTAAGAAGGCTACAAAAACAAAAGAAAAATGTCCAGAAATTCAACACTAGTAAGTCTGGCAACAAATGAATACAACGTAAAGGGGCATTAATATAGAAAGAGTGAGAAAATGGCATGGTACAGTGCAAGAATACAGTGCAAATCAAGGCGCCTCTACTTGGGAAAAAAAAGACATTCCAGTTCTGATTGAAAGTTGTTCGATTCAAAAATGCTCGGTGGTAGTTTGTTCCATTAGATTAGATTGCATTGGATTATATTATATTATATTATATTATATTATATTATATTATATTATATTATATTATATTATATTATATTATATTATATTATATTATATTATATTATATTATATTATATTATATTATATTATATTATATTATATTATATTATATTATATTATATTATATTGTAGCGAAGCGTACGTCGGGACGGAACGGTGGCTCCGCCGCCTCGAAGAAGTTGACCAGCAGGTGTCGATGGGTTGCATGAATTAACTCGATTTATTTGAAATGGGCCTAAAACATCATTTAAACTGAACACACTGATACACAAGAGTAAATAGGAGTAAATAATAACGTGGGCAGTCATACCAAGGCGGCGCGCAACATCTTCCGAGCAGTGGTCCCGAGCAGCAGGACCGCAGCCGTTCCTCTCCTCGAGTCCCCTCTTCGCGCCAAAACTCCGCTCTTAAATACGTTTGCCCAGGATTCTGGGGACACTTTTAGTAGCCAATCGGAAATGCTGTTGTCGGAGCCAATGACAAGGATTTCTTTAAAACAGAGCAGCCAATAGCACGCCGGTGCCCACGAGGCTGTTTACTCGAGAGCACCGCGTAAAATTCCCCGAAGACGTGCGCATTTCCACTCGGCACACAGATACAAACACACAAAACGACACCCGAAACACAGGGAACGCAAACCACGCAGTCGGTCACCACGCGACCCGCCGTCCGCGCCTTCAGCCCTCGCGGCTCGTCTCCGGCGTATATGGTCCGCCGGGCAGTGTGCCGCCCGGGGCAATCACTTCGCGCGACTCTCCTGCAAACCACAGGGGGTCCGCGCGCCCGCTCTGGTGGCCCGGACGCAGCCTTGGGCGACCTCGTCCCCTCGCAGTTTACTGCGTTTTACTCTAACTAAACATTCACACAAGGCCGGGGAGGAGACGCACAATGCCTGCTTACAAAGAGCCCCAGAGAAAACGGCTCTGCCAAATGTCGGAGTGTGAGCCCCTCTAATGGCTCCCCGCACAGCAGGAAGCACACGGACAGCAACAGTCGCACCGCGGGGAGAAGAACACATTCAGCCTGTCGGAGAAACTGGCGCGCGAAACCTGCGAAGCTCGCTACGCGACAATATTATATTATATTATATTATATTATATTATATTATATTATATTATATTATATTATATTATATTATATTATATTATATTATATTATATTATATTATATTATATTATATTATATTATATTGGATAACCGATGCATCACCACAAGTCTAACCACAAGCACCACCACCAGCTACACTACCAGCTGAACCATGGCGTAGGTACGGATATTGCTTTCGCAATTACCGGGCTTAACCAAGCTAAGCCACAGCGAATTTTTTCTTCCCATTGCACCTTTCTTCCATGATCCTGTTTCTGCCGGAAATGGGTCCCTCCCAACAGATCCGCGAGCCATTGTCGCGCACTCAGACGCGCATTTCGGAGGCCGCAATGTTTGCTCGCTGGCGCGCCGATAGCGGAGCCCGTGAAGGCTGCTCCTTGTGCGCACCGTCCTCTTATCCGCCACGACGGGCGGCAGCCGCGCTTGTCAGCGTGTTCTTTCGCGCCATTTGAGAAACACGGGCTCGCTGGAAATGAGGGCTGCGGGTTGCGGCGCCTGTCGGGGAGGGACAGTGCGCCGAGGCAAACATAAAAGAGGAAGCGGAGTTCAATGAACCCGGATGACAGCTCTCTCTGTCACGTGACTCAGCTCGCAGAAACTGCCACCGCGGATTATACGGCGGAGAAATGGTTCTCCCCACCAAGCGTCGGAGGACAGTTCTTCGGAAGAAAGGACGGAGGTCAGCGCGTCTCGTCACAGGAGCAAGCTTGGCGATTCACTGTGGATTATTATACGTGCGGCTCACGCTCCACATCGAGCTTTGAGTCGAGTAGTAAATTGCCCGGCTTGCTGCACAGCAGGCGTACACAGAGAAAAGCTGTCCGCGGTGCCCGTAGCACTCTGATCTGCCTTCGATGGGTGCGATTTCTGTGCAGCCTGAGAGTCCACAGAGCCAAGCACAGGCCCACACAGCAGCAGAGCGGAACAGGCGCAGCTCCCAGTGTGACCAACACGCTACTGCAGAACAATGCACGCACGGTTTCAGCGCATCAGCAAGACATGCGGCTCGGGGAGAGAGTGACAAGAGGCGTAGCAAAGGTGATGCGGTAGTGCGATAAAACTCATCTATTATGTCTAGCAGCGTTCACCCGAAGCATGCCTTCCGCACGTGAATCTGGGAGGTATGCGAATGCGCAGTGCTTCCCCTCGGAAGCGGACCGTGGTCACGGATCGCACTATGCTAAATGCCTATATTTATGCGGTTCCCCCGCGGTAAGAAAAAAAAGAGAAAAGAAGCGCTTTTCGTTTCCCTTGCCTCGAATTCACACAGTAATCTCGCGAGCTCTATATCCTTTAACAGGTGGCTTCCGCGAAATTTTCAGGAAGAGAATACTGCGAGACATTTCAAGGCCAGGCATGTCGAGCGGTACATGTCGCGTACACAATGCTAATCGTGAAATCCGCACACACTGTCACGGAGGCCGGCGCCCCATCTGGAATGCGCGGCAACTGTGCGCTGCTGTTACTGCAGGAGCGTTTGGCACGCGATACGCAGAGTGCCTACATACGTCTTCCCATTTGCATCCTTTCACGCGCGCATTGAAAAGACGCCATAATATGGGCAGCGTTCGAGAAATCATCCTCTCAGAAATATACGCGCTCCTGCTTTCGGACCTCCGCGCTTGGGCAGCTCGTTCTTCGCAATGGGGAAATGAGGCGGCGCTTCGGTGTCGCCGTTGCTGCAGCACTGACCGTCCAGCCACTTGTAGCAATTCGCCGATCATTGTTCTCGACCGTGCCCCTTATTCAGTTACAGTGACCCTTGCCGTTAAGCACCCAAGCATGTCAACCAACCAACTAGCCCAGCTTGCAATTACTCAGGTCATTTCTAGTCCATCGGACCCTTTTCCATCTTTTAGCTCAGTGGGCGACACATGTTATAGTGTAAATAGAATACTTTTATTTCGAAAGCAATACTACTTGCACTTTCACGCCTTTGCCGTGCCGCGGCAGTGACCACCATCGTGCCGCGGCGGTGATCACCATTGACCTTCATTTGACCTTGATTGGATTAGATTGGATTGAATTTGGACTGGATTGGATTAGATTAGATAACATTAGATTAGAGTAGATTACATTGGATTGGATTGGATTTGATAGGAGTGGAGTGGATTGGATTGGATTGCATTGTATTGGAATAGATTGGATTGTATAACCGATGCATCACCACAAGTCTAACCACAAGCACCACCACCAGCTACACTACAAGCTGTACCATGGCGTAGCTACGGATATTGCTTTCGCAATTACCGGGCTTAACCAAGCTAAGCCACAGCGAATTTTTTTTATATAGTACTTCTCTCCCCACTGTCATTTCTTCCTGTCTCCTCACCTCTTTCATTCCATTTCGCCAGTCTGCCTGCTGTCCCTCTATCTCCGCTGACCCAGCTCAGGTGCTTCCCGTAGCGATAGCAGATGACGGGGCTATCAAAAATCTTTTCCTTCCTTTTAATTGTCGTTTTAATAAACCATCACTACTACTACTAGCTCACCCAGCGCTCGTCGCGGAGTCTCTTCCTTCGTCCTTGTCGCTTTTTATGCGAAGCATACTACTTTAGCTACCACTTCAGCCCTTCACCGTGGTTATGCGCCTCCAAATCACGTGATACATGACGTCACACCACGTGACACGATGACGTCACGACAGTACAGAAACGGGGGCCCACCTCGCGCCGTCGCTGTGGTTGTGCGCCTCCAAATCACGTGATACATGACGTCACATCACGTGACACGATGACGTCACGACAGTGGAGAAACGGGGGCCCACCTCGCGCCGTCGCTGTGGTTGCGCGCCTCCAAATCACGTGATACATGACGTCACACCACGTGACACGATGACGTCACGACAGTGGAGAAACGGGGGCCCACCTCGCGCCGTCGCTGTGGTTGTGCGCCTCCAAATCACGTGACACGATGATGCCACACCACGTGACACGATGACGTCACGGCAGTGGAGAAACGGGGGCCCACCTCGCGCCGTAGCTGTGGTTGTGCGCCTCCAAATAACGTGATACATGACGTCACACCACATGACACGATGACGTCACGACAGTGGAGAAACGGGGGCCCACCTCGCGCCGTCGCTGTGGTTGTGCGCCTCCAAATTACGCGACACGATGATGCTTCGCATTCTCCAGGCTTAACCAAGTTAAGCCTCAGCCATTTTTTTCATGCTGTGAACCACCCAAGCATGTCCCTTATTCAGGGGGAGTTCTCCTGCAGCTCTCTCCCATGGGGCTGAAAAAATTCAGGGTGGTGGTGAAAACTTTTATTTTGTGAAAAAGAGTTTGGGAGCCACAGAGTGGCCCCGCTACATGGTCGGCGTCCCTAATCCGGGACACCGCATGACGAGGCCCCGTCTCTCGCCCGTTTCACCAGAGCCCTTTGGGACTCAAGCGAGGAGCAGTTGAGGAGGGCAGTCTCCCATGCCTCTCTGGAAGGGGTAGGGGAAGGGGGGAGGTGGGGATTTTGAGTACATGCCCACACCATGTGGAAGATATCACAGGTCTCCCCACAGTGTGGGCATCGCCCATCCGTGTTAGGATCGTAATGTTTTATTATTGCAGGACAGAGTAGAGTACCTGTCTGCAGGCGCCTTAAAGTTCGCTCCTCCGTCTTACTCAGCCCTTTTGCAGGGGCCGGGAAAAGGCGGTGGTTGTCGCTATAATGTGTTAATATTTCCCTGAATCGCAGCAGCGGCTGGTTAGTCTCCGAGCCAGAAGAGCTGGGATGAGGAGCCCGGTGAGTAAGCGCTCGGGCAGCCGCGTCAGCGGCCTCATTACCTCGTAAGCCCTGGTGGCCAGGAGCCCAAATGATTCATGAAAAATTCAGGGGGCACTTTGTTGACCTAAAGTGCGGTGAGGCGAAAGCCTTAAGCGCGGTGTTGCTGCTTGTGTCACTGATGTGTGGTTAAGATGTTGAGCTTCGCCTCTAAGAGTGGAACGCGACAGCGTCTTGCAACGCTGCCAGGGAGTCCACAGAACGCCATCGCCCTTTCGGCTCTACGCCTTGCTCGTCGGTAAATTGGTTTTTGAGGAAAGGAAATGTATCTGTCTCCACATATCTCGGTGGACACCTGAACCTCGCCGTAACGGGAAGGGAGGAAGATGGGAGTGAACGAAGACACCGTATTCTCTAGACGCGCCTGTGTTCATTCCGAACCATCGAACTGGCATGGCGAAGTGGTAGCGTGCTCGTCTCGCACTCCGGAGACCGGGGTTCGATTCCCGAGCTCGACCAGTTTCCTACTCGGTTTTAATTATTTATCTGACCTGACTAGAAAGGTTAATTAGGCTAATTAGGTAATTAAGCAATTAACTCAACTCAGTCAAACTTACTTGGAGCATCACTATACGATCCCTGTAATTGGTTGCATGGTTACTATAGCCAAAGTACAATTCGCCCCGTTTGAAATTCGCGCACTGTGACGTCACGACCGTTTCGACCAATTGAAAAGCGAGACATTTCTGTCGACAACTTCTGCTTACAACGATGAGGGATTAAAGGCTTCCGCCTTAATACATGCGAAGCGCGCACGCGCTTTGCAGCTTCACTGCACAACCGGCGCCAGTGGCAGTTTGATGCAAAGCAATCAGTGGTCGTCTCACTCACACGCGCTAAGCTGCGGATGCCGCAGGCAAATTCGACAGTATACCTATTCGGCAAACGATCGGCCTAACGCATGTCTGATCTGCCTTGCACGCGGCGGTGCATGAGCTCTGCGCGGTCTGCAGCTCGCGTCCTTGGATGCGACGCCGTTGCCGCTCGTAATAACGGGCTGCAAAACACGACGAGGAAAATGAAAGCTTTCGTCACGCTGCAATCCGTGCATAGAATACGCGAGTGAACATAAGATGCTGCTTGCCAATTCCGGAGAAGATGGCAACATCGAAGCATGGTCGAAAGATAATGCTCCTGGGCTCTGCTGTTGCTCATGCCAGCCGGCCCGCTCGTGACTATAGGGAGGCAACTGGATGGATGAACCCGCCGCGGTGGCTCAGTGGTTATGGCGCTCGCCTGCTGACCAGAAAGACGCGGGTTCGATCCCGGCCGCGGCGGCCGAATTTCGATGGAGGCGAAATTCTAGAGGCCCGTGTGCTGTGCGATGTCAGTGCACGTTAAAGAACCCCAGGTGGTAGAAATTTCCGGAGCCCTTCACTACGGCGTCCCTCATAGCCTGAGTTGCTTCCGGACGATAAACCCCCGTTAAACCAAACGCAACTAAACCAAACTGGATGGATGAATGGCAACAACTTTAAACTGCGTCGTGCAGAAGTTCGTGCAGAAGATCTTCAGACTACGGAGTTGATGAACTGGTATCACTTCAGAAGCTTACGGGCTAATACAGCCTCGTCCATTTGCGTCAAGACAAGATGTCACGATAAGCGTCACGCCTTACATCGAACAGCAAATTTTAACGGCTTTCGGCTACGCCGCCAGATGCCTGATGTTTTATATTGTCTCTTCCTTTTAAGGAGCTGCGAACAAATGTAACCAACCGTTATTTGCATCACTTATACTAGCCAGACCAGTACAAAGACGAGACGACAGAAAAATTCATGGATGAGAAGTAAGGTTTGCTCGTGTGATCAGGGCGAGGAAGGCAATGTGGAACTGCAGGGCAGGGCTCAAGCCAGCAGTACACCTCTACTGCGCGAGTATGCTAGGAATGGACAAACTGCTTGCTATGCTGAATAGAATTTCAGCCGTACATCTGGCCGCGAAATAGAGGTGGCGCTAAACTTCATCACGAGTCTTAAGGGAACGCAGAGGACAACCTTAATTTGGCCTGCATCGATAAGTTCTCGTTCTGATGAAGAGACGCTAGTTTCGCTAAAAATGGAGCTTTTATAAGTTGAGAAAAAGTTAGCGCAATGAAATACAGGTAGCGCCATCACCGGTCGTTTTATGAAGCAAATTGCAGCGAGTATAGAAATAATCGCGGATCCGTGAGGCTAAGCCCCATTGCTATTTATTTCACAACGGCAATCACGGAGTCATTTTCGACCCTGACGCGACCAGTTTGAATCGAGTGCAGGGAAAATTTTTGAATCCAATTTTCTCATAAATAAATGGGTATTTTGCTGTCGGACAGATGGATTGGTTTTGGGGGTTTTTAATGTCTCAAAGCGACTCGGGCTATGAGGGACACAGCAGTGGAGGGCTGCGGATAATTTTGACCACGTGCCTTTCTTTAATGTGCACTGACATCTCACAGCACACATGCCTCTAGTATTCCACCTCTATGGAAATGATACCTCCGCGGCCGGCATCTAACCCGCGTCTTTCGGGTCAGCAGCCGAGCGCCATAACCACTGAGTCACATCGCGGCGGCTTGCTGTCGCGCAGACATCAACATAATCAGAGGGATTCATGGATTCTGTTTTCAATACGAACTAAATTGGACGGAGTTGTCTTCATAGTCCGTTTAATATGCCGTTGGCTTCAAACGCGTTCGGGCGTGCAGAAAAGACGCTTCTATTCATTCATTCATTCATTCATTCATTCATTCATTCATTCATTCATTCAGTCAGTCAGTCAGTCAGTCAGTCAGTCAGTCAGTCAGTCAGTCAGTCAGTCAGTCAGTCAGTCAGTCAGTAATACTCTCAGGGCTTACTTATAGAGGGGACTGGCTGAAGAACATCAGTACATTGAGAAGATACAACAGTGAAGAACATTACAACAAAATTAAAGTACAGAAAAAAAACAGGTAAATGAGCAATATAGCAACGAAACCGAAACCCTTAAAAGCAAGGAATAAAAAAAAACGGCAGCAATGAACTGCAACGCGGTAAAATAGCGGTTTTAAACCTATGCATAAATGTGATTTATGTTGCAGTTGTGAGCGCTCCGCGACAACGATCGGTGTTCATGGCGAGCAGTGCGCCAATTTTTCGTCTCTCTATTTCTTATTCACGCATTCACAGTTAAAGACATATCCGCATTTGTTTTTTTACTTTGGCTTGACTTCTAAGTCGACGCTACGTGGAACATCCTGCAATCTGTCAAAAGCTGCCCCAATTAGCGACGAAAACCTGCTCCGCGCGTGCAAGTAAGCGCATCTCTTTTCCGCTGTGTTGCCTTTAATAAAAACGATAAGAAGAAAAGAAAATCGTACGAAGGCAGAGGGGAGGAGCGACCCAAGCCAGGCGCGCCGTGTCGCCGCCGCTTACGCCCTCTCGCTGCAATATCGCCGCGGAAAGCTATTTTCGCCTAATCACTTCTCGTCGCCCTTCGGCGTTGACTCACTGCCGAGCGCAGCTTTCCGCTTTCTTGGGCCCTTTTCCTCGAGCGTTTCACGCGGAACCCACTTCGTCTCCTGGAGGAGGAGCTTGACCAGGTTTGTAAATGACCCTCGTTGCGAGAGCCGGTTGCCTGCGCTGTTGACACGGCAGGAAAATTGAACGCCATGTTCGCCGAACAACGGCAACGAAATCAACAACCACATAAAAGAAGCATGGTACTACAGACGGGCTATATATATCAATGCTCTCCGTCGTGTTGAGCGGCTGCACGATTAAGCGAAAAACGGCTTTGACGCGCCTGTCAGACGTGTCATGTACTACGGCGACAGTTTGACCTCTCAGGGCTCGATGATTAAAATGGGAAAAGTGAACGTATTTGCTGATATTGTACAGCAACAGCTGTTAAAAAATCTTTTCAGGATACTGCGGCGTCGTCTGAGTAACACCGCGCCACACCGATTGGTCCGCACGCAAAGACGTCACAGGTGACGTTACTGCAACGCACCATGCTGAATGGTCCCAACACAGTGAGGTCACAAGTGATAAGATAGTGACGTCACGTGAATACGACAAATACTGAGTAAGTAATATTATTTTCACAACCGCAAACAGATGCGTTACACTGTGGTAACCGCGTCCTTTGACCCTTTGAGTTTTTTCTCTTTGAGGGCTTATGGACTGCTCTTCTGCTATGCAGTCCTATATGACTTGCGCTGTTAGAAGCTGACCAGTTGGTGCAATGTTCCACGAATGATGGGAGAAACAGACGATGTGGCGAGTTACTCTGGCGCTTGTACTACGTGCTACTCTGAAGAATTTCCTTTTTATTAATGCGTCAGCACAACTATATCTTACTTGCTCAAAATCTGTCCCTCTGGTGTCGTGTGATGCCGCTGCCTTACAGAAGGACTCAGCACCCTACCCATCCACCTTTACCCTCCACTTATATCAACCCTCGAGAATCCTCCACCCATTACCAACCAGTCAGGATCCTCCAGAAGCCTCTGCCACCCCCAGCTAACCACTTGCACCATACAGCCGTAGTTGATGTCAGGGCGGCGCGAAAGGAACAAGTACGAGAGAGGCACAAGGACACAGCAGGTGTTCTTGTGCCTACCAGGTGTTCTTGTGCCTCTCTCGTCTCTGTTCCTTTCGCGCCGTCCTGACATCAACTACAAATATGAACCAAGTAGCCCAAGCCGAAGTACTTCTTGACCATACAGCCCTCCACTCACTGCACACCCACCTACACCGTCAGGAGGCCGCCACTCGTCACGGCCAACCTCCAGCCCATCGTAACTTCACCCACCACACATCCACTCACTTCCACCCTCCACACGCCTCCCCCTACGCAGCACGGGAACGCAAAAGCGACATCGAAACACAGTTTAAAGCCGCAACGGGAAGCGAATCATGCAGCCAATACTGCCAACGCAGATTTGTCGCATCATTTGTCGACATCTTTCAGTATTTCCTCTCTCGATTAATATTCTCCTATACAATGCACTCTTTTCCTCTATTTTAAACTATTGCTCACTAGTGTGGGCAACCACAACTGGAGAAAATATCACCAAGTTATTACTGCTGCAAAAAAGAGCCATCAGACTAATTTCTAAATCTCCTTTCGCCGCGCACACAGGGCCATTATTTGAGCAATTAAAATCGTTAAAATGACATCTTTGTATAACTACAGGCATTCAGTATTGTATAGACAAGGCATCACCAAGAAGGACGACACGCTAACACTGTTAGCGGCGCTTCAACAAAACATTAATACACATAACGTCCAAAATCCAGAACGTTGGCATATTACTGGCTGTCGCACAAACTATGGCAAGCAGATGCTTCGTCACAGGCTTCCTGTTTTACTCAATCAGCACTCACGCAATAATCGGAAAGATTTTACAGTTGTTTCCGTACAACAATTTCGTCAAATGTTTTTTTTATGAACAGTTTGTCTATGTACGCATTTAGTGCTTGGTACATGATGTACTTTGATTTGCTTTGTGCTTTAACTCAAATTGCATTCAATTTTGATTTATTGATGTAAAAATTCAGTCAGTTGATTTATCCTGCGCTGCCAAACGCCGTCAGTCAGCGGGCAGTCGCCCCGTCAAGCTGCTCTCCGAAACAGCTTTTTCGCGGCTGCTCCTTTCCTTGTAAAAGAGGAAAAATAAACTATTATTAGTATTATTATTTAGTAGGCAGAGAACGGAGAAGGGAGTGAAAGAAGTGCCGAAGAGGTCCTGCAGTAAACCACCCGGAACCGTTCCCAGCACCATTTTTAACGCGCACTCACACCGCACAGCACAGGGCCACCTATTGCGTTTCGCCTGCCTGTCGTCTGAGCGTGCTCCCGTGGGTTAGTTTGTGTGTGAAAGTTTTGCTCTGTCGTTTAGACCGCGCTCCCCCACCCAACTCCCTCCTCCTCCGTACGTGCGTGCGACATTCGTCGATGTTTCGTCGCTCTCCAAGAGTGCCAAGCGGTCGGTTTCCTCGCAAGCACAGCGATAAACGATGGCGCCGCCGCATGATCTCAGTTGAGGGGAATTCTAAGCGGCCGCTGAGGAATATTCGTAGCGAGAAAAGTTGAGCGAGCGGTGTCTGGTGGAGGGGCGCACACGAAGGAGCTCTTTTTACACCACCCTCCGGGAACGAAGCGCTTTCCTGGAATCGCGCTCTCTCGCCTGCTACGAGGCAAAAGACGCGCCTCTTACGAAATAGACGCGAGAGGGCAAGACTGCTGCGTCTCAGAATGCGTCAAGGCGAATATGATCACCCGAGTTCTGGTTCCACTGAGTCATAACATCGGAAGCGTTTGTTTGGGGCCTAGTTGGCTCTTGATTTAAAAATGAGATTTTGTAGCGCGACACTTCAGCACAAGTACACAAAAGGAGACCGGACAGGCGCTGTCCCGTCTCCTTTGGTGTTCATGCGTTCAAGTTTTGCGCTACAAAATCATGTTTTGAAATCGCAACACCGAAGCACCCGAGAGGCGCGTTGGTTTTGGAAACGGGTTTCATAAAACCGAGAATGGAATAGTCAGTATGCCAAAGATCGAGGTTTTGATCTGGTACTTCATGCTGCATAGCGGATAGCGCTAGCTTTGACTACAAAGGGGAAGGCAAGCAAGCGCGACAGCTGCAATTAACTGGCATCACCGCAACCTGATGCCCTTACAGGAGTGTACCTAGAACCATTCCTCAGCTTGAGAGAGAAAATATCGAATGTCCTGGTCTTGTAGATAGACTTCTTTTTGTTCCTTGCTTTGTAAAAAAGAACTCTGTCCATTGCAGCGAAACGGTTATCTGAACGATTTATAGTCTGGGTAATTCTCACGAAGAAAATTATCAGAATTATCAGGAACAAGAACTCTCCCATGGAGCATGTACTACTGTGACCTCTGCTTATGCTGAGACCAGAGAAAGGATAACGAAAGATGAATTTCTTTAATATTGATCAAAAAAAAAAAGAAAACGTTCACTGATATCATTACACGCTACAGGAATACTGGAAGGTTCCTTGATCGAGAAGTAACTGTGGGATGAAGATGACATCCAACATAATCCCAAGACTAAAACCACTACAGAAGCAGACAAGGGAAGGGAAAAGAGGGGCTCGTTATGACAAACATGACGGAAGCCAGCAGTTATCCGTAAAGGGCGTTTTCCGTTGTTGTTTTTTTGTTGTTTTTTACGTGTGTGGTGTTCACCAAAGAGAGAAGAGGGCAACTATTTCAAAAGTAATTGATTAGAAAACAAGAAATAACAACCATATGGATACGAATTCCGAAGTCGTGGATCCGAAGTCGTGGGATTCGAACCCACGACTTCAGAATTGATTAGAAAACAAGAAATAACCATATGGATCCGAATTCCGAAGTCCTGGATCCGAAGTCCTGGATCCGAAGTCGTGGGATCCGAACCCACGACCTCAGAATTTCGCGTCCGGTGCCCTGCCAACTGAGCGATGGCGACAGCTGCCGAATGCTCTCGGCGGTATTTATGTGTGCAGTGTAAGCGAACCTTGGGAGTGTTCACCAGCGCCACGATCGTCCATAGCGGCGGACGTGCGACGTCCTTGCGGGAATAGACACTTTCAGAATGGGGGAGCCTGTCGGCTAGGGGAGTAGGGAAATAGCGGGGTGCCGGTGGGCATGCACAGAACAATATTCCGAGATGCATTACTGTCTAGCGCCTGAGCACTGGCGCATGGCTATTACCAAAGCCCCAAACAGGGACCCTCGATTTTAAAAGTACCCGATGACCGTTCGTTTCGCTTTTAAATATTGGAATACATATATGCGTTACATTTGTGGAGTTGTATCGTGTCTTCCGACGACATGTTGTATGTTGTGTTGGGTTTCATGGCACGTAGGCAGCTAAGGCCATCATGCGCCAAGCACAAGGTATAGGAAATGTTTTCTGCGCGATTTAACAAAAATGTGAAAAGTTCTCAGTGGTGTTCTTCCGACTACGTAATGGTTGTACTGATAGTCTTATGGTTCGTGGGTTACTCATTCCTAATACGCGCAGACTTTCCTCGCCTGTATGTAGGAGGGAATGCGAGCTTGTCAAGCCGCCTTTCAGGCAGTTTTTTTTCTTTCAACCCATTAATGTCCTGGCGAACATGCAATCAATGAAATGAAATATGTCCCACAGCGGGTTGCACTCCTTCACTGTCAAAGCGCGACGCTGCTGCGTACTGTAAGAGGAGTGACGCGTAGAACTTAAACGCTCGCAGAGCTGTAAATCAATCCGCACGCAGACGAGCGCACACTAATTGCGAATCGGCTTGAGGGACAGCAGGCGGGAAAGCGGTCTGCCACGATCGAAAGCGGGCACAAACATGACGCCCAACGTTTTCTAGCTTGCCTGTGTGCCGCGCAGAACTCTTTATACAACTGCGCGAAGTGTGTCGCTACTGTCCGAGCATCACGAGCGCCTGTTGAGCCAGGATGGCTCTTACGCATGCAGCTCGTCTCCTACAACGTTGTCTAGAGCGCTAGAGCGGTGCGCTGGGGAGTGCATAGAAGGCCTAGGGCTCGGAACGAACACGCTTCTGTGGCTTGCGAAGCACACCACGATCGAAGAGGTGTTTGGTTTGGTTTGGTTTATGGGGTTTAACGTCCCAAAGCGACTAAAGCTATGAGAGACGCCGTAGTGGAGGGCTTCGTAAATTTCGACCACCTGGGGTTCTTTAGCGTGCACAGACATTGCACAGCACACGGGCCTCTAGAATTTCTCCTCCAAAGAAATTCAACCACCGCGGGTTCGATCCCGGCCGCGGCGGTTGAATTTCGATGGAGGAGAAATTCTAGAGGCCCGTGTACTGTGCGATGTCAGTGCACGTTAAACAACCCCAGGTGGTCTAAATTTCCAGAGCCCTCCACTACGGCGCCTCTCATAGCCTTAGTCGCTTTGGGACGTTAAACCCCATGAACCAAACCAAACTAAACCAAACACCTCTTCGATCGTGGTGTGCTTCGCAAGCCACAGAAGCGTATAATGAAGCCGGTAGGTACCGCGAGGAATGCCACAAACGCGCAATACAGCGCGCTGTGCGAACGTTCTAGACAATTGCGTGGACGTCTGTATACGAGTGGATGTCAGCGTGCGTTCTCTTTCTGTTTGGAACTAAATCTAAACTGCGATAAGTTGACGGCGCCTTCGTTCGCTTTGTTTCGAAGGAATTATCACCACTGCGGCGACTCGACATCGCCGGTGCGCGGGCGACCTTCGTTGGGACAGCGGGCGACGCCCTCTCCGTCGTCCCCGAATTCCGGCCCATCTCTCGAGGCATCCCGAAGAGCTCCCGACAGCCCACCTGCGCTGCGCAGACGCTGCAGCGGCGATCGGCTGTCAGTCGCTGCAGAGTTTACGGGACGACCGGAAGGGAAGAATGAAAGGGTCTCGCCGACATGCATGGCACGGGGGTCGCTGAACTGCGCGGCATGGACGCGAAAGTGTCTCGAGCTCCTTTGTCGCCCGGTGGCTGCTAACGCGGAAGGGCCGGCACTGAGTTATCACGACAAGCAGCAACTTCACACAGCCGTTCGATGGTTTTCATACGGGCAGCTAGTAAGTACAACGGGAAAGCGTGCCCGTCCACTGACCGCGAAGAGACACCCGCAAAAGCTAACCCGTTATCGCCGATTAAAGAGAGCAAGATTGGATTAAGCGCTCCACAGGGGTCCCGGACTAAGGGATCCACCTGGGAGAAACATATAAGTCGACAATGAACACGTTTATTCCTAATCCTCTGCACCGTTCGGACAGCGGCTGCAGGGCCTCCTTTGAGAGACATCTGCCACTTCATTCTCTAGTGCTCCGCCTTCGGTCAGTACGAAGCGTGTCCAAAATGGCTGGTGCCTGCAGGGCCTACACGCTGCAGGGCATACCAATTCTCGCGAGAGGTGCCCGAGACTGAGCGGTGAATTTCAGACGCACCGAAATAATTTGTCATTACCTATTATCTCTCATTTAATTACTCCGCTTCGTGTATTTCGCTGTGTACTAAGGGCTAATATACGAGCGTCTTGTCTGGAATGGTGTGTGACAATCTAGTTCGCAGCATCTAATTTACTCAACTAGTTGCAGATAACATGCCCTAGTGACTTCGCGTCACTATAGGATGTGGACTATTTGCGTGTTCAAGGTCAATCAAGGTCAACCAGAAAATTCACAATGACGATGATGCTCGTCTGGGCTGGAGTTCTTTCGAGTGAACTGCCGTACAAGCGGCTTCCGTTCCATAACAAGCAAACACACTGCTTCGTCTACCATGCGAGAAAGTCGCCTCGAAGGAAGACATAAATCATGGCAGCGACGCAGCACATACGAAATAGTGCTCGGATCTTTCGAGCCCAGCCAAGGCTTTGAATGTGGTGCACCGCCCTCCACAGGGTAAACCAGGCGGTGCCCAGTAGCGTTGTTGCTGTGTCCGGGGGAGGTAGTAAAGCGGTCTGTGCCGTTTGTATGCAGGACCGACCTCGCTTCCGGGCTCCTCCGACACCTGCAGCCATAACCCCGTACAGAATGCCGTCAATGCATCGGGTAGGCCGCGTGTTTTATACGAGGCCGAATGCATCTGCCCGCTGGCGGAGCCGCCCATGCGACCGCCTGTTGTCGGCGCCAATGAATCTCGCGCCGCCGCCGCCACGTACACGCTGGAATCCGCCAGACGGCGTCTCAATCACGGCAGCTGCCGGCCCCAAAGACGGAAGGAAGCGCAGCGCAGTTACGTGCAGTGCCGCTGCCTGTTGGCACACGTTGGTCGGCACAGCTGTGCGCAAACCTCCCTCTGCACATCGAAGACTGCCGTTGCTTTCTGTGCGTTCTGCCGCCAGTGCCCGTTGCAAGGTGAAGACGGAAGGAGCTTTTGCGGGGCAGGTGCCTGCCATCTGCACTGCGGCATCCCTGCCGCTGTGTTTTGTTAAATTATCCCTGCATAGGATACGGTGGTGGCGATCTCGCGCGTACGTACGTGCTGGGTTCAGTGGCACAGAGGAACCTTGCTCGTCTCCACACCCGTGCAGTTAGGGTGCCTGGGCGCCTTGCCCATCAAGGCACCCCACGTGCAGTGTGTCTGAAGCGACGTTCCACTGCGGACAAGGTTACTCGCCGCCGGCTCACGATCGATTCGGGAAGCCCCTCGAAGATGGATGCAGCAGGCACTGTCGTGTGTCCACGTAGACACGAACTGTGGCGGTCAGAGATGGACACGGCTTCCGAGAACCGTGCTGCTTAAGGTTTAGGGGTGCGGGGGATGGCGGGGGGGGGGGGGGGGGGGGGGGGGGGGGCTGCTTCTCTTGGTTGCAGCACACCTGCTCCCGCCCTCCATTGGCGCTTGCAGTGCAGTATACCGTCCGGTTTGTAAATCCCACCTTTCAGCCGATAAAGTGCACTGCGGCTCTGCTATTAATACGAATCCGTGGTTTACACCGGCGGATTCAACTTGCACATCGGTTCTGGCAGTCTAGATGACATATGCAGCATAAGAGGGCTATCGTACGGCTTCTGTCCCCGCCGTTCGACCCCGTTCCCAGTGACACTCGCGGTCAATACAGGACGTGCTATGACCGCCAACGTGGACAAGAGTAGCGTTGGTTAACACTCACGAGGTTAGATTATATGCAACATAGATACGCCCGAAAGTAGAAGATTGCGCAGATGGCGCCTAGCTAAGGTGGTACAGCACCGTAAGAGGTATTCGGAGGTCGTAGGTTCCGATCCCATCGGCGGAATTTGAGTGTTTCTCTTCGAATTATGTTTTAAGTCATAACATATGTATGACTTAAAACTCTCCACTCGAATAAACTAAAGTACTCCACTCGAATATCACGTGAAAAAAAAAAAAAGACCTCCAAATGCCACCTCACGCGTCAAATTCTAGAATGATTATGCTAGCGGTTTAGCCAAAAGCAACCTTTTACAAGGTGCATTTATCAATGCCACCCTCTAGCCAGTCAAAGATTTGACCGGGTGTACGTACAAGAGCCGTGCGTCAAGGTGCTTGTTGACGGCCGATTCATCATTGCCGAAAAGTTGCTGCTCTCGCAGAACAAACAACAAACACAGAAGACACGAGCAATGGACACGTATGTTTAGTAAATTTCACAGCCTCTTTTTGAGAACGGGGATATACAGCTGCCCGGACGGGAATCCCTCCCCCGGGCGGCAACGTGGGTGCGGCTGGGGCGCTCCGCTTTCTTCGTCTCCGGAGGGAGTCGCGGGGGAGGCAGCTCGGTATGCGGGCCAAGTCGCGCTTTATCGCGGTCGCGACCTTTAACTGGGCGCGCGCGCCTCCCTTCCGCAAACGTCGTCCCGATGAAAAGCGCTTCCTGCGAACATGTCGACAGGCCCTTGCGCAACCACCCTCGCTTCCTCCTTTTTCTGTTTGCTTGCGTCGAGGCGTGGCGAAACGGCCCCTTTTCTTTGTTGTTGTCCACCCTTGGAACTAGATTCCCAGAAGATGCGATCATTTGACGGCCGCTGCTGTACCCTTGTTGCAACAGTCGCGGCGCTTCTGAGAGGCCGAGATATATTTGGTAAGCGCACTTGCCTTTATATTTTCTGCCCGGTATGGGAGTTTTCCAACCCTCAATGAGAGCGCTCTTTCCTTGGTTCCGCATTTTCACTCGTCTGTTGCCATGCGCAGAACTGTTCAAGTGAAGCATTCATGTGAACCTGAGAGTAGAAAATGCGTCCGAGACAGCACATTCTCCTAGCATCGAGTCCATCTGAGGCACGTTCAATATACTTGAAAAGGGAAAAAAACAGTAGCGCCGAAAAACACACACACACAGCTCAAGAACGACGTAGAACAAGCGCTCACTTCATCTGACATTAATCTCTAAAAAGCGAGCAAATATACAAAAGCGTAGGCATGCGCAGAAAGTAACCTCATGTGCAATCAACACAACCGTTCAAGATATGAAATTTCACTTTTAAAAAGGTTCACAGACGTATCGCTGACACAACTTTTTCCTCATTTCCTTATGTGGTACGCCTCCAAAACCTCCCGTGCCTTACTATCACCGCTCCTGCCCAGAATCCTTATCCCATCAAGCCGTGGTTCACACTTTCTGCAGAGCTCGCAATTTCCCCCCGTCGTATGTTCTGCCGCTCGGTGACACACCTTGCACTCTGCGCAGTGTTTGGGTAGATGCGCACCTCCTACTTTGAGCGAGCGCGCGTGCTCCGCTGCACGCGCGCTCGCTTGTTTTTTAATTCTATTTTCAAGTACAATGAACCATCTAGCCCAAATAGAAGTTCTTCTAAACTATACGATTCAATATTGTTAAAGGTGCAGTAAAAGGCGTTCTGAATTTTCGCTTTTATTTTGTTTTTTGGGTTTCAATTAATGAATAATTTCAATCGCAGGCAACATAGCCGCAAATTAAGCACGTGGAAATAAAAATGCCCGAGGACTTTGCTTTCGCGAGACTGCTGCCGCCGTGTGATGCACCCCACCGTCCGCTCCGTCGGAAGCGCACGTTTCGCTTCTTCCTTGTGGCGCGTCGGTGATTACGGTTCCCCTTTCTAGAAGGGCCCCACTCCCCAGTTTTGCAATCCCGCGACATCCATGGACCGACACTCTTTCGTGCGATCAGTGGGGCGTTTAAATGCAAGTGTTGCTCGGTTTGCGAGCAAGCCGCACATTTTCGAAGATGCTGTTTTTGTCCGAGAAAGCTGGACACGATTCTTCCCGACATGGGGGTACTAACGCTCTCGCTCTGAAGGTGAATGAGCACACACAGACACATTGGGATACGCCACAATAATAAGGGAGTAATTACTCATTGACGTCCACCCGAGCGCAGCCATACGGCCACAAAGGAAAGCTATACAGCTTTCACAGAAACTTCGTAGTTAAAGAAAAATTCGTCCTGGTCCGGGGCTCGAACCCGGGACCACCGCTACACCGGAGCAGTCGCTCTACCAATTGAGCTAACCGGGACGGCAAGCTTATGGTAGGGCGAGAGCGAATTGATCAATAACTCGAAGTGGGAACAGTGTTGACCAAATATTTAGGGGAACCCCCAAGGTGGAGTAGATTTCTAATAAGGGAGTAATTACTCATTGACGTCCACCCGAGCGCAGCCATACGGCCACAAAGGAAAGCTATACAGCTTTCACAGAAACTTCGTAGTTAAAGAAAAATTCGTCCTGGTCCGGGGTTCCAACCCGGGACCACCGCTACACCGGAGCAGTCGCTCTACCAATTGAGCTAACCGGGACGGCAAGCTTATGGTAGGGCGAGAGCGAATTGATCAATAACTCGAAGTGGGAACAGTGTTGACCAAATATTTAGGGGAATATTTAGGGGAATATTAGGGGAAATATTTAGGGGGGATTCCCCTAAATATTTGGTCAACACTGTTCCCACTTCGAGTTATTGATCAATTCGCTCTCGCCCTACCATAAGCTTGCCGTCCCGGTTAGCTCAATTGGTAGAGCGACTGCTCCGGTGTAGCGGTGGTCCCGGGTTGGAACCCCGGACCAGGACGAATTTTTCTTTAACTACGAAGTTTCTGTGAAAGCTGTATAGCTTTCCTTTGTGGCCGTATGGCTGCGCTCGGGTGGACGTCAATGAGTAATTACTCCCTTATTAGAAATCTACTCCACCTTGGGGTTTCCCCTAAATATTTGGTCAATACGCCCCAATGACGTGGCATAGTCCCGTAACCAAAGCGACAGAAACGAAACGCAAGAGGAAATGCTTGAATAACTCGGCCTCGCTGCTGTTCGATGTGAAAAAAGCAATGGATACATCCTCCATTAGCCATGGACTAGCGAGTGCGTTAGCCCAGCGGTGTTTGTTTGTTTGTTTGTTTCTTTCTTTCTTTCTTTCTTTCTTTCTTTCTTTCTTTCTTTCTTTCTCTCATTCTTTGTTTGTTTGTTTGTTTGTTTGTTTGTTTGTTTGTTTGTTTGCGTGCACGCGCATCTCACTGTCCTGCGTCGTATTTTCCCTCTTTTCATCCGCCTGTAAGATATAAACCAAATGGGACAGCAATTCATTCTTCTGAACTTCTGCTATTCATCCAGAACGCTTATCAAGTATCACAGCCGTCTGAGGGATGTACACTGCCACTCGCCGAAACGTAGAGATGCCCTCTGCCTTTTGGGCTGCCCTGAAGAGCGTTTTCCTGCCAAGCGCACATTCAGATCTACATCGTCCAGCCTCGCTCAGCCTTCACGAGAGAAGATCGGTGCGAATTGTCCCTTCACAGGGGTCACCAAACTCGATCGTATTCTTGTCGACACACTGGCTCTTATTTTCTGGCAGCACCGCACTGTTCTACACGATTCTCGCTGCTTTACGACAAGCAAGAAAAAAAATGGCCTGGCTTAGCTTATGGTTAAGCCTAGGATGCGAAGCATAGGCTGCCGGCGGAGGCTGCGCGTCCGCAAGCGAGCGCACGAGTTGAGCCCCAGCTTTCACAGCTGTTGTGACGTCAGCGTCCCTAGCGGAAGGAGCGGGAGTTAGGCCGCCGGTGGAGGCTGCGCGTCCGCAAGCGAGCGCACGAGTTGATCCCCAGCTTTCATAGCTGTTGTGACGTCATATCACGTGGTGCGCCGATGTAGGTCAAGTGGTAGCTACGCGGCCGCGCGCGGCGCAGCAAGGAAGAGCTCGGTTGCGCGGCTAGTATGCTTCGCATAAAAAATACACACACAAATGCCGCGGCACGCTGTCTCGTCTTTTCCAGTTCTGCCACGAGGAGTGCGCGCGAAAAATTCACAGGGACGCCTAATTCCATTATGCGTTACCGATGCGACAGGACCACACTATGGGCAGCACTAAACGCTGTTGATAGCTTTGCCGGAAGCGACGTCATTTCCCTCCAGCCAATCTACGAATTTATGTTCCGACGACACATTTTCTTCCGGATGAGGCTTCCACTGCTATCGCATCAGTATGAAAGGACTGCGATGCTTTCGGTCCTCCCTCATCTCGCGCTTTATTCACTGTTGGCATCAAGTTTGAGCGTTTGTAAAAGGCATTGCGTTATAAGAAGCGTAATACCTGTACCACATGCGCGCAAGGAATGACAGTCAGTGCATGTTTCGTGCCTTAAGTTTGTTAATGCCATTATTTTCGGAGTTGTGGCTACACGGGTGGATTTGTGTATGTCGCGATGATAAAACGCCTGTAATCGACCCAAAAATTTTGTGCGATTGTAAACTGTGCTCATAAGCACAGAATCTTGGCAATGTTGCATAAATTCAATATAAACAAAAACTTCGGGCTTTCTTAACCACATTTGAAAGTTGGCCCATTCCCAATTTTGGTCGTCAGAAAATTAATTAAGGTGTATTAGTGATGATTACTGTGTGGATTAAAATTCATTGACGGGGATTAAGGGTGGATTAACGTAGATTCGATGTAACTGTGTGAATTAGTGTGTGGATTAAGGTATAACAGTGGGTAGGGTTGTACAATACTATATGACAATCCAATGCAATGTACTGAAACATTCTACTCCTCAGATTCTCAAATTTGACTGTGCTAATGACGTCACGACACCCTCGACCAATCAGGAAATTTCGTTTCGATGAAACCGGGTAGTTTTTGCAAGACGTCAACCTAAATTAATTAATGCTATCGTGTTAATCTCATGCAAAAAATGTCTAGCTGTCTCTCGATTGACAAGTCGTAAAACTAGTCATAAACTCACGTGTTAGCGCACAAGCCGAGAGCGCCAGTAAAAATTGTCCCTAAAATTCACGCAATTCGAAAGCAAGAGGTGCTCATATCTATGAACCAAACATTTGTTGACAGGAGGATACCTGTAACGAAGTTGAATGCTTTCAACATTTGTTGACAGGAGGAAGTTTGTAACGAAGTTGAATGCTTTCGAGTCTCTTACACCACAGACACACCCCACATTATGCCCATGCACATGTCCGTTTTTCCGGGTTCGCCCCGAACTGTATCACACTACATGGGCCTGCCAAAGCAAGCAGATAGCCAGGCAGCCCTGAAAATCCAAAACCTGATAAGTGGGAGGCCGCACTGCACAGCTCAAGCCTAGAGTGCTAAGAAAGATGACTGACCAGGCGCGGCAAAGAGCTGATGACGTAGGAGCCCTGAACTAAGGGCCCCGCCCGTTTCGGTGCTCGAAGCTCTTCACTGAATAAAATGCTGTGTCATCATGATCTGCGGGAGGGAACAGGATCGGGAATACGCATTTCTCAGGCGACTGAGTTGGCGAGAACTCAGTTGCTAGCAAATGGCAGTAAGGATAATGCCCCTCAGTCCAAGTGCGACGGATATAAGCAGCAGGAGACCTTTTGAACTCGCTAGACCATCCGTCTTTCTCCCAGCTTATCGCACACACGTGGCGCGCACAATCCGCGAAGTTTCACGGCACGTCCGCGGCTGAGTGAGCCAACTTTGCAACAACGACGATGCTCAACCAACCACACACTCCGCGAGGGGCTGAACATCGCCCGGGCCTCCATGTGGTGCGTCAACGGCAACTGGCGCAGTGGGAAACAGCAGTGAGCACACACAGAGCGCCAACTTTATTACAAGACTACCAGAGCTTCCGTATTTGAACACGTTTCTAACTCGCTCACAGTGTACACGGTTCTGAATCCCATGGAGTGGTGCCATCTCGTGGACGTCACCTGCTGCAGGCACAAGCATGGATCACACATGTAGGCAAGAACAAAAAATAAAAACAAGCATGGATCGCATATATAGGCAAAAACCAAAAGTAAAAATAAAGAAACAGAAGCACCAGACAGTCCAGCGGCGTCCGTGCTCTAGGTAGTGGCGCGGCGAACCCGACACCGCCGACGCGGGCTGGCAACGAAGGACCCGTGGGAAGCAGACCAGTCGGAGCGACCCAGAGTTGGCGGGCTGACGGACGGCGGCGCGTCTGCCCAGTACGGCACCATTCTGCCTTCAAAAGTGTGCAGCAATACGCAGGCCGCGTTTCGGCCATCTTAACTCTATTTAGCTGCAGTGGTCAGGATTTACATGCTTCTCTATCAGGTGCTAAGTGGAAAAGTTTAACTACGCAAACCTGGCCAACTGGCTGCAACACCTTAGCTTTTATGCGAAGCATACTAGCCGCACAACCGAGCTCTTCCTTGCTGCGCCGCGCGGCCGCGTAGCTACCACTTGACCTACATCGGCGCACCACGTGATATGACGTCACAACAGCTGTGAAAGCTGGGGCTCAACTCGTGCGCTCGCTTGCGGACGCGCAGCCTCCGCCGGCGGTATGCTTCGCATCCTAGGCTTAACCATAAGCTAAGCCAGGCCATTTTTTTGTCAAAAGCAACAACGCGAGATTGATGGCACATAACCATAGCGTGAAACTCAACGCCACCCCCAAGAAAAACCAGCGGAGACTGAGCTGCAAACGATATCGCTCGTCGTCGGCTCCGTCCCGGGGACCCACGCGCCATTCGGAGCATGGCACGGAGCTCTTCCGGCCGTCAGCCGATCCGTGCGTCCGGACGACGACAGAGAAATGCACCCGGCCGACAGAGACCGCCGGTATCGCGTGCACGCTCTCTTGTTTTTGGCCGCCGCCGCCGATGCTCATTGTTGCTGCGGCGTCGTCACGCGGCCCCGGCGGATGAAGGAATCCGAGCGCAGCTCCCAGCCGCACTCGTGGCGCTCCGAGGCGTCCCGCCTGACCTCGGATCACTTTCCGAGCTCCGCCGCGTCACCTGCACCGATATGTATGTGCTTTCACTGCTGAAGGACACAAGCCTCCTCTTTTGCTGCACGTGCGAAAGGGCTCCGAATGGTCTTCGTGCTAATATCGAGTGCAAGTTTTCGATGAGAGCGAATTGGTTGAGATGTAAAAAGAAAAAAAAAATTAACAGGCAATTATACGATGGTCCAATGTTGTAGGGGAATCCCCCAAGGTGGAGTAGATATATATTGAGGGAGTAATTTGCTCACTGACATCACCCCGAGCGCAGCCATACGGTTAAAAAGGAAAGCTTTGCTTTTTAGCCGTACGGCTGCACTCAGGTGGATGTCAGTGAGTAATTACTCCCTTATTGCAATCATACGATGTGGTGCGACAAACCTGCGTTAGCAGTATCGGTTGCACATTTCCTTTTTTCACTGATCGCCTTCCCTATTGCGTGTTCGAATTTGATTTTGCAGTCGCTTTCCCGTTTGGTTGCTACGTGGTCTTATAGTGGGTGCGGGCTACAGAGGGTGGGGGTGGTTGAAGGGTGGACGCCTTCTGGAGGGTGCAGAGTGTAGGTGGGTGTGGGAGTACGTGGTCTGGTGGCATGCATGGGTGGACGCTCTTATAGTTGGGAGAAGTATTTTCACCGGCGCATGTGCAGACACCGGAGTGTTCTACGAAAGAGACACCTTCCGGAGCATCTCCAGCGTCTCCATACAAGCCTAGCTAGACGTCTTTCTCAGCCGCAGAGGAAGAGAAAATCTGAGAATCGTGCATTCAAAGCACGTTATCCTCAGCCACTGTGCAAAGCGAAAGCATCGTGCTCCACCCGTTGGTCTCCAATCAAAGAACATACAAGACCGTATCACCGAACGGCTTCGGTTGCGCGCAAGCAACTAGCGCCTCCAAAAACGAACGAGGGAAACCATAGTGCGGGAAAGCCGATAGACCAAAGTCCGGAGAGAAAAATCTCGAGGAGGGAACGGAAGGGTAGGAGGCTCGCTCAAAGAGAGGTAGAGAGTGTTTGCGACCAGAGGGTGGTCACAGGTCCTTTAAGTGGTTGGTTGCTTCCCATTTCGCCACTAGCAGTGCCAGCCACGTCAGCTTCAGATGCGTGACAATTTAGGCCTGCTTGCATGAAGGGTCCAAGGAACAGGACAGGATTCCTGGTGCTATGTTTATACGTTTATATGGCGTCAGCAGCAAGCCATAAGTGCACAGCTGACCCAGAATTCAGCCGTATTGCATAAAGTTGACGCAGCGCCAGAATCTACACTCCATGTAGGTCGTTAATCCCGACGACTGTCGACCACGCATGCGTAGATGAAGCTGCGTCCCCCGGCGCCTTCGCTCGATGAACACTCCAGCAGATCGGCGCGATCAGCTGCCACTCGGGGTCAAGGCGGAGCAGCAGATTCGGAGACAGTGCATTCCTGGATGAACACGTTTGGCGTCGTGGACTGCAAACCTTGGTCGCGGCTGGGCGTCTCGCAGTGTGCGCCTGGATGGCGTTTAGCTTACGCGGGATTCGAAGGCCGACAGCAACCCGCGATGCCACGCACAACCGGTCATGGCGGAGGACTGAAAACATACAGGCAGAAAACCGGCAGAGAACAAGCAGAGGGAGCCGGCATTCCGGATGTGACGCTCTCACATTTCGCCGGAACTGGTGACACGGTCCGCGCGTCGGGGCCGTATACGCGATCGGGTTCCGGTTTTCACCCTTGTCGGCCACAGCACATTGTTTCTGCTCGCAGAGGCAAACAGTGTTCCTCACCCTTTTTTTTTTTTTTTTTTAACCCACTTGACTTTTCAGCGCTCACGCTGGCCAGACAGTTCGGCGCGCTGAGCGGGGAGCTAGCGGGGGCAACGCCTTGCCACGCGTGTTTTCACTCGCCCAATTACTCGACGTGCAAACAGAAGGCTGTTCCCCTTCTGACAGGGGTCACGACACTCGCCACATTGTTGGTCAGTTTAGATCACAACAGTTCCGCTTTCCGAACCATTATGCTACTTTCTTTACCCGGCCGTCTGACAACGCACTCCGTCGTTCTTTTCGGCGACTGCTCTAAGCTCGTATTATTTCTGCTCCTTTAAAATGTGCTATAGCCGGAATACAACTCAAGAAAGAAGCGGCAAATGCTCCTCAAGGGAGGCCCTCCACCCAAATGCGCCGGCCGATTTTCATTATGTCGGGATTAATCCGTGGTTAGTTCTCTGTGCTGTACGAAGCAGCAGCGAATATTCACAAGCCCAGAAAACCCGAACAACTAAACGCTTCTAATTTGCGGCGTATGGCGCTGAACATCGCAAATTAGCGCGGGGAGATGGAATACTTGGTACATCCCCTGATTTCGTATGGCCGCCAGAGCTAGTTGGTGCGAGCGCACGAAGCAGTTTATAAGAAAAATTCTGCGGCTCGTAGGGAGAGACTTCATGCGGAGTCCCAACAAGCCTGCTCTTGTTCGTCACAAGAGCACGTGCAAAAACGTCTCTCTGTCCTATGTATCAGAGCTGCATGGGAGGTGTGTTCGCAACCTACTGAAAGCGAAGGCTTACCAACCGCTGCTCAAGATAAAGCGACCGTCGCAGAATACGTCTGTTGTGCGCAAAGCTGCGGGGTGGGGGCAGCACCTAATACAAATGGGTCAGTGTGTCGACGGGCCGAGAGAGGGCGCTTCCTGACAACCGGCCACCAGGTGACGCTGCTGTTGCCGACAGCCGCCCAGCGAAAGAACGCCACGACGGCGAGATGAAAAGGCGCGCGCAGTGCTCCGACGAGACCGCCCCGCTCAGAGGGCGTCGCCTGGCCTCTCGTCAAGACCACCCGGTTTTCTTAGAAACAGCTCGTGACAGTTTATTTTGCAACAAAAGGAACGACGCGGGCTCAGTGCAGACGTCTGGAGGCCAAAAACGACGGGGTGCACAAAATAAGGCGGAGCGTTAATAGAAGAACAAAAAAAAAAAGCAGACAAGAAGCCACACCTGGCCGCTCTGGAGAAGCGCGCGAAGATGAAAAAACATAATGCAGGACTAGGCCGCCAAGTAGCGCAGAAACAGCGCCGAGCAGGGCTAAACTGGATCGCGCGCATCCTGGCTTGATATGTCGAGCAACTTTGTTGGTACTTTCTTCTTTTTCTTGTTCAAGGCGAAGGGCGGTGAATGACAACCTTGAAATTAAAGGAGCCGCCCTGAACAAAAAAATCTAGAAGGCTAGAAGGCGCGCGGCGAAGCACCGGGCCAACATCTACGGTCACTTACGATCACACTGTCGTTACACCCCACTGCGAATGTTGCAGGCAGAATGGGGCGTCGTTTTGTACACGAACGGCAGCTTATCGCCTCACTAATTTGTGAACTGTGAGTGTCCACGTCACGGTGAACTTGTTTTGCGGGCAAAGGCCTCCGAACTCGCAACCTGCTGCACTCAGTGGTTTAGTTCCGAGCTTGTCAGCTGACTACAAGAGCACATATTTCCTTTTTCGCCGCCAGCTCACAGGCCTGTGTCTTTGGCTCGTGCGTGCGTGAGAACAGCGCGCTTGTGGAAGCAGGCGTTTCGGGCTCAGCAGGTTGTCCCTGAGTATATATATGCGTATCCATGTCTCCCCGAAATGGCTGCATCAAGCTGTTCGCTCGAGCTACAAAGCAAAAGCGCGGATTCCCTTGTCGTCGTGCCTAATCTCAAAATGGCAGCGCCCATGCAACGCGATGATTGACACGTAGAACCGCTTTATTAAGCATGAAATGCTTTTAGCCCCGTTGTCGGCAGTGTGGTGACGTCACGCCGAGACCGACAGCCATCATCCGGGCACTGAAATCCAGTCATCCGGGCACTGAAATCCAGTCATCCGGGCACTGAAATCCACTCATCCGGGCACTGAAATCCAGTCATCCGGGCACTGAATTCCAGTCATCCGGGCTCTGAAACGAGAACATCCGGGCACCGTACGAGACTTGTTGTTGTTGTTGTTGTTGTGACTGAGAGAAGTATGAAAAGAGAAAGAGGAAAGAAAAGACGCGCGTCGCAGCAACAACTGCGTCCGCCGGAACGGACGCGGCTCAAAAAACAGGTAAGCGGCCGAAGCGAGAACAGATACACTCCACTCAGTCGTACGAGACTTAACGAGACTCTCTAAGCCCTCCTACGCGACCGGCATGCAAGCAACGGTTGGTCTCCAAACGAGTAAAAAAAAACTGCTGCCAGTGCCTTCTCAATGTTTATCAAGATATCAGTCGCGCTGTGCGTTTGATAATGCACGGAATTATAATTTCCGATTTCTAATAACGCGTGCAAAAAGCACATAAATGCCACGATACACTTTGTTGCCATACGTGATCTCTTAGGGGCTTCGCGCATCGAAACAAAGCCGCTCAGGCGCACAGGGGCCCGGGGGAGAAGCGCTGCGTTCAAAGGGCAAGGCATCGCGCCGAACGGGTGGTGGCGTTCCTCCCTTCCATTACGGTGTGGTTCGGGTGTACACCGAGATGGAAGAGAATTACTGCGCCATTTCCTTTCCTCAAAAAACGTTGCGTTCAAATGGCAAGGCATCGCGCTGAACGGGTGGTGGCGTTCCTCCCTGCCTGTACGGTGCGGTTCGGGTGTCCACCGAGATGACATTAGGCCCGTAAACATTTCATGCTTACTCTACTCTCGGTTACGGGAGAGGCAGAGATTTTTTTGGCCTGGTCCAAACTTTTGTGCAGGGTACAGGCCGCATCGGCATTAGCACCACCAGCCTGAGCCTACGACGAGAGATGCTGCACCGGCTGAACCTTCCTTCCGTGCGACCGGCCGAACAACGAAGGACTGGCATGGCGTTGCAGCACGCCGTGGTCGGTATAATCAGTAGGTTTTACTTTTTCAAAATTCGGCAGACTTTCTATGTTTATTTTGCAGCGCAGTTTTCTTCTTTTTTTCGGTGATGTAATGTAGTATTCCTATATGGTCAAAAGTCACTTGGAGTTAACTTTTTTTTTTTCCTGAGCATTCGATTTACCAGTAATTAAAACACAATCTTTTTTGTTAATTGCGCGCAAAGCAATCAGCCTATGGGGTTTTGTGTTGTGTTGTGTTGGGTTTAATGGCGCATAAGCAGCTAAGGCTATCATGCGCCAAGCTCAAGGTATAGGATATTTCTTTTATGCAGATTTGTGCTGTTATGTGAAAAAATGGTGTACAGGGTATAAAGTTTCTTGTACCGAGTAATAAGAGAGAGAAGAAATTTTAGATCTACAAGTAAAAGCTTTTAAGGAGGCCGGGTAACCTCATCAGCGGTTCTTGGCTGGGCAAGGAAATTGAGGTTCCCAGCCAATCAAATAAAGACCTCAGACTTCTTCTCGAGGATGAGAACAAGGCTGAAGTGTATTGTATAAAAAGCGAAACAATCGATTAAAATTTACAGTTTCTCAAGAAGACCTGCTTCTTTTAAAAAGCTAAAAACACAAGACGGGTTAACAATGGCAGTTTCACCTAAGAGCAACGCAGGGTGTAAAGGAATGCATTCTTTATAAAACTTAATAAAGTGTTTTTTCCTTAGTTTTCCGAGGTATGAACATGAGAGTAAAATATGATTTATTGTGAGCTCGCCTCCACATCTTTCACAGAGTGGTTTGTCTTGTTTCGTTAGTAAGAAATTATGTGTAATGTGTGTGTGACCAATGCGGAGACGACATAAAATTATTTCCATAAACCGTTCCTGGTGCCTGCAGGTCTTCCATTCACCCAAGACGGGCTTTACCAAGTGCAGCTTGTTGTTAACTTCGTTGTCCCATGAAGCTTGCCATTTCCCTCTAAGTTTATTTTGAACCAACCTCATGCAGTCCCTATGCGGTATGTTTACTTGTTTTATTTCACGATTGCAGGCAAGTGCGGCACATGCATCAGCTCTCTCGTTTCCGCTGATTCCGACGTGACTAGGTACCCAGCAGAGCTTTATTGTACGTTCTTGTGTGTGAGCTTTTATTGTATTGTGTATTATGTTTCCTATCATGGGTTCGACTGCATTCTTGGGGTTTATTGCTGTAATTGCGCTGAGGGAGTCAGTGTAGATAACACTGTTCTTTATGTTTTTCTTGATTATGTGATCTACTGCTACAGCAATGGCGAAGCATTCTGCTGTGAAAATTGAAGCGCACTGGGGCAGCCTGACTACTTTCTCCCATTTACCTTGTACTATCGAACTCCCTACATATAGTGCTGTTTTAGAACCGTCCGTGTAGAAATCGGCATAATTCCTGTATTTTTCTTGTACTGCACAAAACTCTTGCTGTATGTATTCCTGTGGGGTATGCCTCTTGTGAATGTGTGTTAGTGTGAAATCGCATACATCAGGAAACGTGTACCAAGGTGGCAACGGCTCAGGTCTCCATGCAGGATCGGGAAGTGCGTCTAGTATGTTTATTTCTTGACATTTTTCCTCGAAGCGGAGCAGGAGTGGTCTGACAACTTGAGGTTTATTGGTAAAGAGTATTCTGGATGGGCATTTGGTAACTATGGCGTAACACAGATGCTTTGGCAACGACCTTATTTTAAGTACATAAGCACAGGTAAGCATTGTTCTCCTTATGTTGAGGGGTGGCTCATTTGCTTCTACATGAAGACTATTTACAGGGGATGTTCTGTACGCCCCAGTTCCGAGGCGCAAACCAAGGTTCTGTACTGGATCTAGCTTTTTAAGGTACGATGGCCTCGCAGACCCGTATACTATACATCCATAGTCTAAGGACGAGCGCACTACTGACCGATAGATGTGCAATAGGCACATCCTATCAGAACCCCAGCGTTTTCGTGACAGCACTTTAAGTATATTCAGGGATTGGGTTGCTTTCTTTTTTAGGGTGTTTATGTGCGGTAGGAACGTGAGCTTTTTGTCGAAAGTTAGGCCTAAAAATTTGTGTTCTTGTTTTACTGGAAGTACGGCTCCATTTAAGCGGAGGGTGGGATCAATCTGCAGTCCTCTTTGGAGTGAGAAAAGAACGGCAACTGTTTTTTGCGGGGAAAACCTAAAACCATTTCTGTCAGCCCAGATTGCTAATTTGTTTATGGTAAGCTGTATTTGTCTTTCACAAGTTGATAAACTAGATGATGTGCACGAAATCTGGAGGTCATCGACGTTGACTGAGTACATAATGGACTGTGGAATTATTTTGGATAAAGAATTCATCTTTACTATGAACAATGTAGTACTTAAAATGCATCCCTGAGGCACTCCATTCTCCTGGATGAAATTCTTCGAGAGGGTAGAACCGAGACGAACTTGGAATGAACGGTTCGACACAAAGTCGCTTAAACATTTTAGCATTCTCCCGCGGATGCCAAGCTCTGCCAAGTCACGAAGAATCCCGAAGCTCCATGTTGTGTCATATGCCTTCTCCATATCGAAGAAGACAGCAAGGCAGTGTTGTCTGTGTATAAACGCCTCTCGGACCGTGTTTTCAAGGCGGACGAGATGATCAACTGTGGAGCAAGCTTTTCTAAAACCGCACTGGTGGACATCAAGAAGCTCACGAGATTCTAAAATAAACATTAACCTAATATTGAGAACACTTTCAAAAGATTTGGCTAGACAGCTTGTAAGAGTTATAGGCCTGTAGCTGCCAGGGGAGGTTGGTGGTTTTCCTGATTTTAGGAATGGAACAACAATTGCTTTTTTCCAAGCTGCTGGTATTTTTCCTTCCACCCATATTTTGTTAAAAAATTGTAGCAGAACTTCTACAGAGGGTCCAGATAGATGAGACAGCATTTCATAATGAATTTCATCGGGACCTGGTGCAGTTTGTTTACCTATAGACAGTACTCTCTGAATTTCCTGAAGTGTAATCAAATTATTGTAGGGTTCCTTTGTGCTGCCTGCCGTAGGGAGCCTTTGTTTTTCGATTGCTTTTTTGTATGCTAAGAATGGCTGTGTGTAATGTGACGAACTAGAAACTGTTGAAAAATGTTGGCCCATAATGTCTGCTTGTTCTTTAATGCTCGTCTGTACAGAGGGGTCTGTTAGAAGAGGAACTGTGAATGGGGAGTAGGTGCCATTTATTTTTCTAACCTGCTCCCACATTTTTTTAGATGTTATTGTGCTGTTTATGGAGGACACGTAACTTTGCCAAGAAGTTTTTTCGGCGTTACGACGTATGTATCGGGCTTTAGCTTTTGCCTTTTTGAAACTGACGAGATTCTCGTGACTTGGATACCTTCGAAAAACACCCCAGGCTTTATTTTGATGTTTTTTCGCTATCCTACATTCTTGTGTCCACCAAGCCTTGTGGTTCTGGCGCACCATTCCTGTGGACTGGGGAATAGCTAGGCGTGCAGCATCGATGATACACTTCGTGAGAATTTCATTCAGTTCGTCTACGCTAAGTGTCTCTGCGAAAATGCTTTGTAAACTGGCTTTTTCGCTGAATAATGCCCAGTCAGCTAAACGGAGCTTCCACCGTCGTGGTTTAGATGGGAGGATGGCAGGTGAGGATGATAGGCTAATAAAAACTGGTAGGTGATCACTCCCATACGGGTTGTCTAAAACATCCCATTTAAAATCGTTAAAAACAGATGGTGAACTAAAAGGCAAGTCTAAACAGCTCATTGTTCCAGACGTTGGGGAATAGTACGTAGCCTTTTCTGTATTTAAAAGACATATATTATTTGTGAAAATAAAATCTTCGATCATTTGACCCCTAGCGTCACAGCGTTCGCTGCCCCCAAAAAGGGGAGTGAGCGTTAAAATCCCCGACTACAAGATATGGTTCTGGCAGTTCATTGATGAGTTCCTGTAGGTCACGGACTGTTAATGTTATATGTGGAGGAAGATACACAGAACAGATAGTTATAGTTTTGTAGCTGACAATGCTGACCGCAACTGCCTCCAGTTTTGTTTTGAGTCTGATCTCTTGAGCAGGGACGCCGCGTTGAACGACAATCGCGACGCCTCCTGAGAGTCTATTTGCCAGCTCGCGATCTGGTCTAAATGTTTTATAATGTTTCAGGATATTCATGTGTTGTGGACCAAGATTTGTTTCCTGTAGACATAGAGCTACCGGCAACATTGACGCTAAAATATCTGTTATATCATTGTAATTCTTCAACGTCCTCTACAGTTCCATTGAACTAGAAAAGCCATGTTTATGTTTGGGGTTTACTTTGTCTTTGTCTTTGTCTTTATTTCATTTCATTTTCTCACAACAGAGAAAAAAGGAGCAGGAGCTAAAGGCTCACAGCCTGACAGAGGCTCCTGCCCCAGGTAGCACAATTTGGCATTTCAGTGCACACTTAATAAAAAGAAAAGATAGACAGGGAAACAGCTCTCATTTACATAAACACATTTGAACATATAACTACTTCAACATATAAAAGTGAACATATAAATATGGAAATTAGACAACACTTAGTAGAATTTAAGGAAAAAAGAAACGCTAAATGCACATCTCGGCACTCTGCAAAACTCATGTAATTGCAAACACACACACACACACACACATAGATTACAGACACATAGCACACCGTACTCTGATAATATATATACAACTTGATTACACCGAAAATTAATGAATACAAACAATGTCTTATTGAAGGAAAGAAATAGGTTTTTTTAACAAATACGATTTGACATATTTCTTAAACTCCGGTTTTTGGAATTTGATTTCTTCTCCTATGAAATTCAGCAAATAAGGAACTTGGAAATGTAAGATCTGTCTGCCATAATTGGTCCTAGTGAGCGGTATTCTTCTTGTGTGTTTACGTAAGGTGTATTTTGATTCTTGGAGGTTTGCTTCAGAGAGGTACAATTTATTGTTTTTTATGTATTGTAATAACTTGAAATAATATATTTGCGCAGCTGGAAGCATTTCATGTTTAATAAATAGCTTGTCTGTTGGAAGATCACATGGTTTTCCTTGATAATTTTCAAATATTCGCAACACCTTTTTTTGGAGGATCGTTAGTTTGTTATAGTTATGAGCTGTAGTAGTACCCCACACTAGACTACAGTATGATAACTTGGAGAGGAAAAGAGAGGAATACAATGTTTTCTTCAACCACAAAGGAATGAGATTTCCAATTTTATACATACAGCCCACGGTTTTTCCTAACTCTGCAGCTAATTTATTCACATGCGTGTTCCAGGACATATCATTTTGAAACCATACGCCTAAGAACTTTTGAACTGTCACCTCATGCAGTCGCGTGTTGCGAAATAATATTACAATATTTGCAAAAGACGGTTTATTTATAGGTTTAAATATCACATATTTGGTTTTACTTACATTTATCTGTAACTTATTTGTGTCCAACCAGTCAGAGAGGTTTTCTAAGTAATCATTTACTGTTTTTTCTAAGTGAGGCAGTGACGCATTTGAAAAGAATAGGTTTGTGTCATCTGCATACATGACTATTCGAGGTGAAGAAGGTATTAATGGAAGATCATTTATGTACAGATTAAATAACAAAGGCCCCAGTATCGACCCTTGAGGAATACCATTTAAAATTACTGATCGTGGCGAGGACAGTTTATTGAAAGACACAAACTGTCCTCGCCACGATCAGTAATTTTAAATGGTATTCCTCAAGGGTCGATACTGGGGCCTTTGTTATTTTCTGGACCCGTTATAAGGGCCCTGTCTTTTTTTCGCTCAAGAGAGCTGTTCCGCCGCTGTAAAGCAGGCGGGCTGGGGGTTAAATCCATCACCTCGTCAGAGGCGCTGGAAGACCGCGGTGAAGCCGCGGGCGTGTGGGTTTCAGGCCTCCCCCGACGGGGGGAAGTCCTGCGGGATGCTGGCCCATGGGCCGGCATTCCCTGCTTTGGGGTTGGCAGAGCAGCCTTCGCTGTCCCTGCCTGGGGCGTGGATGGCCCTGCCACAGGCGCGGTGGAAGTGGCCGCGGCAGGTGCCGGAGTGCTGCGTGGTGCACCGCCCCTGCGCACCACATCAGCGAAGTTGGATTTTGCTGTGAAAGAGAAAGTGTTCGTGAGTGCGAACCGCTTTCTTGCTTCTCGAAATGATATGTTTTCCTTTGTCTTTATGGTGATTATTTCTTTTTCCTTCTTCCAGGACGGACACGCCCTGGAGTACGCAGTATGGTCTCCTTCACAATTAGCGCAGCGTAGAGCTGCGTCGCATTCCTCAAAATGGTGGTCCTTTGACGCACATTTCGCGCAAGTTTTGCGGCCGCGGCAACTCTGCGATCCGTGGCCAAACCGTTGACAATTAAAGCACCTTCGGGGGTTAGGGATGTAGTGTCTTACATTTACTTTGAGGTATCCAACGTCGATGGTTTCGGGCAATGTGCATGTGTTAAAAGTCAGGACTAGGTGTTTGGTATCTATTTCTTTGTTGTCCTTGCGGATTTTGATGCGGTACACATCTATGACACTTTGATCAGAGAGTCCTTCCAGCATTTCTTTCTCTGTGAGATGTAGAAAATCATTTTCTGATATGACGCCACGGACAGTGTTGAGGGATCGGTGTGCAGTGGTGGAGACAGGTATGTCCCCAATAGACACTATGTTACAGAGTTTGGTGGTTTGGACATTGTCTCGGAGTTCCAGTAATAAATCGCCACTGGTCATTTTTGATACTTTGTAGCCGGGGCCCAAAGCTTCTGTTAAGCATTTCGATACCATGAATGGAGAAAGAATTCTGGCCTGTTTATCTTGAACTTCACTGTGGATGACATGGAATTTGGCAAATGTTGCTTTCTTTTTCGAAAAAAAGTTCTCTGCTTCGTTCCGCACTCTTTTTAGAGAGCGATCAGGTTTTGTTAGGGGGGGAGCCATAAAAAATTCAGGTTTTTCGGTCATGGTGCCAGCCACCCACCATGGAGCCCAACAAGGGGACGGGACAGGAACTTGCAAGCAAGTCCTGCCCACGCCAGCTGTACACCTTAACTATAAACAAATATGACTCAACTCAGGGTAGTTGGTCACACAAGGTTAACCCTAGCCGCCTATGAAAAGTAAAGAAAAACGAAGAAAAGAGGAGGAGACAGGAGAGTGGTAAGAAAGAGATAGGAAAGTGAAAGATGGAGAGGAGAACAGGAAAAGGCGACTGCCGATTTCCCCGGTCGGGTCAGGCCGGAGGTGCCGTCTACAGGAAGCTGGGGCCAAAGTGGTGTGTTGCCTCCGCCGAGGGGCCTTAAGGGTCCAAACGCTCGGCATTGGCTCAACCACCAGGATCCCCTTTTCCCCGGACACGGCGATGCCACGCACGGCTAAGCGCGGGTGCTCGGGTCCGTGGTGGCACACTGCTCACCATCATCCCCCTGCGGGGATGTCCCTGCGGATGCTCAGGTACCCGTGGTGTCGCAACTCACCATCGTCTGCATGAATCAGACGCCCCTGCGGGGCAGCCTATGGGGATTGCAGAAAGAAAGGCAACAACAGCCAGTGAAAAAAGCCTGACCAACCTGACAGACCCAATAGAACGAACTTGGTATAGCGTAAGTTGAGATACCTGCAGGAATCTCGCACTTATCAAGGCCTTATAATAAGACTTTCGAGAATTGAACAGCCTCGAGGATACAGTGACCAAAGTAGTCTTGAAACGACCATTTCGATCACAGAAATGAAAAATTAGGAGGACGCTCAAGCTACGCCTTAAGAGTAGACGCGACAGCGCCTTCTTTTCATTTTTCCTCTTCTCATTCCTTTTCTCTCTCAAGTTGCAGTCGTAATTCGTCGGCATATCGTTCTCAACAAACGCGATGCCACGAACGCTAGCATAGCTTCCGCGCCGAACGAACGGGCACACATGCACCACCGTACATGTCTCTAATGCACCCTTCTAAAACAACACGTGTTCACTAGATGAGACTTTGTGACCATTTGTGGCTCTGCCCCTCACCCCTTCTCTGAAGCCTTCTCGATCCCAACATCTCTCTTGCCCAGTGCAGGGTAGCAACCAGAACACCCTTCTGGCTAACATCCCTGCCGCCTTCCCTCTTCCTCTTTTTATATATACCGGGTGTCCCAGCTAACTTGAACCAAGGGTTTAAAAATGAAATATTGGGGTCAGGAGAGTGAAACTACCTGCATATTGGTGACAGGCATTTGGCGCACCACAGGAAATTTTTTGTATTGCAATTACTTAACTAGTAATTAAAATAATTTTTTTTAAATTTTTAATATTGACTTTAGACACTAAGTGTGATTCGCAAAGTTGGAGAGCACTTTCAGAAACCCCCATTCCATTATTCGCCATAAAGAAAACCTTACGTGTACCTCTTTTTTCGAGCTCGAAAGAAAGCCCGCGAAATACAAAAAAAACCACGTGACGAGCGCATTCGCGCGCCGCGATCGTGCTGCTCTCAACCGTGCTTTCAGTGAACGAAATCAGCTCCGGTATTCATTCGGCGGCCCCGTTTCAGAGGCAGGCCGATATCTTGGTGGTGGTTTCTTCGGCCGTGTCAGCCAGTTCGCGCGTGACGGTGTAAATTGCAGCGAGTGCGCTGCGCTTTGCAGTCGCGATAAAGACTGCCAAGCTCGAAGTTTTCAAATGAGAGGAGTTTTATTTGCCAGTTGCAAAGAAAATAAAAGTGGCGGTTTATGGCTTGGCTGTGCGGCGATGACAGCCGTGGCATGCGGTTGTCCTGACTCCATTTCATTTCGGTTTCTTACCAATTATAAAAAGTGCTCGAATAGGTCACCTTGTGCGACGATACAGCTATGGCATCTTGTAACCAAATCAGCCGTTGCATTTCGTATGACAGCCTCAGGCATGTTTAAACATACTTCCGTTATTTTGTCTTTAAGGTCTTGCGGTGTGGAAGTTGGTGTGCTGTACACCTTGTCCTTGATATGACCCCACAAAAAGTAGTCCAGAGGTGTCATATCAGGAGACCTGGCTGGCCAGTTCACGGGACCTAGTCGTCCTATCCATTTCTGCGGGAACGCTGCGTCGAGCCAGGTCCGAGCCTTGGCGCTGCTGTGCGCGGGGGCGCCATCGTGTTGAAACCACACATTTGTGGCCCTGGCGAGCGGTAGATCCGAAAGGAAGTCGTCAACGGGTCCTCTGAGGATATCATTGGTGTAGCGATCTGCTGTCAGCGTCTGGTCGAAAAACACAGGCCCGATCAAACTACCGTCGAAAAGTCCACACCAAACACTAAATGACCACTGGTACTGGTGCTGCGTCTGTAAAACCCAGTAGGGATTTGAATCGCTCCAGTAATGAGCATTGTGCAGGTTCACCTGTGAATTGCGCGAAAAACTAGCTTCGTCACTCCATATCACTTTGTTCAAAAAATCCGGGTCGTCCTGCATCTTTATCAGAATCCAATTAGCAAAATCGGTCCTGTTTTGGAAGTCCCGTGGCAACAGATTTTGATGAAGCTGTACGTGGTACGGATGCAGGCGGTGTTTGCGCAGTATTCGCCAAACTGATGACCTGGAGACTCCGGTATCCTCGCTCACGCTGCGCACGCTTGCTTGGGGTTCCAGAGCGAACAGCGATAAAATATGCGTCTCGAAGTCCTCGTCAAAAACAGGTGCTCTGTGTCGTGTGGACGTAAAACTGCCCATCCGTCGCAGCGTCTCGAAGGCACGCAGGATCGTTACTGAACTTGGCCGCCTGCCTGGGTGCCATTGTTGCATAAGGTCTGCAGCGCGCCTTCTGTTCCCATGACATGCACCTAGAGCCAGAACCATGTCTGCTTTCTCTTCATTTGTAAACGGCATGTCTGCAGTGCTAGTAATCACTACACCAAAGATTCAGTCTCGCATGAGAGTGGCATAAGAAGAGCACACGACAAACTGTGCTTCACCGCTGCTTCCAGCTTTCAAAATCCTCATTAGGAAACTGCAACACACAGCCGCCAACACCTCGCGGCGAAACATTATTCCCTGTATTTCTCTTTTGCTTCTGAGTGACAAAGCAGACTCGCCATCTCAGTATCTTATCAGATTGGGACTAAGTCGTCGTCGCCGGGTGCCAACTAGCTGACGCGGACGAAAAACCCCCGCCAAGATATCGGCCTGCCGCTGCAACGGGGCCGTCGAATAAAGGCCGGAGCTGATTTCGTTCACTGAAAGCACGGTTGAGAGCAGCACGATCGCGACGCGCAAATGTGCTCGTCACGTGATTTTTTTTGTATTTCGCGGGCTTTCTTTCGAGCTCGGAAAAAGAGGTACACGTAAGGTTTTCTTTATGGCGAATAATGGAATGCGGGTTTCTGAAAGTGCTCTCCAACTTTGCGAATCACATTTAGTGTCTAAAGTCAATATTAAAAAATTTAAAAAAATTATCTTAATTACTAGTTAAGTAATTGCGATACAAAAAAATTTCCCGTGGTGCGCCAAATGCCTATCACCAATATGCAGGTAGTTTCACTCTCCTGACTCCAATATTTCATTTTTAAACCCTTGGTTCAAGTTAGCTGGGACACCCGGTATACACACACACATTGATTCGCAAAACGCCTGTTGCAAATACGCACACGCGCGGATATCACCTACCGCGCATACCATTCCACATCGCAGAAATCAAATCGCGAAAACCCGCCTCGCCTGGACACCTCGGCATGCGTCGCTCTTTGGCAATTAGCGCGTTGATGTGACAGCCTTGAACTTATCCTCCGGGCGCCAGTGAAAGGCCATCCCAACCCAGAGGAGGCGGAGCCCACCCCACTCATCTATTCACACATGCCCCAATATTACCGCCTCCCCCGAAGAACATACCCCCCCGCAATAAACTCCGACGAGAGGAGGTGACCTCCTGGTACCAAATCTAGAGTAACGCTTTCCCCCATGTTGCGCTTCGGCCCACATCTTAAGCCATGCGCTACCCTGCAAGCTGCCCTTTTTGTGGAGCACATCCAACCCTCTGCCATTCCACATGGGAATGTCCCAGTCCTCCCTCAGTACCCCCTATACCCCACCCCTCCCCGTCTCAGTGGGCAGCCGTCCTGTCTAGCACAGCCCTGGAGGACCAGCGTCCGCCTGGCCACCCAGAGAGCTACGGCAAATGGGCCCTGCACTAAGGCTCCACCCTCTGCAGGCCTCCATTCAACCTTTGCTCATAATAAAAGTAGATTGACACGCTATCGTTGGACATTTTGCGCTATGGGTTGCAAATGGGCGAGAGGGTGGGGCATCACGTGGTCTGCGTGTTGACGACGGCGATGGAACTGCTGCTTATAACCGTCGCGGTAGTAATAACATGGCACTTCCTATACGCTTATGCCTGGCTTGAAGTGTACTTACACGCAATGAAGACATCTGCTTCATCAAATAACTGTTCTAATCAGGTGATAAGAGTGAACGGCGTTTCGTTCTTGCATAAATTGTAAATTGGTTATTTGAGGAAACGAAATGGCGCAGTATCTGTCTCAAATATCTCGGCGGACACCTGAACCGCGCCGTAAGGGAAGGGAGGAAAGTGGGAGTGAAAGAAGAGGGAGAAAGACGTCTCGTTCTTGCACTTGGAGCGCCCTTCTGTAAGCCGCCGGTAACCGCGCGAGGCGCGGTCCCGTAGCACGCGGCGGGTTCGCAGACGCCGTTGCTGCCCCCTCGCTGCTTGAAGCATGACCACGAAAAGAGCCGCCGGGGCAGCCTCCTAGAGGAAGAAAAAAAAAAGAAATCGGGGTTAACAGTTCGTCCTTGCCGGCGCCGCTGTCCACTATTTATCGCGACACGCTCGGCCGACCACGGCGGCGCAGGTGGCGACTCCCTTTACGGCGGCGAGAAGACGTTCAGCCTGGCTGCGCCCCCCGCATTCAATTTGCTTTGTCCCAGACGGTCTCAGATCCTTCCCCCGCTTTATCCATTTGCAGCACCGACGCCACTGCTTGCAGGATGTGTGGCAGTTCGCGCCATTCACTCTGGCGTTCTTTTCGCTACCGCGTCCGCCTCGTCCTCCATGGGCGCGCCGACCTTCGTGGACGCTCCGCGACCTCGAGTATACGGGGCTATCCCTCTCGTTCCGTCTCCGCCGCGCATCGACCGCATTCAGTGGAGCACGCAGGGACTGCGGATGAGCGCATCGACTTACACCTGCTGATTTCGCTTTGCTGTCGGAATTCGTTCTCTCCTCATTTCTTCACGCGCCCGCCGCGCCTCAGTGGAGGCGAAATCCAAAAGGCACCCATATGCTGTGCTACGCTAGCGCACGTTAAAGAAGGTCGACCTTATTCCGGCGACCTCCACGACGGCACCATTTCCCCTCTTTCACTCCCTACTTAATCCCCTCCCTAACGGTTTGGTTGAGGTGTCCACTGAGAAGTGAGATAGTTACTGCGCCCTTTCCGTTCTTCGAAATCAATTTTTATTGCGAAAGCAATACTACTTGCGCTTTCACGCCTTTGCCGTGCCGCGGCGGTGACCACCATTGACCTTCATTTGACCTTGATTGCATTAGATTGGATTAGGTTGGATTAGATTGGATTAGATTAGATTGAATTGGACTGGTCTGGATTGGATTAGTTTAGATTAGATTAGATTGCATTAGATTAGATTTGACTGGATTGGATAGGAGTGGATTGGAGTGGATTTAATTGGATTGGATTGGATGGGATTGGATTGGATAACCGATGCATCACCACAAGTCTAACCACAAGCACCACCCCCAGCTACACTACCAGCTGTACCATGTGGCGTAGGTACGGATATTGCTTTCGCAATTACCGGGCTTAACCAAGCTAAGCCACAGCGATTTTTTTTTTTTTTCGACAGAGCCCCACACATGCCTTGCGAAAATCGTCTGCTGCAGTCCTTGCAAGTGCGATAGTAAAAATTGATTAACTTTTTTGGTGTGCTGAAGTTTTCCCGGTCGCAAAAGACGCATTTGTGGCAGAGAAAATTGTATTTAAAAATCTTTCCGGCCTGCTCGCAGTGGCCACTATCAAAACAAGCTCCTCCGAGATCGGGGAGCAGGCGGTAATAGCTTTAGCTATAGCTAATACCACCGCTAATATTATTTTAAGCGGCTCAAAAATTGTCAGTTCGCAATTTCGCGAGGGGTCGAATAGCACCAACCACCCTTAGCATTCTTGAGAAAGCAGCCCAACCTCCCAGAGAGGTCGGTTTGATTTGGGTGCCGTCCCACTCGGACAATCCGGGGAACGAGGCAGCTCACAATAAAGGCCGAGAACCGGGCAGGGAGCTCGCCTATTCATCCGGGGTTTACGAGAGAAGGCATGACCTCTTTTCATGACATATTACCCACCATCACACCTTGGGCAGGCGAGTTTATCCCCCTCCGGCTAAAACGCTGTCCAAAGCTCAAGAAACCACGTGTAGCGGGCTTCAGACGTGCTCCCTGACGAACCCCGCGCAACTGTCACTCATGTACCCCTCGCAATACGAACCCCAATGTTTCCGCTGTGGCGAACGCGCCACTTACGACCACATCTTATGGGACTGTAGGGAAGAGCCGCCCCCGGCTGAGCTAGTACGCATCTTGTCTCGCAAGCGGTGGGAGGCCGCGCTGGCCAGCTCAGACCCGAAGGCGCAAGTCCGGGTCGTCGAGTGGGCCAACCAGGTCGCCAACAGTCATGGACTATCGAGCACCAAAACACGGCCCTCCGATCAGCAAACTCTTCTTGACGAAATAAATGTTTTCCAATCCAATCCCATCCCGCTTGTCGATATAAAATCGTGACGTCCGCACCAAAAAGGACTGCTTTCCACCGTACTGATGTGAATGGCAGTATAGCGTAGCCTCTGGGATCCGCGCTGAAAATCTGTGTGGACGCATGCATTTTACCAAAATCGGCCACTGATGGCGAGACCTGTATTCCGTTTTTGGTCTTTTCCAGCTTGTGAAAACTAATTTCGGTGAGTGTGCTCTCCTTCTTATTAGAACACTCTACCCTGTCGACAAAGGCCAACTTTATTGGCGAAATCGTACTGGCGGCGCCAGCTCTTGTCGGCAGCAGAATCACAAAAGCAGACGAATGCGAAAGGCGAAAGGAAGAGCGCGCTCCGACTTTCCGGGGGCGAACGTATACGCGATGCTGGTGCAGCTGCTGCGAAAGCGTCTGTTTTTAAGGCGAAAGCCTTTAATGCCTGATACTGTCGTTAGCAGACGCGTCGGCAGCCGTGTCGGCAGATTTTACCGCCTTTCGGCGTCACTGCTTAGAAAGAAACTGCGCCGAGGGTGGGAATCGAACCAGGGCCTTTGGCATTTGAGGCGGAGACGCTACCACTCCGCCACGAAGGCTCAAGGTTCGAGCATTAATAAAGGCGCATCTAGTGAATGCATGGGCTTCATAAATAAAATTAAAGGAATAAAGTCAATAAAAAATAAAAATAAGAAAATAAACAAAAATGAAAACAAAACAAATATAAGATATGCAAATAAAAATGGAAATCAATAAAAACAAGAAAAGGATCAAAAAATAAAAATAAAAAAAACAATATGGGAAATAAAAAGTAAATAAAAACAAACAGTGCGCCAGTAAACGCTTTCACCTTGCACCACTTTAGAGAGCCAAAGTGCCCCCTGAATTTTTTTTTGTCCAGCATCGCCCCATACGATGTGGGCTTTAATTCTCACCGATTCAGCCAATAGCCGCCGCGGTGGCTCAGCGGTTATGGTGCTCGGCTGCTGACCCAAAAGACGCGGGTTCGATCCCGACCGCGGCGGCTAGAATTTCTTTGGAGGAGAAATTCTAGAGGCCCGTGTACTGTGCGATGTCAGTGCACGTTAAAGAACCCCAGGTGGTCGAAATTTCCGGAGCCCTCCACTACGGCGTCTCTCATAGCCTTAGTCGCTTTGGGACGTTAAACCCCATAAACCATAAACCAACCATTCAGCCAATACCCGAGCCAAACATGGTATAACACAAAAATTACCACTAAATGCCACCTATGTGCCAAATATGAGCGCGAACAAGGCAACGACGGCGATGACCGCCTCGACTCGTCGCTCTGTAAAAGATAGCACATGCAGTGAAAGACAGCACCCGGATTCACGGGGGAGGTGCGCTTTCGTTCGGTACCTGCGCACTCCGGCTGAGAACTCTTCGGGAAACTGCCACCGCGATCTGCCTGTAAGTGAGCAAAACTATTCCAGTGAGAATATGCGCCGAGGTTGATTCTGCACGTGTACAGCTGAGCGAAGTGGCACTGTGACGAAATAACGCCTCTACCCGCAGCTCGACGCCAATCTCGGCCTGCAATGCGGCCGCTCCAAATGCTGTTAGCCCGCCGTTACCGACAAGCAGGTTGCTCCCTTTATTTAAACTTTACTAGTTTGCCTCACAGCCGGAGCAAAAGAAATGTTTTCTCTACGGCGGCGGTGACCGACACGACGCGCATGTTGAGGCGAATGCATGTATCTCGAAGGTGGAGCCATCTGACAAACCAGAAATGTCCAGCGGGAGTCTCACTGGCTAATCGGGGGGGGGGGGGGGGGGGGGGGGGTGAACTCTCGGGCGCTTGGATACAGATCCGGACGACGAGGCAAGCGACGCGTTGGCGTGAGTTTTCGCGTACTTTGTCTGCCGGGGTAATCTGTGTTCTATTTTCTCAGAGAGGCACAACACTCATTGTCACTTTCCACGGTGCGAGGTTGCCGAGAAAGAACACTCGTACCCGAATTCAACTGGTGTACCTCATCTTCAACATATCGTATCAGCAGCACTGCGCTGAAATGGGTCACATATGACCGATGACGTCACATACCTAGCGACGTCACAGAGGACTAATTTCCGTCGACATATTTTGCGAACGCTTCCGCCGTCAGCATAGCCATCTCATTGTTTTCTCATTAATAAACGAAATCTTGCTTTGCTCCGCTATTACTGGGTGAACGAAAGCCTATGCCCCTTTGCTCCAGTGCGAGCACTCTCTCTGGAACATCTACCGGCTTAAAAAATTCACTTTCTTGGCGCAGGAGCGCGGCGATCTAGCGCTCTGGACAAGCGTACAGACGAGTGTAGTGTACGCAGCAAAGCGGCACTTGTATGCCTGGGCTAGACAATGCCGCAGCCGCTGACAAATTCTAGAACGCCAACAACAGTTATAATGCTCTGTGCAAAGTAGCACAAGATACCGCATGCGCGCACTTGGCTCAAGCCGAGCCTCCACAAACTTTGAAGGCAAAGAAAGTGAGGCGGCAGCGCGTCTGCATCCACATCTTCCAGTTGGCGAAAGCCTCGGAGGAAAGACGCCGGCGGCTCAGCTGGTTCAGCTACGCCTCCGCAGCGGTCGCAACAAGCCGCGCGCCGTCGGCTTCACCGGAAACGGGTCGGCTGCGGGGAGCGCGCCCTCGTTTGTTACCGTCTACATTCTCGCTTTCTTCTCATTCTCTTGTTGTCCCTTTAGTCCCTCGCTCAAGAAAACGCGTCGCCGGGCGTGGAGGAACATCCACGCGCCACAGCTTGGCTACGTGTCCGCTTTTACTTGTTTTTACTCCTCTAGTTTGGCTGGGGTGGTCCGCTGGTTAGCGCGTTTTCCTGCCGCTCTCCAGCAGCGCGCCCTCTCCCGGAGAGCGCGCGTAGGCAAGGGACGCGCGGCTAACCTTGACCGTGCGCGGCGACTCTGGAGCAGCGTCTCTTTGTTTTCTGTATTTCTTTCTTCTTTTCTTGCGTCGCACGTCAACTTGCGCGGTAATTCCAGGGCGCGCGGCACGGCTCATGAGGGCGCGGTGATTGCGATGACTCGGGAGCGCTCGTGCGAACGGCGAGATGCTGCGTTTTTGTTTTAACCAGTCCACACGCTTCGCACGCGTGCCACTGCTACCACTGGTCCGCTGAAGGGCTCCCCCTTTGCGGTCTTCTTTAGCGCGTGCAGATCCTGGAGCCACGGCTAGACGCACGCTCATAGACAAGCGTCGCTGCGTTGGCCAGTTTGTTATGGGCGACGCAGTTGGAAGATGGTTTGGTGTATGGTTTATGGGGTTTAACGTCCCAAAGCGACTGAGGCTATGAGAGACGCCGTAGTGAAGGGCTCCGGAAATTTCGACCACCTGGGGTTCTTTCACGTGCACTGACATCGCACAGTACACGGGCCTCTAGAATTTCGCCTTCATAGAAATTCAACCTCAAGTAAACCAGTCATTTCCTCCAATCAAAACCGAGGTCTGCTGGTATTTAAACGGGACCATGAGCGCACAACAGTGGTGTTGAGTGTGTTGGGTTTAATGGCACATAGGCAGCTAAGGCCATCATGCGCCAAACACAAGGTATAGGAAGTGTTTTCTGCGCGATTTAATAAAAATGTGGAAAGTGATCAGTGGTGTAAAGAGCCTAAAAGTTTACCTACCTACTAATAACAGAGAAAAAGATATTTATGAACGCAACGATGGAAACGTACGTTTCGACAAATGGCCGCTGTCCACCGCTCGTACATTGTTCAAGGAGCACCAAAACTCAACAACCATAGCATCCCGTTTCAAGTGCCCTTCAAAAGAAACTCTAAAGTATATTTGCCCCTAACCCCATCTACTCTGTTAAAGCAGTTGTGGAAAATTTAGCTCGCAGTTCTCACTCATTCACTCAATCGCAGCTATTAAGGCGGATGCCTTTAATGCCTCATCGTTGTAAGCAGGAGTTGTCGACAGAAATGTCACGCTTTTCAATTGGTCGAAATGGCAGTGACGTCACAGTGCGCGAATTTCAAACGGGACAATTGCACTTTGGCTAGTAACCATGCAACCAATTTAAGGGATGGTATACTGATGCTTCAAGTAAGTGTGACTGAGTTTAGTTAATTGCTTACTTAACCAATTAGCCTAATTAACCTTTCTAGTAAGGCCAGATAAACAAATCCTAGTAGGAAATTGGTCGAGTTGGGGAATCGAACCAGGGTCTCCGGAGTGCGAGACGAGCACGCTAACGACTCCGCCATGCCAGCTCGCTGGTTTGGAATGAACAAAGGCGCGTCTAGTTAATACGGTGTCTTCCTTCACTCCCATCTTCCTCCCTTCCCGTTACGGCGAGGTTCAGGTGTCCCCCGAGATATGCGAGACAGATACATTTCCTTTCCTCAAAAACCAATTTACCAACGAGCAAGGCGTAGAGTTGAGCGGGCGATGGCGTTCTGTGGACTCCCTGGCAGGGTTGCAAGACGCTGCCGCGTTCCACTCGAAGCTTAACATCTTAGCCACACTTCATCAGCAAGGCAGACGACAAGCGAGAGCAAAGGCACTTCAGAAACACCTAGAAAGCGACCGTAAAGCCGTTTACGTAGACATTGGGGCCTACCCCACGCCGGGAAAGTTCTCAGTCGCTGCGATTGACCACCAACTAAAACCGGCTCTCCAAGTTTCTATATATGCAGAAAACCCCTCCTCTGCAGAGGCTCTGGCAATAGCTATCGCCATCAAACATAAAGACCAAAGAGGAGAGTCCTCCCACGTTATAACAGACTCCCAACAAGCCTGCCGAGACTTTCTTAATGGCAGGCTTCCTTCAAGAGCAACGCAGCTACTTGGCAATCTCAGCCAAACACACAAACATGGACACCTGGTCACGAAGGACTAGCTGGAAATGAGGTAGCCAACGATCTAGCCTGAGATTTAACCCACCGGGCGGATCCTCATCCCTACCCCACGCCCATGCCTAGCACCTATGGTGATAGATTAGAACATATTCGGCTGGAGCGCAGAAAATACCCACCCCCTCACATAAAACTAGACTCCTCCGCAGCCATAGACTGGAGGAAAATTCAGACCAACACTTTCCCTAACTTGTTCATCCTACACAAGATTATCCCCACTCAATATCAGAATGCATGCCCTTGGTGTGGAGCTTGCCCTACGCTCTACCACATATCGTGGGAATGCACAACGAAACCAAAACACTTAACTGTATCCAACCCGACATATGAGCAGTGGGAGGTGGCCCTGACCAGCGAGACCCTGGATCAGCAACTTAAGTTGGTTCAGCAAGTCCGTCAGTCAGCTAAAGCCAGTGGCGCCTTGGACTAGGGGTGCCACCCAAGTTGTTCGAGCAACCTTCCTCATTTTAAATAAAAGTTTTCTCTCTCTCTCTCTCAGTGACACAAGCGGCAACCCTGCGTTTAGGGCTTTCGCCTCACCGCACTTTAGTTCAACAAAGTGCCCCCCTGAATTTTGTTTTACCTTGCTTTCTACCTTGTGTTGCTACAATATGTCAGTGTTTGTTATTACAGTTTTAGCACAGCAAAGACTCGTAGGCATATAGAGGATACATATACAGGATGCATAGGTGGGGCGCACACGTACCACTGCGCGTGCGCGGGAGCCATCTGCCATGTCGAAACTCTTTACTGCATCTTTTTTCTCTCTCTCTTTCTCTATGTTGCGAACACAGGCGGCGCGCATGTTTGCATAACCTTCTGACGTCTTCCATCATCCAACTATTGCCATGCTGTAAAAAGATGAAAGTATGCTTGAATTTGACTCATCTGAGAAAGTTCCGTGAGGAAGATTTTGCCGGTCTCCCCTTCTGTGATCTCAGAACTTACAATAACAGGCGCTTCAAGACCAAGTGCGTTAAATTAATTGAAAAGAAGCCCTGCCCCCGCCCCTCGTGCACAGCAGCTTCGTATCTGGTGCTGTCACTTGTGGTCATCCGACGGTCACGTGTTGGTGGCCGCCATGACGGTTCGGTTCAACAGCTGAAGACCTATGACGTCAAAGCACTGACCCGTCTTTTCATTCACTCTCGCCCTCAAGAAGCGGCAGTGCATAAACAAGACGTAGAAACACAACAGTTTCGCTCTTGTCGGTCAGACCGAGCAGCACTGCAGCTTTCCACAGCCGCGGCGCCATTGAATGGAAAAGAACGCCCCTTTGTTCCTGTGGCTTCTTCATTTTTTTATATTTTCCTTTTCGCTATCTCGCCGCGAGGTGGTGCTTCCCCATCTTTTGTCCTCCCAGCGGCCGGTAGGTCCTAATGCCGGCGTAATTGCGGACCGCGCTTTCCTGGCCGAGGTGTTGTGACGTCATCGTCACCCCCGTCGACCCGCACTAGGGCGAGAAATTAAGGCGCCTCATAGGGACCTCGTGGCGCCATAAAATTTCGCCGCGCGTAGTCCCCCGCCGGTCATTATCTCGACGCGCAACCCGTACGCCGCAGCAGCCTTGAGCCGCTCAAACAACTCGGCCTTCCTCTTCGAGCTTGTTTCTGCCGTCTGCCCGGCCGTAACGCGGCAGACTGTTTCCAAACTATGGCACCCCTCTACATGGAGGCCGGTCTCCCAGAGGTGTAGTGGAAGTGCCCGTGTTTACGGCCGTCACTCTTTACGCGTACTGTGTGTCCATGATACTGCCAGAAATGCAGACAAATGGAAGGCTACAGCGGTGACCCGTTTATTCATACTTTAGCAGCGCGAAAAAACGGAGACAAGAGCGAAACACAACACAGGCGCTGCTAAAATATGGAACTACACAAACTCGCCCAGTTTCCTTCTTGACCCGTTTGTGTGTAAGGCAACAGCGTATCGAGCGAGTGACCAGACATACTGCCCAACACGCATTTCATACGTCGCCTGAATGCGAACGGGGGTTGAATCCAGAGTCCAGGCCCGATCGAGTCGTTCGCTCACCCGCGAGAGGCGTCCTTACAGACCGCAGCTCGAGCGCGTTGAGGTGCTCTAAAAGGGGCTCTAATAAAATTGCAGTATTCCTGGGATGTTAAAGGACGCCGCCTCACGAATATCGTAGCACAATTTTTATTTTCTTAATGCGTGTTATAGACGCTGAGATATCTGTAGACAAAACTGATTTTCAGCGTATTCGCTCGTACAGGCATAGATGGATTAACCATCCGCATTCCCATCACAGCAAGGCTGCTTCCACTGGAAACAAAGCTTTTACGTGCTGGCAAAAGTCAAAACTAAAATACACGTGTCGGCATCACATGGCGTATTCGCAATAAAACAGCGATACCTCAGGAAGTCTACGCAGATCGGTGAGCCTAGGCAACTCCGCCCTTTAATTGAAAACGGTGATCACGGAGTCCTTTCCGTCAAGCTTGAAGCGAACCAGGAGCAACTGCAGCACAAAGATCTGGTGCTTTTTTAATGGCAGTCGTTTCTAAATTAGTTACCAACCTTTGCTGCAGAATTGCTCCTTGCATTACATGACTAAATTTCTGGACCAGGAAAGTAACTGCTCGTGTCACCTATTACCGGGAAAGGTAATGAAGCTGCCGTGATTTGATTGGAACAGTTGGATTACTGCCACGCGAGCGGCACAACAGGAAGAAGACGTCGGGGCCGCCAACGTACGGGCACGTGGAGCCGCGTCAAGTGTGGAGGAGACCGCTGCCAGCACTTCCGCGGCGCTATTGACAGGGAAGCGCGGACGACTGATGGTGGGGGGGACCTGTGAATAGCGCAGCAGGAATGCCTCCGGCGCAGTCGCTGCTGCTGGGGGGGGGGGGGGGGGGGGGCGACGCAACGCCGTCTACGGCGCGGCTTGCACTGCCAACTGCTGCTGCTGCAGTGTCGGGACATTCTGGCTAAGAGAATCGGCGCATCAGTCACACCCGACGGGGTCGCAGCAAGTGCTCCGCCCAGAGGGGCTGCCTAGTTTGCGGAGCGAACGCATCTGCCTGCTTCGGGACGCCAATTAGCCCGTCGACAACAGCAGTTACGAAACTGGCTGCAAGATAGAAAACGGAATAGAGTAAGCAACGTGCTCATTTGCTCGGAAGTTTTCGGCCGCAGGATCGCGGCGTCATGTGCGCAGACCCACTACGCAGCAGCATGTGTGCGTGCCGTATGGGCGTGGTTGTTCGTCTCTCAGAGACGTAAAACTAGAACATTAGGTCCGTCATTGTAACGACGACATGAACATGGCAGGTGGCCATCAACTCGTAAGCACTACGTTTACCTCTCTTGCGAGTTGGAACAGGCAAATGAACGTCTTGGTAAAATGTTCTGTGCAGTAGCGGGAATTCTGTGGTGCTGGTGCGGGAAGATAGAATTGTTACACGATCAAGAGGGGGAGGGGCTCAGCTACAATTATATCGCGCCTCAGGTAAACAATTGAAGCCTTGTTTAGAAGGAGGGATGGTGGTTCTTTCATGAGAAGAAATTTTTGCGCTGCCAGGCAAGAAAGAACCCTCTCTCTCTCTCTCTCTCTCTCTCTCTCTCTCACACACACACACACACACACACACACACACACACACACACACACACACACACACACACACACACACACACACACACACACACACACACACAAACACACACACACAAACACACAATTTTCAAGATTTAACACCATTGATATCAAGCACGATTATGAATATCGGTTTCGCCGCCGCGGTGGCTCAGTGGTTATGGTGCTCGGCTGCTGACCCGAAAGACGCGGGTTCGAACCCGGCCGCGGCAGTTGAATTTCTTTGGAGGAAAAATTCTAGAAGCCCGTGTACTGTGCGATGTCAGTGCACGTTAAAGAACCCCAGGTAGTCGAAATTTCCGGAGCCCTTCACTACGGCGTCTCTCATAGCCTTAGTCGCTTTGGGACGTTAAACCCCACAAACCAAACCAACCCAATATCGGTTTCTCTCTCCGTCTTCCTCTCGCTAAAACGGTACCGTTACTTACTTGCCGGCCGGATCTTCACCGCCAGCACCAACACCAGTTTCGTACGTTATTTCATAAATCTTGAGCATTTGTTACTTCCTCATTTTTGCACTTTGTAAACATATTTTTAGTAAAGCATAATATGCGGCTCTAATTATATTTCAATGAGTGTGCCCTAATTGCGCTTATTGTCTGACTTTGAAATCTTCTTCCCCACTTATCGTCGGAGCGCGGCATTTAATCGAATATGCGCATTCTGCATACGTTCGAAATCCTCTATACCGAAGCGCGACCGCTGGTCAGTGCCACAGAGAATTAAAGCGGGTGCCAATAACGGAATACTAGGCCAATTAGCACTAACTCACGGGCGGCTAAATAAATGTCGGCCCAGAAGAAAACTGCTTGCTACACACGGATTGCAATCCAAGGCACACTGATGACGCCTTCCACCACCCTCCCAAGGCTAAAAATGGTGCAATCCAAAAGGCAAAGAGAATACGAACATGCAATATTAAGAAATACACTAGAAGGGAAAAGTACAAAAAAAAACGCACAAAATGATAGACAGTATGTACATCATGAGAGGTGGTTGATGTGAGTAGATGCCAAAAGTTTTGTTTCGAAACTTTGTTTCGAAAACTTTGTTTCGAAGTGACCGGGGTCGGTAATAGTTTGTGGACGCTGATTCCAAGCAAGATCAGCGCGAGCGTGGCACGTCGAACTCCAACCCTCCTCTGCCGGCAACACATACGCCCAGGCCTCGTGCTGTGCGCTGCCTATGAATCCCCTGGTGTTGCCCCTGAAAATTGCCCCTTCATTTTTTTCTCGAGCCTGTGTAATTACAGTGAACTGATCCGGGGAGGGCCGCCCGTCCACAGCTCTGCCCGCAGGCGGTGCTGGGGTGCACTGCGGGCTTCAGCGGACACCCTACCTCCCTCGCCGCTTGCTTGTTGTCAGCCCTCGGGCGACCCTCTCCGACCGGCCCCGGGAGCGTCGTACTGCCTGAGCGTCCAAAAGCGCAAAACAAATAAAGAGGCCGCCCCGCTCCGTACGCCCGGAGTGTCCTCAAGGACGATCGAGCAAAGAACAGGCGACATCGTGGACTCTCAGCACTTGCACGCAGTTCACCCCAGCGAATGAACACGCGGGAGCGGAAAGATAAGCGGTCCGATTCGAAGCAGGCCTTTCTCTCGTGCCTTGCGGCGCGTTCCGTGTAGTGCTCTGCTCGGTGCAGAGAGAGAGAGAGAGAAATAGGCAAAAAGGCAGGGAGGTTAACCAGGCGATGCCCAGTTGGCTACCCTACCCTTGGGGAGGGGAACAAAGGGGAAAAAAAGGAAAAAGAGCGGCAATGAAATGAGTTTTCCAAGTCTCCAGCGACCACCATGTCACGGGGACAGAGGGCGCGCACTGAAAACTTAAAGATTATAGACGGGAATACAACCCCGAGCGCCTTAAGAATCGCAGGAGCGCTTTCACCGCTTTCCTTTGTGAGGAAGGTTGTGTCCAAGGCCCCAGTTGCTCATCACGGGTCGGGTTCTAACAGCACCCGGGTTCGAACCCGACCGCGGCGGCCGCGTTTCGATGGAGGCAACACGCAAGAGGCGCCCGTGTGCTGTGCAATGTCAGTGAACTTTTAAGATCCCCAGGTGGTCGAAATTATTCCTCTCCTCTACGGCACCTATTTCTCTCTTCTTTCACTCCTACCTTCCTCTCTTCTCTTACGGCGCGGTTCAGGTGTCCGCCGAGATGTGTGAGACAGATACTGCGCCATTTCCTTTCTTCAAACACCAATTATTTTTATATAACAGCCCACGTGAGGGCACAGTGACCACACGGTTGCTCGGATAGGCTGCTCAATAGGGAAGAAGAAACAACGCAAAGCGAAGCACGGGACGACGCGATGGAGCATCAACAGACATTCCAACGAGCGGGACTGGCCTCCAGCTGACGTCAGCAATGCGCATATTGCTCTTCTGTCTGGATCGATTCGCGCAAGCGAGGAACGGGCCTGGAGAGGTCTGCTCTTCGCAACAGGCAATCATCGGACATCGGTGGAAACTGCAACGTGTAATATTTGCATCAGTCTGCAACCGTCTTGGCACTTTTCAGTAAAATCAATGAGAAACTTAATTTAATCCATTAACGAGGCAAAGTTTAGCCTGCTAACATTCAATCAATATGGCCTGAATCTTGAAGTTTTTGCCTCCAAGAGGCTTGCCCTTGGATATAATCCGCCTACAAAGCTATAACCCAACCCACCAACCCAACCAGCGCACCAAAGCCTAGGGCGTATAAAGCAGCCGCAGGTTGTAATATAACGCGATATTAGCACCCTATCTCCAAAGTGTTGTCACCAACTTGAGTTTAGCATTTGAAAGCCGCAATATAAGTCTTTGCGCCAAACTTTCGCCCCAATCAAACGTTCCTAATCAATAAAAAGAAACGACAGTATACATTCTGTTACAGAGCACGAACGGTCAAATGCCGGCGTTTTAATTTTATCGTAAGTGGGGAGGTATTTCTTAATAGTACAGCTGATAAAGTCACATGAAACACCAATTTCATCACAAGGTGACGGAGGTGTTACTATGAATATATAGTAATTTGTCATTGTTGTTCGGTTGTTTTCATTCCGCGAATACTATTGGGAAATCTAAAGCTATGAAGAAATACGTAGCGTGAGCAAGACATAGACAAACACGACAGAAACACACAACGCTAACTTCCAACAATGGTTTATTGTCTTGGTCGCGCTACATATTTCTTCACAACATGAGCCAGCAACCGCAACTGTGTATCGTTTTGAAACTGGTGCTGTTGTTCTTTTTCTGGTAGATTTTTTTTTCTAACATGAAACTCGTTATGAATATGTAATACTAACGGCGTTACTATTCCGTTGTATTCTTTCACGCATTTGCTTCCGTTACAGTTAGTTTCTATTATTCGACACCTTTAGCATACCGTGTATCGTGTTCCCGATACCGGTACCGGAGAACCGGGAGCCCGCGCGCAGCCAGTGCGCATGCACAAATCTCCTAGACGTCGCCAGATGGCGCCGCGTACCCGCCAGCTACGCGCGCGCCTGCAGCATCGGGACCAATCAGCGCGTGCTCACCGGCGGTAGGCAGGCTCCCGGTACTCCGGTAACGGTAACTGTAACATGGTACACGGTATGCTAAAGGTGTCTATTATTTTAGCGTTGCGCTTTTTTTACGCTTTCTTCGTGCGCGCCACAGTTATTCTATGCATTGTTTAAAATTTGATGGATTTTTGTTTTTGTAATCTGGAGATGCGGACTTAGAAGTTCGAACCAAAGCGCGACATCTGGGACCTATATTAACCAGTGGCATCATTTGCCTCCACCGACGCTTGCAAAGCGGGCACGCGGTGGTGGCGCTGCGTACGCATTCCCGTCCGACGCTCACACAGACGCAAACAGGATGAGAAACGTGCTTGAGTCCGGGCGTTCTTTCCTGGTTCGCTACGGAGAGAACCACAAACCACCTACGGAGCCGAGCGGCGCAGACTCGAGCGTCGGTCGAAGCAAAACACTCTGCGCCGGCGGCAGAGCGCTTTCCTTAGCCGTGCTTCGAATACGTGGCACCGTTCCAGCGATGCGCGGGATGGGAACGCGCGTGTGGCGCCGCGCTGTCGGCGGCCAGCCCGACTGCGTCATTAGTGGGCAGAGAAAGCGGTGACAAAAGGCCGGGAAAGCTGTTCGTCGGTGTGCTCTGTCGTGACGCGAATGTGCACGCCCTTTGTCAAAGGGGTTCATTCCGAGCCGCAGGCCGACACTCGGAAACCGCGTGCGCTATGCATGACCCTCGCGCGGCAGCGCTACGGTGCGCGTGGCTCGCTGATGCCCACAGACCTCACGGACCACCTGGCGTTAAAGAACCCCAGGTGGTCGAAATTTCCGGAGCCCTCCACTACGGCGTCTCTCATAGCCTTAGTCGCTTTGGGACGTTAAACCCCATAAACCAAACCCAACCAACCCAACACACTGCCACAGAATGCACGCACGCCCTCTTGTGAGCACCGTCGCAGCCTCCGCGTCTCGTACTCTGGAAACAAACCGGCAAAGGGCCCAATAATAGCGACGATCCCCTCAAACCGTGTCCTCGCACCCCTCAACTCACCAGAAAATCGTGCGGAGCAACGGACTGTGACCCGCCGCGGTGGCTCAGTGGTAAGGCGCTCGTCTACCGAGCCGGAGTACCTGGGTTCGAACCCGACCGCGGCGGCCGCGTTTCGATGGAGGCGAAACGCAAGAGGCGCCCGTGTGCTGGGCGATGTCAGTGCACGTTAAAGATCCCCAGGTGGTCGAAATTATTCCGGAGACCTCCATTACGGCACCTCTTCTCTCTTTCTTCTCTCATTCCCACCTTCCTCCTGCCCTTACGGCGCGGTTCAGGTGTCCGCCGAGATATGTGAGACATACTGCGCCATTTCCTTTCCTCAAAAATAAATTTGCCAGTTTACTTACGGACTGAGGGCGACACATGCAAATGCAACACGCATGCATGAAGCGAGAGCGACGATCAGTGGACCTAACGGAACTTTGGCTTCTCGGCAGCGGCGCCTCTGACGACCTGGACAGCTCAACCATCTCACGTACGCTGCCTAGGACCTCTTTTGAATTCATGGCGCCCTATCGAAGCCAGTAGGAAAATATGGACGTGGCGAAAAATTTCTGCGCATATACCATCCAACACATGATTCTTGTTTCCACGATCGCCGCTCTGGCTGCATTATACTTGCAGGGCAGCCAACCTGAAGGAGGGTTTCACTGCGGGGAACAAATTGAAATTGTAGAAGTGTGTGATGAGAGGCTAGTTGGTAAGGCATAGACTAACAACAGACGTGACTATACGCTCGTCCTCTCTGCATCTTTTCTGTGTCCTGTCTACTGCGTAGTTTTATGTCTTCAAATTGAAATTGGCCTGTATGGATACTCTACGACATACTAACGATAAAGAGACACTCTCGTCGAAGACACGTCTTTTATAAGGTAGAAAATACAAAAAAAAAGAAATGGAACATAGGTGTCGCCATCACCGGCCGATATGCAAGTAAACGGCGTCAAGAATTTTTCACCTGGATCTCGGAGGCAATGCTACATCGCCATTCACTTCGAACGGTGGCAAGCAATCCTCGGTGTGGATGTCACAAGTCTGAATCTACTATAGTCGGTTACAACTCAAGTACGAAGCGGCAGATTCCCCTCAAAAGAGACCCTGGCGGGAAAGTATTGAGCGCTGACCAATCCTGTTAAAATAAAACACGTTTCGGCCCCGCTGCGGGGGCCTTGTTCAGAATGAAGGGATTGAAGTGAGGGTTGATTGTACAGGCTTCTTGACGTGACGTAAGGAGGGGGCGTATATCGGGGGTAGACTGCCTTCGTTGCGATTGAGCGTGTGTGCTGACAGTCGACGCCTTTGGTTGCAGTGTCTCCTTTGAGGGCCATCTTGCGCTTCGTTCTTGAGTTGTATCCGACTATTCATTCATTCATTCATTCATTCATTCATTCATTCATTCATTCATTCATTCATTCATTCATTCATTCATTCATTCATTGGTCTTTGTTTCTTTACAAATGTACGCAAACACTGCCCGGACCCATAGCCAACGGCTAGTAACGGGTCCAATAGGAAAAAAGTGTACAAGCATGCAGGCAACAATATACCAAAACAAAGACAGTAAGTTAGTATAAAGAAGGCTATACATCACTCTCAGCACTTGTAAGAGCATCAACAAAAGAAACACATATATTACAGATTATATAAACTAAAACTTACAGATCAAACAAAACGCGTAGAACTTACACAAAAATTAAGGCATCACAAAAAGCTAGGGGAAAATAGCTGTTAAGTACTTTACAAAGCATCACAAGGGTACAACACACGAGAAGAGGATAAACTGATTTCAGTGCACACTTTTTAATCACAAAACATTTTTTAGAATAGACGCAAATGTATAAATCTATAAATAAATCAAGGTATCAGGATTCGGCTACATGCAAATAATATCAGGCAAATATCTAAGACGACTAGTAAAAAATGAAAGTATGAACTCAAAGTGTGTCATCCTATAGTGGGAATATCTGTAAGTTCAGTTTTCTCAGACGAATGCCTGCCTAGCTTCCAGACCAACTTAAGCGTAGCTAGAAAGAGCTAGAGAATCATTTTTTACTGAGAGCAATCATTGCGTGGAATTCTCCTCACACGTCGGCGCAACAACCACGACTCCAAAGCCAAGAATTCCGAATTGACTTGCTATGAAAGTCCACGGCGCGTGTCTACACACTTTCTTTCACATCCGGCCGCATTCAGGTTTGGTTTATGGTTTGGTTTATGGGGTTTAACGTCCCAAAGCGACTGAGGCTATGAGAGACGCCGTAGTGGAGGGCTCCGGAAATTTCGACCACCTGGGGTTCTTTAACGTGCACTGACATCGCACAGTACACGGGCCTCTAGAATTTCTCCTCCAAAGAAATTCCAGCCGCCGCGGCCGGGATCGAACCCGCGTCTTTCGGGTCAGCAGCCGAGCACCATAGCCACTGAGCCACCGCGGCGGCGTGGTAGAAGCTTCGTCGCTGCTTGCATTTGTCAGTAATTCCGGTCGCGTCTCTGGTCGATATTCAACGGCGTCAGAGCAATAACCGCGCGCTCGGAACGGCCACTCTTTTCCACATACTGAAGAGCCTATAGTCACAGGGCACACCGTGCATGCGATAAGCTGCCTTGGGACGTGAGCTTTTCGCGCGGTCAGCGAAAGCCCGCGATAAAGAGTACACTGCTGAGTCGCGTCTGTCGCCTTCTCGGGTTACGCAAGCCAACAAGTCTGCGAGCACCGATTCCCCCGCCGCCGCCAGCGTACCTTCTTCCTCTTCCCACATTCTCTCATATTAGACACCTTTAGCATACCGTGTACCGTGTTACCGCTACCGTTACCGGAGTACCGGGTGCCCGCCCACCGGCGGTGAGAACGCGCTGATTGGTTCCGACGCTGCGGGCGCGATCACAGCGACCGGGTATGTGGCGGCATCTGGCGCCGTCAAGGTGATTTGCGCATGCGCATTGGCTGCGCGCCGGCTCCCGGTACCCCGGTACCGGTACCGGTAACGCTAACACGGTATGCTAAAGGTGTCTATTCTAACGCGATAGCGTTAAAGGCCCCGTTAACCAGAAAATCCGACGTCGGCGTTGTAGGCGTCGGAGTTGTGAGCAAAAAATAGGGTGGTGTATAGGGTGGCCCAGGCGGGCCACCTACGTCACGTGACCTTGTGACGTCATCACAACCTGCCCACCGGATTGTGAGCAAATTGACCACCGTATAGCAGGTGGCAGTTAAATTAACGGTTGATCGCGAGAGGTTGCTCGGGAAGAGCAACCTGGGCCGCACAAGGCCCACCCCTTACAAAAATGCACACTGAGATGCAATTGACTGTTTATAGAGTATTTATTGAGTCTATAAAAAGTTTATTAATACTCAAGCCCTAATGACATTGGTCTATAAAAAGTCAATATGTTCTTGACTGATATGATTCAATATAAATTTAATTGACTACCAGTGAATTAAAACTCAAGCAATAAAAAATATATTTACAGCCCATTTCGCACGACTCATTAAAAAGTCAACATGTTATTGATTGATATGGCCCAATGTAAATTTAATTGACTACAACTGAATTAAAACTAAAGCAATAAAAATCCATTTACAGCCGATTTCTCACGAGTCATTAAAAAGTAAATGTGTTGTTGACTGATCTGACCCAATATAAATATAATTGACAAAAAGTGAATTAAAACTCTACCGGTACCGGTGGGAGCGCCTCCCACAGCATGGCAGTGGTGCATGCCTTAACGACAATGCCATTGACAGAGACCTATTGGAATTTTCCACTCGGATGCGGTTTTGAATGAATACCAGCGCGACTGCTCCTCACATGCTTTTGAAGATCCCTCGAAGCTTGCGTGTACGCTTCACGACAGCACACGGCGCACAGGCCACACGCTAGCTTTATAGTCTCCGATTTGTACACGTGTGAGCGCGATTAGCAGTTTTTTTCTGCTGTCTGCGGCTCTTCACGTAGTTTCTTTCGTACCCACGTGGCCTAGTTCAACCGTCCACGCACGTTGCAAAGACACGCGATGCAGCCATGAAGCACTGAGCCCCCCAACGGCCTATAGCTTGAGCAAAATGCGCTTGAAATGGCCAACGGTACTGAACAGCAAGTTGCTCAAACAAATGCACGACTAACAAAGTCGTCTTTAGGGCCTCCTTTAACAAAGCATGCCCGCTTCGCTCTTCGAAATGTTCGGGCTCGAAATGGTGCGTGGGAGCGGAGGTGGCCTGCACTTGCACCTTGCGCCGTGACCACTGATCCGTCGACTTGCGTTTTCCGGCCGCGCTTCCGGACTTTGGAAGTGGCACCTCTGATTGGTTGGACGGCAAAAACGTCATAGAAATGACGTCATGGCAGTTGATTTTTTTTACAGGCGATTTGAGTGAGGAAGGGCGCTTCAGGACTTTCTCTCGCAGTTTTCTCAGTAACGCAGCACATTTCCGCGTAGACAGGACGTCGGTAGTGTTCCTGAGGAATGATCTGTCCACCTTTCTTAGTTCGATAATTCCTACTGGGGCCTCTTCAAGAAATAAGGTACCACAGTTGTCGCTATCATCAGCTGATTTCGCAAGTATCATGCGTGGGTCGATCCCGGTTCATCGCGGATCACAGAGGCTACGCTACACCGTGATTCACATCGTCAACCCGCCCTTTTCTGTAAGCGTCACGAATTTGGATCAGCTGGCTGGAATATCTTCAAACCCATTTTTACCGCTGTTAAATGCGTCCTTTGCTATTGGACGAACGTCAGCACAGCGAGAGAGTCAATTTTTACTGAGAAGAATAATCCGATGGAGTTGTATTCAGTGTGGAACAGTTAATTGTTAGTCGCTTTGGGACGTTAAACCCCATAAAACAAACCAAATCAGTTAATTGTTAACGCCTCCAAACCTAAACCTCGCCTAACAATAAACCTCACAAATTCTAACTTAAACCTAACCTAACCATAACGAAAACAACGATACTGGGCTTCTTCGATTATCAGCCTCTGGCAGCTCGCGGGTTGCTTGCGGGCTGCCCGAGCGCGCTCGATTTTCTCGGGTTGCTCCGCCCACTTCCGGTGGCTGCCCGGAACGCGTTGGTTTTTCTCTGGCTGGGCGGTTTCGGGCTGCCAGCCGGCGGCCAGACTCGCCAGGACGATTTTGTGCTGGCAGCGCTCGGGCAGCTAGCAGACGACAGAGAGGTGTTTGGTAGTGGGAAGCTCGCGCGGCCATTTTTATAAGGACTAGAAGGACCACGGTTCTTCATGCGATGTTTTGCGCGATGCAGGCGCTTGTTTCGACTAGGCCACGGTGCATATCGACTGTGTCGCCTGCAATGACACCTTTTGCGGTAGTTATCGCTGTTTATTGATATGTTTTGCGTGCGTATGCGCGATCATATTTCGATCGTCTCACCACCTCGAAAGCACAATTGCTAGCTTCATATTACGATCATGCTGCCGGTATGCTAGCGTGGGCGCCCTGCACGGCTCACGGATGGAGCCAAGAATGAGTTCGGGCTGGGAGCTCCCGCGCCGAGGTACGATATACGAAGGGACCACTCCACTTCATATTACGATCGCATACTTCTGATTCACAAAATATTTCGGCTGTTAATTTCGTGCGCCCGGCGGATATTGCGATGGTGTTCGAGGCCTTTCACGAGAGCAGCCGGATTCCAGTTCCGAGTACGCGTTCAGACGCGCGCATAGATGCATGTGCTGACCGTGTTTTACGAAGTGTTGGTTGAGCGCGATACGGGAGCGTATGGTCTTCATTGCGTTTGGCGCAGTGCAAAAGTGAATATGCTTTGAAAAACGCTTGACTGAAACATGTCCTTTATTAAAAGCCCTCACGAGCACATTGCTCGAGACATCTCTGCGGGCATATGGCCACACAGAATTGTCGCGCCGACCAAGTGCTGATTCTGTTGTCACCAACTTTTGAACAGCTTCATGCTCGGGCCTTCTGCCACATATGATCAAAATATCTGAGAAGTACCGCAGGCATGCACCTCTACGCGTTTGGCCCATTTAAAAAAAAATAGATAAAAATGAGCTCTAGCGCTGATCGTCATGCAAACACACGCGGAACGTGAGGAGCCGACACGCAGGGCTTTATTGTAGCGCCTTTCATTTCAGTGCCAGTTCTCTGCTATAAAGCTGTATTATTACAGAAACGATACGCAGCTAAATTTATACAGTGCACCCGCTTGTTCTAGGTGGACGTTCAACAAGCTGATATGCGCAAATTTTGCCGAAATTAGGCGTTCCTTGCCCGCAGCAAAAGCCGGCGGCCGACAGACTACAGTTGAACGAACATATCCCGATTCTTTTCTGCTTACAGCTTACAGGAAGCAGGTTACGAGCGTAGAAATCGCAACGACCACAGCAGAGTCCACCAGCTGGGTCGATCGTCGGCGGTCATACCAGTCATATATACTTACTGCGTAGTAAGCAAACACGCAATAATCCGAGAGTACGGCTTGTCGTTTGATAAACAACGCACGGGCAGTTTTTCCGTTCTATGTGGTGTCGACTGAAACACGTTAGATTGCGATTGCTCATCGCATGCTTTTGAGGATTTCTTGAAGCTTACACAGTGCACCGAAGGCACACGCTCGCGTTGTCGTTGCCGATGTATACGAGTGCGAGCTTGATCAGCTGCATGTTCTGCAGTATGCGGCACGCAGCCCTCGATAACTGCAAGTCGTTGTTTTCGATACCAAGCAGCCTATTTCTACCGTACGCGTGAATGAGACGCAGAACGCGAAACTAGAGAGAGCATCTGCCCTCTGTGATCCGCGACTTGCTTGCCGCCGAGATTGCCGACCGTCTGGTTCCGGTGGCCGCCATCCACGTGACCATGATGCGTTTTCCTGTCAGAGACGAACTTGCGGGCCGCCAGCGGGCTGCCCGAGCCCGGTTAATCGAAGAAGCCCACTCTGTCAAGAACCATGCACCAACTGGCCCAACAAGCTACGCTTCTTCAATCTCTCATGAACTTCCGCAGTTATTTATTTGTTTTGTTAGTCACGAAATTTCAACGCGTACATTTAAAAATCCAACCCAGCTTTAAAATTAACTTAGCCTTAACCATAAATGCCAAGCAGGCGTCGTACATAACCTTCGGTGAGGTGCGCTTTTGTCCGGGTCAACTCAAAATTGGTGAGCTTCTGTACCCTAAGCTTTCGTCGATTTTTGGCTCTTGTCACCTACGCCCAGTCAGATACAGCCTCCGGGCTCCAGCACAGAGCACAGTTAACAAGTTTGTACACAACCTTGTACAAAACACCGTATAAGACCACTTCCTCTGAAGCTGCGTTGCCACATCGACACCAGCAGCGAAGGATAGCGGAATCCGAGCCTCTAAAAACAGGCGTCCTATTGCCTGGAGACGACGTAACCAACCGACAAGACACGTGTCTTTCCGACAGTGAAATACAACGAGGGCAAGATGAGCGGTTGGTTGCGCGCGTGTTTGCGGGCTACGAATATTACAGTGGGAGCGGAAAAGGCGGGTAAGGTGCGAGAGACGAGTGCGCAGTTGTCCAGTGCTTTGTTGTGTGCTGCTTAATGGTCCGCTTAATGGCCTGCTGCGTTATCACCGCTCTCTGGTTCCTCGTCGTCCTGATCCGGAAAGGAAGTCCGCATTTGTCCCATCCACGTCTCTCGCTTCATCGGATCTTCCCGCATTGGTCCGCTACCGTGTACTACGTATCACTCGAGACCGGTGCCTCTCAACCAGCACTCGCCACCGCCCGAGCAGCGCGCCAAGAAACGTCGCTCGTTTTAGGCGCGTGCAGTCTGCGACTGAACGTGTCGCGAGCCGCCCGGACGAGTGCTAGCCCTCGCCCCTCAATAAGCGATCCCCGATGGCAAGATTGTAACGACTTCGCTGAAGGGACTCGGAATCCAGGGCCCGAAATCACGAAGTAGACGCCGCCAGGGTGCGTCGCTGCCCGCGAGCGGTGCTGCATCGCCGCGGGCAAACGTTTTCCTCATCAACCGGCACTTGCACTTTCAGGCTGCTGCCTCCTCCTCCGGCGGAGAGACCTCGAGAACCATTTTCCTACTTTCCACCTTCTCTCCCCCTCGGCAACAATCCCCGACCGGCTCGGGAGGAAGAACGCTCGCAGGGGGCAAAACAGGCCTTATTTTATGCACGTCGGGGTCCATTTAATGGCGCTGATAATAGCTTCTCCGCAGAAGAAGATTGCCTGCCCTGCAGCGGGCCGGGTTCCTGACTCACGCCGCGGACAGGTACTACTCGCAAAGAAATAACCAAGGCCTCTCTGCTACTCACGCCGGAGGGGGGGGGGGGGGGGGGGGGGGGGGGGGGGGCGGAACGAAGTAAAAACACAAGAAGGAGGCGGCTGCTGCTGCTTCGCCCCGCTGCAGACGCGGCTTGCGTGTCTGCGCGCACTGCACGCATGGAAGAAAGTTGAAGGTGCTTTTTTTACTTTCATGGCCCGCTTTTCTTTTCTTTTTTTCCTTGGCGCGTTTGTTGGGCGCGCTGCGTATCCTCCTTTTCGTCGAGGGCTGCTTTCTTCTCTGGGTTAACAGTGCCGCTTCCCCTGCCGCTTGTACCCAGCTCCCTGCTCCGCCGCTGCTGTTGTTGTCCTGGGCAATCTGCGGAGGTGCGTCTTAACGCTGCCACTTGCGCAAGCGCGCGAAGGGGGGAGGATGGGGGGTAGACAAACGTAAGTGGCACGGAGAAGGAGGAGAGGGCTCTTCGAAATGCTCCGGCGAATCCGTTGCTTCGCAAGAAAAAAAGAACATAATTCGCTCTAAAACGAGGGCGAATTAGGAGCTGCGCTCAAAGCGTGGCGGTCGTTATTCTAGCTCTTGCGAAACGCTGACTCGCTTTCTCTTCTTTTCAATGCGGTTTCCCCTCTGCTCTTGCTCAGAAGCAACGTAGCCAGTTCGGGCTGCGGGCATTATCTGTTTAGCGCTATTCTTCGTTCGGTGTTGCGGGTCTCCCCGTGTTTGAAACGTCTTGAGGCGCGCCCTTAATGGCCTCAAATATGAAGCGGTGATGCCGAATGAGATAACGTCTCTGTATCCAAAACAATTACACTGTAGCTGTTTGTCTGAATAAGTGTGTTATACGCAGTGATGCATCGGCTTCCTGACGTAAGCACGACGTGTGCCGCTTAGCATGTAACGTGACTTTGCAAGCTGTTATGCGCGGCTGCCGAACGCTCAGGAATCGAGACAAACTTTTTTATGCTGCAATCACAAAGACGGTATGTGTCGAGAAAGAGTGTTCCGAATACATCCGTGAGCATTAGAAGCGACTGAGGCAGTTCTAAGCTGCTTCAACCGAATATATCATCCATGAAATTTATCTTCCGATGAAGGAGCGTTTGGTGCGATAACTTCTTAGACATTTTGCTGCGCTCAGACGCAACCCCTGAAGGCAGGCAGTCGACGGGCACGAAAGTACGGAAATTTTTGTGGCTCGTAGAACAGAGTACAAATTATAAATAGAACGCAATGCATGGAATGCACACACGTATAGATTACTCTCATTTATTCCTGGGTGTTCAGTGAGTCAAAGCGTAAAATAGCATTCACGGAGCCCAGTCTCGTATTGCGCTGCTGCGATTGCGTTGACCCAAACACCGACCAGTACGCACGAAACAGTGCACTATTAAACGGACAGTCTGGATAATTTGATGATGATGATCATGCCATATTTTTTTTTTGGGGGGGGGGGGGGGACGCAAGGGCAGCCTTGTACAAAGAGCGCCATCGCACATTGTATTCTTTACTCAACGTAGAATCAGAGATCCATTTTTTAACCATTTGACCCCACAGAAGTCGAGCACCACGTGAAGGGAGAGTTCGTCCACTGTATCACCCGTGGGTACCCGACGGCACAAGTAATCGAACCCCGCACCTTCAGCAAGCAAGGAAGATGCTCACACCATTAGGACACAGGGATGAATTGAAGGTGGCATGTATCGATGAAATGCCGTACAGCGACGACAAAAAGTCTGCTTTTACTTAGAACGGAGCTTTTGTAAGTCAGGAAAGAGCAAAAAAAAAAACGGAATATAAGTTTCGCCATCACGGGGTGATTTCGCTAGTAAACTGCGGTGCGTCGAACAGTCTTTAACGCGCATCCCGGAGGATCAACTAAACGAGCCACGAAGTGCGATCCCGGACGGCGATCCAGGAGTGCTTTGCGGTGACGACGTCACCACTTTGATCCAAGTAAAGTAAGTTTATGAATCCAGTTTTTTAAAACAATAGATACGCCTTCAATTGCAGCCGGACAAACACCAACACGTCCAGAAAGGGCCATAGAATCGATTTTTAACACAAACAAAAAACTGCACGAAGTTGTCCTCAGTGCCGCTTTAAGAACTTCTATCGGGAAGCGAACTTTTGTGTTTCAGCAGTTCTCATAGCTGTCCGGTTCTGCCCCAGGTAGCAACGCGGCCTTGTCAAAACGAAGCGATAGGTGCGACAAAATTCTGAACATGGGATTCAGGGTGTTTGGTGCGGTTGGCATTCTTCGCCAAGGCGAATGAACAGAGCCACAAATCATTTCCCGGCGTACTGTCGCAGTAGCGTGGAGTACTCCTGGGCCGAAGGTGTTTCACGGCGGGAGAAACGTTTCCTTCGCGCGCCAGGCTGCGCGGTGTCCTCGGCGATGGTCGCTGCCAGCACACATAACGCCACTGCGTGCCGGGCTGAGAGCCGCTCCCCGCAGTGGACATCACCCGCCGCCAGCACGAGCGACGAAAGAAACCGCAGCTGACGAATGGTCCCGGCGCTGGACGCCGCGGAGCTCGACGAGCACGTGCAGCAGGGGTGCCCAGGAGAAATGGGCGCCCCGTGCCCTTCCGCGCCTCTGAAGAGCTTTGTTCTGCTCTTTTTATTTATTTATTTTTTACCCTGCGTGCAGGCACACCGCCTCGAACAGCGTGGAACCATTGGAGCCCGTCCAGGTTCAGCATACTGTGTGATTTCTTCCATCCCTGTGCGCCGCTCTCGAAGAGGTTCTCCACCGCAGATCTCGCATCCTCCGCTCAGCTTGGAGCCGCGACACGATGCGCACGAGAGGCCGGCCCCCCGCCGGACTGGGCACGCTGAGACCGCTCCGCGGGGCGCGCGCAGCCACTCTCCCGCGAACGCATTCTTCGACGCTGAGGCTTCGGCCGAGTAAATAAACGACGAAAGGAACCGCATGCACACGCCGTTATTCAGCGCCAGAGACACGCGTGCTGAGAGCTGCAGGCTCTGCAGAAAAGGGCTCGCCCTCTAGGCAGCACCGCGGGTGTTGTTACCACAACGATTCCTGGCACTTTCCTTCGGATATACTGAACGGCATGAAAGGGTCTGTACGGGCACTGCTGCTTGCCTGGTGAGGGCTATCGGCCTAGCAGGCTGTCCGCAGTGCATGTGTGCTGGCCGCATGCAGGGCGGTTGCCGTGCTCTCTTCAAAGCCCCGTTCCTGTAGCGCCCAGCTGTGTCGACAGCCCTCTGTTGTGGGCTGCACCAAAAGCAGTCCATGCTTCCGAACCGTCATTGGTGGCGATGCCAATCGGAGGTGTCGGGCCTGGCTAGAAAGCCGCCATTTTATTTTATTTTTAGTCACTTTTCAGCTGTATTCTTAGCTATTTCATCAGTTTTGAGCCGTTTTCGGCGTCCGCAACCCCATCGCCGGGCACACACCGGCATAAACGCACCTCCCACCTTCGAGCCCAGCAACTGCCGCCTACGAGCCTGATGCTTTCACTATACAGCCCAACGCTGCGGTGGCCTTGTGGTTCAAGAATCCACTTTCATACATCTAATATACGTCTTCATTCCCAGCTATGAGTCCAGCGCTTCCCGCATAGGAGGCGGATTGGTCTAAACACACCAGAGAAAGCTGTGGAGGGCTAGTGGTTTCGCATCATCGTGATATATCAACCGTAATAAGTCTATTCGCGCGCTCTCTCGCGACGCGATGGCACTTACGTTAGCCGCGCCAAGACGCACTCCTTGCCAGGCGATCGACATGTTCAACCGTTACGACAACGAACGAACGCACGTACTGGAAGTGGGCCACCCAATCACCTTATTCCCTCCTCACTACCCTCCTCACCTCCCTTCACATCTCTCGCATGTGACGTAGCAGGACCGCTCCGGCACTACAAGCCGCTCTGCATACCAGTGGCGTCCTGCACAAACCGTACATTGTTGGTAAAGCTAATAAGAAGTTGGGCTACCTCAGGAGAACACTAAAGTTCGCTTCAAGTGAAACAAAACTAATTGCATATTAAACGTTGGTGCGCCCTTTGCTGGAGTACGCATGCGAGGTGTGGGACCCGAAAAGCAAGATGTTAGTGCAGGAAGTGGAGCCTGTTCAGAGGCGCGCATTAAGTTTCATATTCTACCGCTTTCGGAGGAAAGATTCAGTATCTCCTTTGTACCGTGAAGCCAACTTACCGCTCCTTTCTGTTCGACGAAAACATAAACGACGGTGTCTCTTTTATAACATTATGAATGAAACTGTTGGGATTGATAAACAATGCTATATAAAGGAGTGCACATCTCGCATAACCCGTAATAAGCACACTCGATATGTCGAAGAATTCCATGCTGCTAAAGATTGCTTTAAATATTCCTTCTTTCCGCTGACCGCACATGACTGGAATCGGCTACCTGATGACGTGGTGTCTGTGGAATCTCGTGATGAGTTTTCGTCTCTGCTTTATGACCATTTGTGTAGTACTTAGTAAGCATATTTTGTTCGGGTTTGTTTGTTTGTTAGTTAGTTTGTTTGTTTGTTTGTTTGTTTGTTTGTTTGTTTGTTTGTTTGTTTGTTTGTTTGTTTGTTTGTACCATTTGTCTTGGTATTTCTGTCACTATACAATGTAATGTTTCCACTCCTACCTTAGTCCTGGAAAGGACTGGTAGTATGTAATAAATAAATAAATATGGACCAACGTCACGGGGCTCAAGTCACGCTCCAGGGCAATCACGGCTCGGACGTGTGTTGCTACAATAAAGTATTTATATCCCCCTATTATGTCTACATTTATTCGCTAATGAATCGATGTCAGACAGGCAGTGTAGTACAGACGTCCTCCTTCTCGGTTTGAAGCGGTCGCCTCAACGACCCTGATCGAGCGTCTTACGTACAGGGTGAGGCAAAAGTTTCTAGGCCACAAGGTTTGCGTTTTGAGGCGTGTATAGTGGGGCGTGTACGACAGCCACCGGACCTCAAAATATCCGCAAGAGAGGGGGGGGGGGGGGGGGGGGAGGATCACTCTTTCGTCTGAGAACATTGGTGGCTTCAGAGGCGCCCTAAGAGTCAGAACATACTGGTGAAAAGCATACCATGTGGCCTGGGAAGTTTTGAAGCACCCTGTACGCCTTCCAGTTCCTTGCTCGCCGCGCGTGTGGGCAATAGCGTCTGCGACTTCCTGCATATGCGTTCACTGAAAGACGCTCATCTCCTTCCGTGTCGCTCACCTTCTTTTCACAACCTGCCCGCAAGGCTCCTCTGACCTTTGTCCGCACTTCATTCATACACTACATCCCCGCGTTCATTCCGGCGTGCATGCATAATCGGGCCCCTCATGAATGAAAAAAACGGCGGCATTATATAGTCCCCAAAACTAATTTGTATGCTCATGTAACGCGAGGGGAGCTAGAGCACCGTAAACCCCTCGTAGAAGGTCTTAAAGAAAAGCTCGTCACGTCCTTTATCATTTCAAATAGCGCCTTGATGCGTCGTTGTTAAATGAGCAACGAGTGTTCCACTGTCCGAGGGCACGGCGCCAGTGCAGCCTTCCTTCAGAGGCCGGTGGTTCATCCCCATGCATGCTGCGACTGCCGCCGAAGGCAAACTGGTTCCTTCGGGCGCTGCACGCGCGCACTCGCAATGCAAAACGGGCTGGTGGACACCTCATAAAACACCCGTTCACTGCCATTAGAGCGTAATCTGAGTGACGAAAATAAGAAAGAAACCTGCTTTGTTAGGGCGGTATGCTCCATACGGTGCTCGGCAGCATCGCTTTGAATACGCCAAGGAGTCCGCCACGCTAGCGCTGTGATTGGCGGTGCCGGAGCAAGTTGCCCTGGACTGAGGTTCCGAATCCGAATCGTCCTTTGAAATGCGCTTTTTGTTTGGAAGAGCAAGGAGGCATATGGAATCCACCATTGGAATCAACAAACGTAGCGCATATGGACGCCGCACCGGGCTGAGCAGCGCGGACTGAGCTGATTGCAGGAGTCTTTCTGCATGCCGAACCAAACTTGGCACGGATTGCAAGCTTAATGACCAGTGCCTAACGATAGAAGTTAAAATGAATTCTCGTTACTCTTACCACCTGCTATTGCCAATAAAAGATCTTAGTGCCGATTGCAGCTGCTCCTTCTCAGGGGACCATTAAGCCGCTCTGCACCAAAGTGGCGGAGCCGGGAAATCCGTAAGGTCCCTGCATGTCGTTGGTCCCATGCAATCGTAAAACGGGTTAATACCAAAAATTATTCTCGCGAAGCATTGCCCCGTGTTGTCCAGCAGCCGACAAGGCCGGCCGCACCGCTGTGCGAGTGAGGCACCGTAACCTGACATATCGCCGAATAAACCACTCGCTGATGCAAAGTCGCAGTTAACCGCGAACGTTGCACTCTTCGGCAGTGCTCCTGTTCCCCACGCCGTCGTTCATCTAATCTTCACAGCTTAAAGGGACACTGAGGACGAATTGGAGCTGTTCTGTGTCGATAGGATTAACACTTTCCGATAACAAAGACGCTACCTCGGACCAAAAACGTAGCTTGGATCATCTATAGAAAAGGTCAAACAGTTAAGCCCAGGTGGCGCCACCATTGGTCTTTTCCGCAAGCAAACTTGATGAAACCAAACCTTTTCTCGCGGTTCCCTGAGGCTAGGCTAAAACGCCACTCACTTCCGAAAGGTTAGGTTAGGTTGGGTTGGGTTGGGTTGGGTTGGGTTGGGTTGGGTTGGGTTGGGTTGGGTTGGGTTGGGTTGGGTTGGGTTGGGTGACGTCAAGGCCATTGACGTCAAGCGTTAAAATCGAATGGCGGGAAATTTTTTAATCTAATTTTATCAGTAGGAAGTTCATAAAGCTAAGTTCGTGTTTTTGTGCTCGAGAAACATCAGTGCACCTACACGCTGCCACGGAACAGATTTTCACGGCGAACAAAAATTGGCGGCAGTGGCGGTGAAAACATCGACAGCACTCGTACAGAGGTGGGCCTCAAACTGGCCTCGGTGTCTCTAACGCCGAGGGTTGCGCGCGCTCCCCCAGTCGCTCCCCGTTGCCGCCGCGTCGAAGGAGAAACCATGTATCGCGCATTGCTTCCGCCTCGACAAGAAGGGGGGGGGGGGGGGGGGGGGCGTCAGGCGGATCACGCGGACGGAGGCAGCCGGAAGTTCGAAACGAGGCGATTTCCCCCTCCGCTTCCGCCGCGCCCTCTCTTCACTTTCTGCGCCCATCTTCTGCAGGGGCAGAAGAAGACCTCGCGGTTGACTTGTGCCCCGGCCTTCCTTATCGGGCTGCTTCCCGGGTCGTGCAGTGCAGCGGAATAACGGCCAGTGGAGAACGGGGCCGGCAGTGTGTGCGGCGGGCCTGGCACGCGAATCCTCCATCCAACCCGGCAGCTCACTCGACGCGCGGAGAGCTCGCGAGGAAGGCGCAAATCTAGCGCCCTCAGATCATTTCTTGCTGTCCTGCCGCCGCTTCTCCTCTGTACGGAGGCGCCTGCCAGCACACCCGTTTCGACAGCTCCGTCTGAGTTTGTCTGCTGGGGTGGTTATTTCTCTTGGTGCCGCCGCGGTGGCCCAGTGGTTATGGTGCTCGGCTGCTGACCCGAAAGACGCGGGTTCGATCCCGGCCGCGGCGGCTAGAATTTCTTTGGAGGAGAAATTCAAGAGGCCCGTGTACTGTGCGATGTCAGTGCACGTTAAAGAACCCCAGGTGGTCGAAATTTCCGGAGCCCTCCACTACGGCGTCTCTCATAGCCTTAGTCGCTTTGGGACGTTAAACCCCATAAACCAAACCAAACCAAACTTCTCTTGGTGCTCCTACCCTTGGCCGCAGCAACAGGGATGAGCTCTCCGCCATCAAAAGCTTCCTTTTAGACATGAAACGGCTCACATCCTAATGTCTTTCTAAATTCCATCTTCTTGTCGCTCACGTTAAAAATTCATTTGTTATCAGGTCATCCAAAACTGTGCATGTATAGCCCTCTTCCCATTTTCAGTCACCCATTTCACAGCAGCCGATCTGTTGTCAATTTTAATCTCTCATTCCGCATAGATTTTTTTCCTTTATTTGAAAATCGTTTTCGAGCATTTGTCACCGGCCACTCGTGTCTTGGCCAGAGTGGCTATGCGCCATTTTCCCCTTAGGGACAACAATAACAACAAATTCTAGCTGTGCCGTTTGAACGCGCCGACCCTAATAGCAGAGGCGGGACAGAACTGAGTACAGTGATGGGAAATCGCGAACTCTGTCAGCGATAGCACCCGCAAGGGCGCGCATCGATTGCGTATGCATGCCCCGTAACGTGTCAGGCTGTGCAGCAAGTCTGCTGTGCATCTTTTTACACAATGAGCTGCGGACAGAGGTGATTGCACGGCACACGCAGTTCTGCAGGGAGCCTGGGGAGGAGCTTTTCCTGGCCTTGCTGGGACGATGCGCGCGGCAGAGCCTTACTGCCATTCGATGACATATACATGATTTCGCTTCCCGCAATGCTGCCTGTAGCTCAAAGTCTCAATGTAGCTCAAAGTCCACGGCGAAACAACTCTATCCGCGGCGATGTTTATATATCGTATTGACAGGTAGTCATTGGTGATAAAAACGAAAAAAAAAGTCCTACTCAAGGCAGTTGCTTCGTTTGTTTTTACGCCCAGCACGGGGGTCGCAGCCCACTGATCGCAGCAGTGGTTGCATACAAGCCGGCCGTTGGCGAGGTCCGACTGACCGGGCGCAGCTGCGAGCAGCAAATGAGGCGACCTCCGCCCGCTGAACTTTTATTTCGTGTTTTTCTTTTACCGAACCTTCTCATTTTCCCGCCCGCGTGTCCTTCTGGCGGAGGCCGCTCATGGCGGAAGCCGTCCACTTCCGGGCACGGCGTGCCACCAGCTCCCGCGTTTCCGTCATTCGCCGCTCCATTGCTTCCGCCCGAAGGATGTCCACCACGGCCGCAGCTGCGCCCGAGTTTCCGGGCTTCGCTAATTTGCCGGAGAAAAAGCGGCGTCCGAGCGTCGTCTGCGTCTCCGCCACGCTCGCGCCCATAGCCTCGCTATGCAGACGACACTCGGCCGATCGGTCACACGCAGCCTTGGCTCTCAGCGTGAACTGCGCGGACACAGTGCAGTCATGGTCCCACTTCAAGGGGCCTGCTCTGCGTTTCCGGCATGCTTCATGCATCCAGCTAGATGGCTGATGACAGTCGGCCAACTTTCGTCAATTAGTAAGACTTGACTCGTGGGAGTGGCTTCCCAGCTTCAATCGCAGATTAGCACACAGCAGTAATTTCTCCACGTCAGTCATTGCTCAGCAAGCCTGCAAGTGGCGGCTGCAATGCGCGTGTTTCTTTTCATAAATTTTCTAAAGCGTTTGAGTTCCAGCTAGTGCGTCTCGGGTACTGGGGAAAATTAATGTTTCTGCTACGCACTTGTATAAGAAGCACGTTATGGGAGCCGCAGTCGGAATGCCGGCAGACATGTATCAGTCCTCCTGCTGGAGGAAAGGAAATGGCGCAGTGAAAGAAGAAAGAGAACAAGGGGTGCCGCAATGGCCAGAATAATTGCGGACGAAGCGGTAGATATCATATCCACTATACAGCATCAACTTTAATGCGGCTGCACTGAAGCTCACTATGTACAGTAATTTCCGGACTATATAGTCCGCACCCAGTGTCCGCAGGGGCAAATTTTGGCCTAAAATAAAAAAGTTTTTGCTTAGATAGTCGGCGGGGACGAATTTCGGCTGAAAATAAGTTTCTGAGATTGTCCGCTGATCATTCAGCGAATCAGCCCGGATTTGGTCTAGGTGTTTCAGGGAAGCTGCCGACATCCGCGCACATTTTCATCGACGACAAATTCCTTCTCTCCCGCTCGGTGTGGTCGCAAATTCAAGCACTAAAAAGCAGCCACTCTTGAGTACCGCCAGCGTATCGAAACTGAATGCATATCGGGGCAGATTTCTCTATGCGATTTAGCACGGCAAAATGACGCAGCCGCCGTCAGGCCCCGTGCAGTGGCGGTCCTAAAAGAAAGGGGGGGAGGGGGGTGCTCCCCCCACAATCGCACATCGCACAATACACGGGCCGCTAGAATTTTTCATGGATCGAATTCGACCGCTGCGTAAATTATTAACTATGTAATTTAATGGTTACGTGAGCAATATTCATATGTAAATCATAAATAGATATGAATTACATATGAATATTGTTCACGTAGCCATTAGCATTCAAAGAATGAGTAATGGTACATCTTATCTTGAATTTTCAACAAAATGCACAAAAATTGTTGTGCAAATAGAATGTAAATAAAAATTGTTGTTTTTAGTTAGGTTAGTTAGGTTAGGTTTTAGTTAGTTAGTTAGGTTTTACTTTGACAACAGCGCTGAGCTTCTTCAGTATGACAAACGATCTTAAAAATTGAGTCATGTATAGTCCGCACCCATAGATAGTCCACAGAAGGCGAAATTTCAGCTTTTAGACATGCGTAGTGTGGCAACTGCGACTGGTTCCGCCACCGGCATTTGCCGACACTACGCTACGCCTGAAGACGAAGAAGTTGCCCCGCTCTCTTTGTGCTGGCTACGCCTGTCTACGCTGCAGGATCGTACACAGCGGCTCGGTCTCTACGAGAACGCATAATAAACGCACCCTTACACATGTACAGTCCGCGAACTATAGTCCAGAAAATACGGTACGTTCGTATCATCCAGCGATTTCCTTACACACCCCGTACGGCGGTGTGTCACACACACACCCTTGTTTTTCTGAATGCACCCCCTAATTCGTAAGAATTTTTTTTCTTTTACACACGACGGGGAATTTTGTTATCTTTGTCATGAGTGTTGTAGTCATAAACGTTGCTTGTCCTACGCGACACATTAACGGCCCCGCCGCGGTGGCTCAGTGGTTACGGCGCTCGGCAGCTGGCCCGAATGACGCGGGTTCGATCCCGGCCGTGGCGGCTGAATTTCGATGGAGGCGAACTTCTAGAGGCCCGTTTGCTGTGCGATGTCAGTGCACGTTAAAGAACGCCAGGTGGTCGAAATATCCGGAGCCCTTAACTACGGCGTCCCTCATAGCCTGAGTCGCTTTAGGGCGTTAAACCCCAATAAACCAAACCAAACATTAACGGCACACACACACACAAACACGCACACACAAAAAAAAAACTACTACCGATTCTAGTCTACCTTCGACACCGACCTCCAAGAAACTTAGACACTCGTGTAATTTCAATTCCTGGGGAAACCGCCGGTTTTATCTGCCAGGTCGCTACTCATTGCACACGCAATTCGGCGCGAGCAGTAGTTTTCTCCTCTTACATGACTACAATTCCTATGTTGCAGCAGCAGCTCGTGTTGCGCGCGCTTTCGTCGGACCAGCGCGGTGCCCGCAACTCGTTGAGACGAGGCAGTGGCACCCAACGCCTCCGTGCCAACGGCCTCCGAGTGAAAGCCTAGCTGGAGACACATTCCCTGTGCGCACAGTGCGAGCGACGAGGGGCGGTCAATGAACCGCGCCGCGACTTGCCGCCCCCACCGTCTGCGCTGGGCGGTCGTCGGGGCCCGATATGACGACTGCGTGGTTGGGACGAAGAATTTGTCGCCGCAGCTACTCCCAGCGGTCTTATGGTGGTGGTGGAAAACGTTTATTTGCTCTATTTTACAATATTTTTTTTGCGGCTTCAGATGGAGTCTTCGATCTTATCACCAGGGTCGGTTCCCCTAGTCCAGGCCTCCGCCGAGGGTAGCTGCCCTGCGTGCACGCCTTACTAGTCCTTGTTGGACTTTCATGATGTCGCTGGATAGCATCCTCTCCCACTGTTCCGCACTCGGGTTTTCAATTACGGGGAGCTTGTCTATTTTCTGGCATGCCCATGTGGTATGGTATAATGTTGGTTTGTCTCCACCCCACGGGCACTCGCTCTTGTACTGTGTGGGGTAGATTTTACTTAGGATGTTTAGGCACGGGACACCAACGTGCCCATGGAAGCCCTCGGGGCCCTGCGTGACACGCTGGTCTTGTGGAGAGGAGCGGCCGTGTTGGTTTTGCACACACGCATTCGCGTCAAAACGACTCTGACGCAGTAACCACTCGACCACCGCATGTGACTATGCTCGAGGACAGCTTTCTGTGGATATGCAGGGGAAACTACGAGAGCGCGTCGCTAGCTTAAACGCCTCTCCATCGTGAGCGCCTGATAAGAGCGCCGCACTTGTGGAAGCCTCGCGCCTCGCACTCGTATCTTCCACTGCATAGCCACAGAAGAGTTCGAAACTGGCAGTCTCATCATGCAAATGAGATCACTTGGGAACTGATAAAGGGGGACCGACAAACGTGCAGCTTCGTCCGCTCGCTCAGCCCCAAGTAACTGCGTTAGAACACTGTATCCCCCTTTCGATAAGTGAAAGCGATATGGCAGCCCCTTTCAGCGGTCGCCCTCTCCCCCACTGCGGCCCGCATGCGCGGCGTGTTGCGACTTCGCGAGCAGCCTCGTCGACCCGAGTGATTCGTCACCGCGCTTTCGGGGGCAGCGGAAAAATCCGCCGACTGCGGACAAACACTTCGGCGCAAACTAGAGCGAAATACTTCGTTGCGGTTCAGCTGCGCACTGAGCTCCGAGTGAACACATTCTCCGTGTCTACCTGAAGCTGCTTTAACGTCTCCCCGTCAAAAAAAAAAAAAAAAGGAAGAAATGTTCCGACATTTCTTTATCACTGGCCCCGCCGGTATCGATGGCCCGTCACCGAGGCGCTCAAGGCGAAGGAAGATTGCCCAGCCCCGGTGGCAAGCTTTCGACAAGCGAGGAGGACGGATCATGTCGCAGCCTGGAGGAGGCGGGGACCGCCTCGCCTCCAAGGCAGCTTGCGCAGTCCGTAGCGGTACGCCGTCAACGTTTATCAACGTGAGTGCGTATTTTCTTGGAAGAGAGTTGACGCCAATTTCACGCGTCGGCGGAAGTGCACTTGTACACAGTTCAGTCGTGTGAGTATCAGTGACAGCAGTGCCAGTAGCAGCAGTCGAAGTACCATCGGCAAAAGTACCGGCAGTAGCAGCACTAGTGGTGGCAGCGGTGGTGCTATTGCCAGGAAACGTATTATACTGCGCAACAACTTTCTCTGGCAATGTAGAGGAAGCAATGCAGACCCAGCTCAAAAGTTATTTCTCGCTCATACCATAGTTCAGTGTCAATATCCGTTATTTAAGGCATAACTTTAGTATAACTGCCAACTTTTAATGAAAGACAAGGAAAAAGCAGTTTTCTTGACTGGAACAAATTTCCTAGGCCCGTCTTGTTAGGAAAAGCTTCCATAGATGGCGCCAGCTGCACAAGCAAGGGAATGCAGGAACCGCGTAGAGCAACGCGCAGGTGACCAGGTGCACCGTCGTGCGGCCGAGCTTATTGCCGGAATTATGCAGTTACGAACGGTTTGCCGATGTAGCTTTTTCTTCGTTGCCTAGAGAAGCTGTCGCCGAATATAGTAGCCCAACACCGGTCTTGATCGAGATGTGCTCATTGCGCTTGTAAGACATTTCCTTGAGGGCTCCCTGGGCGTCGCCACAGAGCTCGCGGGGCTGTTGTGCTGAGTGCACTAGTGCGGTGGAAGAGGCTGCAAACCGGTTTGCAACAGCCCAGAGAGGAGGCGTGCCGACATCTGCCTCGTCCCATGGAAAGGTTCGTGGTGTACGAGCAAACTACTGAACAGCGCTAACAGACAGGATGGAAGAGAACGCAGTCATACGCGCTGTTTTTCCCTAACATCCCGCCCGGGCCAGCCTAATTATTCGCTATCAGAGGCTCTGAATAGTCGCATTCCAAAAGCCTTCGCATGCGTTCAGCTTCTGCGTAGTTAGTCGTCACTTGCTGGACACATTACGGGCACCGCGGGCTGTCCGTCTTGGTTTGCAAGCGGTCTATCGCCAGCTCTGCACCACACCGGCGGATGCTTGAAGGAGGCGCCTGTTATCAAGCGACGGACGCGTAGACGAGGCCGACTGTGGCGAGGTCAGGCCTCTCCTAATAATAGGCGACTCAGCGGGCGGAATCGGCCGCCTGTGGTCCGCCCCGGGCCGCGGGGTCCTTTATCAGCACAGGCCACTTGTTTGGGCGCCCCCGACCCCCCCCCCCCCCCCCTTCGCCCCGCTCCCAGTCCAGTGTCCATCTTTATTTGCTCCTGCTTCTGATAAAGTGTATCGCGCCGACGTCGCTCCCTAATCTGGTCCCTCCGAACGACGCATCTTTCTTTTCTCTCTTTCGCTGCCCTTCAGATTACGAGCGAGGGCGGCCACGGAGTTTATTGTGTCCACGCTATTTCCTCCATACGGCGGCGAAGTGCGACAATAATGATAGTTCTTGTCGTATCTGCTTTATCATGGAAGACGAGGCAGGTTTCGAGCGGTGGCTGACGTTGAGCGCTTCAAGATACCGGAAAGAGCCGGTTCGTTGAATAAACAAGCGTCCAATCTCTACATGATCGGCGCAAAACAGTCGAACATCTGATTCGCCCGTGCGATGTGGTGCGGCCGATAGGTGGCGGCGGTCAGCTCTTAAAGGGGCCCAGAAACACAATCTTAGTTAACTGTTTTGCCTGTTGATCGCATACAGTGAGTTCAATGGTGCTATTAGCGTCAGTAATACCGCGTATATTCCGTTTTTTAATATCTTAATGTCCTTCCGAAAACAAATTCATGGCTCTGATAGTGTCCCCACACAGTGGCGGGTTTTAGCAGCGGATATGACATCACCTGGCGCGAGCTTGATGATTTGACAAACAGTAAATATACTCCAAATTCTGTGAATAAATATGGACACATTGTGGCACCTGTCAGTGTTTTATATTAGATCAACAAAGACAACTTGTTCGTCTTAGATAAAAGCCCTGCAAAGCAAGTAAAATAAAAATACACCACCAGGGGCTCTGGCATGGAAACGACGCTGCCAGTCTCAGCAAGAACGAGTTACAGAGAGCAGGCAACCATGGACAGCAAACTTCCGCGACGTGCTCTGGCGGGCTGTTTTGATCGGTTGCGCCAGGTGCCATCATTGGGAGAGCGAAATAAGAGTGGGAAGCCCCCGCAAAAATCGAGTTGAGGGCAGCGTTTTGTTTGCTTGTATTTTGAAATTTCTTCATTGAATAACTCCCGTTCCTGTGCATCGATTCCTGTCATTAGAGAGTTTTAGTATAGCGTTAGCGTGATAGCGGACCTAAGGGAAATTACGTTAGCGTGCCGCAAGCAACTTATCCCCACAGACAGTTTTAGTGTAGCGTTTTGAAAACGCTAAACGCCATCTGCTTGACATGGATGCCAACGCTCCTTCTAAAATGGTTGACATTGCCGCTAACTTGCCAAAGTGTAATATTTCCGAGTTTGTTAAACGAATTATTAGTGCAGCGTTCATTTTCGTATGCAAAATTGCCCCGAAATTGAAAAAAAAAATAAAATAGAAACGTAAAATAGGGGCGCCATCTAGTAAAGGCAATGTTAACTACAAGCCGTTGGAGCAAGAATATTTTTATCACATGACGTCTAATGTTAAAAAACTTTTGTAAATTTAATATAAACTTTCTTTACATAATTTAAGTCCATAAAACACCGCGAAAAGCCTCCAAATCTATTTTTGTCTCGTTCCAGACGTTTTTGCTAGGTTCCTGCTGCGTTTCGGGCCGTTGCAGACGGTAGCAGTGCAGCTGGAGGTGCTATTAGGCTTGCGCGCTCCAGAATCGAGAGCGTATCTTAAAAACAGGGCTGAATTGCAGCTTAAACTTTATCGTCGAAGCAAGGTAAGTCATAGCGAAAAGCAAAAACACCAGTAGTTGCCGGTAAACATGTCGACCGGAATCGCAAGAGCTGCTGAATCGGCTGAAGCGGGCGGCTGTCGCTTGAAAGGACGCCGCCATGTTTCCACGCTAAGGGCGCAAATGCCGCAACGCTAAATTCTGAAAATTGCGTGCGTACGCTAACGCTATTTCCCCGTTAGCGTTCTGCGCATGCGCACTCTGGACCCGCTATTCCGCTATGCACACAATTACGCAAAGCCCGCTATACTAAAACTCTCTATTCTTTTTAAGTCAGCATCTGTGTGACATAAAGAATCCACCTGAAGTATAGCCGGTATCCCCCCAAGCAGTGTTTCGCAGCCCCTTTAAGTAACGCTAATCAAGACTTCACGAGACATTAGCGCCTTGCGAATCAAGTCGTCGTTTTTTAGGTGGGCACAACGTAAGTATACAGCCAAAAAACAGGCACCACGTGAGCCAAAAATTGCTTGGTCCGTTTGGCGCACGCGGTAACAGGGAGAGATTTCAATATACTGGCTCCGACAAAAGTTAAAATAGACCCCGTGTTTCAGAATGCAAGACGGAGATAGATCCCAAATTGAGTGGCTCTTTAAAACGTGAGACAGTTCCCAGATATTGGACAGTTTTGTGACTGCCCGTAAAAAAATTGTAGGGCAGATTACACTCTCGTGTAAGACTGATGACACAGCGGTTCTGTTTGAGTTTGGTTCGACTAAGTTAACCGTGATTATACTCGTCATTGCTATCTGTTGTCGTCTCTAATAACCGCCCCCGCCTCGCAAGGTCAACGAATACTCAGTCACCATTACGTACGCGTTTATTGCAATATCACCCACGGACGCCTAACGCCTCCTGTCAGAGCAGACAACTAATGCAATAGTTGTAGTCCGCTCCGACAGGTGACGCCAGGCGTCCGTAAGTGACCTCATTACTGCGAACACAGCTGCTGCGCACGGCTAACGGAAAAACCTCCGGCTTAGGAATATAAGGAGAAGGGGTGTTCATCGTCGTTTATATACTATATGCCTCGAGCAACCGAATAACTTTGCATCCGGACGCAGGCGGGGAGCTGCAGATGTAGTTGATTGCTTGCGGCCTTTACCGCGTTTATTCTTCACCGCACACTGCCGAACGCCGTCATGTACTGGCCTGTGCCGTTGCCAGACCCGGTAACATTCCTCGGGCTGTGGCGACCGCATGGCACCTGCGCTAAAGCCGATCAACCCAAGCCACACTAACGCGCCGCAGAAGGCGATGCTGAATGTTGCCCAACGGGAGTATCCGGATACGTTCCTGGGCGAGCGCGGTATCGCTTATGCTTGCCTGACACTAAGCTGTGCACCGACGACTGGGCGCGAATGTTCGCTAGCTCTTGCAGATGTTTCACGCGCGTCGTATGCCAGCGGGTTATGATTGCAGAAATGACACGCCAAGTGTCGGATTCAGGTGGCGTGTGTCTGACGTGTAACACGCACAAATACATCGCTTTCTCATTTCTGTCGTGATGTGACAAAGTCGTTGTGTTAGTAATATACCGTGCGCGCTTCAGTTCTGTCCACCCATTACGAGGTGGCAAAGTGACGTCAGTCTCAGGCCTACAGAGTACCTATAACCGGAACTGGAAGCGAAGAGGCCCGATTGTGAGGCTCAATCTAAGGGTGGCCCGCTTTAGAAAAATCCTCCGTAGTGGCCTCAGAGACCACCTTGGCACTGCTCATGCAGGGAAGGGCCTCAAAGTGTCGTGAGTCTCAATGTGGGAAGGGAACCAACAGTTGATTCTATATCGCCGCGAAACCCCAGCTCTCCCATCGTTACAGCATCCACCGCTGCCCTTCATCTGACCTCCAGAAAACATGCTCCGTCGTAATGGCACTGTCGTGGTGCACGGCTGCAAAAGGAAAATATTGTACGCAACTAAATCGTAAATGACCGCTTGTCTTTTCTCTTTACGGCCAAATACGACAGTCGTTGACTCGTTGGCAACGCAGCATGCCAGATAAGCCGCAGTAAATAAGTAGCCGCGTAGTACCGCAGGCGCTTCCTTGCTTCTTTCGTTATCGGAGCAGCGCCCCTTTTCTGCTGCCTTCACTATGTGCTACTACCGAGCAGCGATGCTACTTCGCCAGAGACGCGCTGCGGTGCCGACCATTTGGTCTCGAATGGAGCTGCTAGCCCAGGGGTTGGCAGAAGCAGTGGGACATGTTTATGCTATAAGCACAGCACTTGGAACCGTCCAGCCACCCGAATCCCGGGAAGGTTGTGAAATTGCAGAGCCCATCTATACTGCTGTACATAGGAACGCTGTGTAAAATTTCCCGTCGGGGCAAGTCCAGAGCTTGAACTGCTTTCTCTTTGACCGAACTTTACCCTTCGCGGAAGGCGTGGCAGGACGCCATGGCGAACGCAAGGGGCGTAAAAGATCTGCCGGCGTGAGATATCCAGCCCATCTACACATATGTTGGACGCATCCAAAACGGTTTCACAAGGCATGACAACGGGACAAACCAGCCTCTACATCTCTATACGCTTTGTTATTTTTCTAGAATCGACGCATGCATTTCATATCTCCCGAGAAATGGGATGCGAAATGTTACGGATTGTGGGAGTGCGGGAATGACGTATGGCTGGTCGGGGCCTTAGGATAACGCGGAACTCGAACACGTGGTGGTTGTCCTGTGCCCATAGAAACCCCGATTTTCACCACAGAAATGTCATTGAGGGCTTTATGAAAGGTAAAAAGAGTAAAGTTGCAGGAAGCCAAAAATCCCACACAGAGAAAGTAAGCCTACACTGATAACTAGCCTGATTAAAAACAGACGACTTAATGAGATGATGATCTAGACAGTGGCAAGCAAGCTAGAAGAGCAAAACAAGGCAGGGAAACAAAAGGTTGGGAGGACAACAAAGACGCAAATGAAGCAAGGGCGTTTGAAGGAAGGAGAAAGCTTGGAAAACACGACAGGCTGACAACAGACGACCCGGGAACAAAGAGAGAATGAGGGCAGCGTGCACGTTCTCTTGTTCCGTCGCTCCGTTTTCTGGCGCTAATTCTGTATTGAAAACAGCTCGTCCAGGTTTGTGCTTCGTGACTTCTGGCGGCGAAACTGTATATGCCTCTAGCTGATGTATACGTTCCTATTTCTGCAACGGGTTCCACACGATGGGCTTTGTGTTAAAGCGACAAATGAGGACCTAACACTTTGTGAGCAACTTATGTGGCCTTGGCGACACCTGACCGCCATCTGGGCACGGGGAACATGGGTTTAGACCATCTTTCTTCGCTGTTGTTTAGCAGGGACGAGGCAACCCTTAGCAAAAACTAATACGTTTGGAATATACGGCGGGCTATTTAAATTGTATTTTAAACATATTTTGTATTCATGAATGCACTAAAAATATGTAGGAAATACGTTCCTGAAATTTCATGCTTGGTATTCGAAATATATTTTTAAAATGTGCCAAAAATACCTCACTTAAAGCATACTTCGAGCACTTTTCAAATACGTGAAAAAATATGTATGCAGTTTTAGCATCTTGTCAGTGTATTAAAAGTGTATTTTCGGAAATATGAAATTAATTCATCCGAAATATACTTCGATTCTACAAAACGGGCAGTCCTTGTAAACGTATATGTATGCAGTTTTAGCATCTTGTCAATGTATTAAAAGTGAACTTTCGTAAATATGAAATTAATTCATCCGAAATATACTTCAATTCTAACAAACGGGCAGTCCTTTTAAACGTCTTTGCACACTTCTAGCTGCCGTTGAACAGTCGAGTGCTCGAAATCGCGTTTCGGGAAATGGCATTTGCGTGTCGTCAATGTATTTGAAGTGTACTTCCGTAAATACGCAATTAATTCGTCCAAAGAACACTGAAATTCTAGCAAATTGGCAGTCCGCATTAGCATGTTTGCAGCGCACTACAAGCTGTCGTTGAACAATCTAATGCTCAAAATCGAGTTTCGGGATCGCATTTTGGTGCTGGCCATCTATTTAAAGTGTACTTTCGTAAATACGCAATTAATTCGTCTGAAGTATATTTAAATTCTAACAAATGGGTTGTCCGCGTAAACATATTTGCATTACACTTCAAGCTACCGTGGAACAATCTAGGGCGCCATGTGCTCTGGGTCTCCCCGCTCCCCCGTAACATGGACACCGACATGCATGAAAACAGACGACAAGCGCGGGCTCGGGCTCTTGAGAGACAACACGGCTCCCGACCCGGTGTATATTATGCAGACGTAGCAGGGCCATCGCCCACGGGATTTTACTCGGCCGCTGTCGTTCACCAGGAAATGCACGTTGATGGACTCTCCTTTCGAGCCCCGAATTCAATGCGGGCCGAGGAAGTAGCGATAGCGCTTGCTGCCGCCCACGCCAATTCGAGAATAATCATCACGGACTCCCGAAAAGCATGTGAACATTACTTGGCAGGGGAGATCTCCCCCTTAGCTGCTTGTATTCTACGACGGACTGCCACTGATCCAACACCCAAACGAATCATTTGGGCTCCTGGCCACCAGGGCTTACGAGGTAATGAGGCCGCTGACGCGGCTGCCCGAGCGCTTACTCACCGGGCTCCTCATCCCAGCTCTTCTGGCTCGGAGACTAACCAGCCGCTGCTGCGATTCAGGGAAATATTAACACATTATAGCGACAACCACCGCCTTTTCCCGGCCCCTGCAAAAGGGCTGAGTAAGACGGAGGAGCGAACTTTAAGGCGCCTGCAGACAGGTACTCTACTCTGTCCTGCAATAATAAAACATTACGATCCTAACACGGATGGGCGATGCCCACACTGTGGGGAGACCTGTGATATCTTCTACATGGTGTGGGCATGTACTCAAAATCCCCACCTCCCCCCTTCTCCTACCCCTTCCAGAGAGGCATGGGAGACTGCCCTCCTCAACTGTTCCTCGCTTGAGTCGCAAAGGGCTCTGGTGAAACGGGCGAGAGACGGGGCCTCGTCTTGCGGTGTCCCGGACTATAGGGACGCCGACCATGTAGCGGGGCCACTCTGTGGCTCCCGAACTCTTTTTCACAAAATAGAAGTTTTCACCACCACCACAATCTAGGGCTCGAAATGACGTTTCAGCGAAGAGTGAAAACTTTCCCTTTCTTGTCATCCTTTCGTTTATGGTAACTTCTAGCAGGAAGGTGATCACCACTTATACCCCTGCTACACGGGCGCTTCGAATGCCTTCCAACCGAATGTCATCTAACGATGCTACATGTGTTCTGTCTAAGGGAGTGTTTGAAGATAATATTACGCCAATGAATATTAACCGCGTCAGCATGAAATTTCCCCGGGAGTGCGCCGATGAGGACGACTGCACTCATACTGTTGTTTACATCGCTTGTTTACATAACATAACATAAAACGCAATCTGCGCTTTCGTTCTATTAAACAATCTGTTTTCTTTTTTACTGGTTGTACTCGTGCTTGTTTACGCAGTGCGACAATGTGTGGGAAGCGGTGATGCGATCGCACGCCTGAGAAAGCCGGGTTGTTGGCATCGCACAGGACTGGCGCTTCTCGCTTCTTGTCCCGGCTTTCTCCGACGTGACCAGTACTTTTTTTTAAACTACTTTATCCAGAAGTATGTCTGGCGACTGTTATCCACAAGCTAGCGACGGCGACGACTGCTGCTGGCCGTAAAGCACGGCTCGGCAGTCTGGGTCACACCGGCGATTCCCGTTCATCGTACGCGTGCCCTGCGATGTAAGCAATAGTTGATTTCAGGTCACTGTTGCCAAAACTACACCTGGTGACTATTTGCATTCGCTAAAGCTTGTGATTCGCTCTTCACAACCGCCGAAATCACAGATCCAACCCTGCGAACTCGCTGGGCTATATAGTCGTCGCGGAAGGGAACAGAGCCGTCGTCGACTGAAATTTATTTGGCAAGCGCTTATCGCTGGTGAGTGTTCAGGTGTGCACACGTGAAATATAGCCATTCGTTTCGCTCATTTAGAAGCGCGAGCATATACACACCGCCGCCTGATCACCGTGCTCTCGCTCAGCCGCCGACAAGGCTGACCGTCCGCCGACCGGATTCGTCGGTGTCGTTGGCCTGAAAAACGTGTCCCTCTAGAATCATATTATAGTAAACTAGATATTTCACTATAATTACATGCTGTTGTTCAGCGTGATATATACTGTCGTTGTCGGACTAGTGTGACCGCCGTCGTCGTCGTCGCTGTACACTGAAAACGAGCTGAGGCTTTCGAATGCGTTTCGAAAGTGTCGTGCAGCACCGCGGCAGTCCGTCGAGTCCGAATGTCATTCCTATTCTCGAATGTCATTCCACTCAATGTCATTCGAACATTTCCGTGTGAGAACGTGATAGCATTATACCAGCAAAAGCGCCTTGGGTACTTCTGGGTCCGAATAAGCCTGCGGAAAGGACCCCGTCTGGCAGGGCAGACCGGCTCCCTTACACGCCCATGTATCTGTTCGTTGACAGTTCGACTCCTGACCTATGCCTGACGCAAGTTTCAACAGCAATTCTGTTCTCAATTAACCCCAGATTCGAATGCGACCAGCAGGGTACTTCTGCGATAATTTGGCAGCCCACAGTATTTGCGCAAAAAAAGGCCTCACCGTGCAAAATAGTGCGTCGCTTTCGCTGGGTATATATACGGCAAGCCAAGTATAGCGCTTGTCGTAGGATTTGTTGCTTGCTGTCACCCGACCGCCACAAACCAGTCACCCGACCGCCACAAATCTGGCCGCTTCCACCGCACACTGTTGCCCAATCTTTTCAAAATATCCAAGTAGAAAGCCTGGCTAACTCTCTGGCCCTGCGAAACAAATTCTCAATGGACGACTTCTCTCACGTCGAAAAAAAACAAATCAGCATTGTTTTGAGGTTTGGTTTCACCTGACGAGCTTTCTTGAGGCGAGGTGAATTTGAAGTTTTCCATTGGCATGATTGTTGCTTTGATTCAGGATTTGATTCAGGAACACTTGAGTTTCCCCATAGCATCGTCCTTGTACGTCTTTCTTAATATTTCAAGAGTTTCCATTCAACTTTTTCCGAGCAAAAATCAGAATTTCACCGGCGCACGCTGTTCACGAAAATCAGCCATTGCAAAAACGACATTCACACAAAACAGTCGTCACTCTAAAACTCTGCCTAAACTAGTCTGACCTCCTTCAGCGACGGCACTCTGCTTACTGACTCTGGAATGTTCGTTCTATGCACTCCTAGCGGCAAAACGCGTTACCACAGAAGCTTTGCCAACCAAAAAATTTAGTTCGGATTCTTTTGGGTGCCCACTCGTATATACAGGGTGTTTCACCTAAGACTTTCTGCAATTTTTAAAAATAAGCTATTTGAATTAGATGCGCGCTTTTTCTGGCATAGCATTGTCAGTGGTGTAGTACATCATAATGCAGCTAAGACGTGCTAACTAGCAGACTTGTTAACCAATATTTAATAGTTAGCTTTTAAACTATTACCGCTGGGCTCCTTAATTATTGAGAGGCATGTAGTACACCGTAAGTGTTATCCGTATCAGTTTTTAGAATTTCGAAAACGCGGTTAGCCTTGGCGCTGTGGCCCCACAAATTTCGCCTATATCGCGCCAAAATACACGCGGTTTGAGAAGCTTGCAGGCAAAGCAACCTCTCCAGTGAACCTAACTCCTCGAAATGGCCAAAATTCGCAGGTTTTGCAGATTCCAACTCCGCAGCAGATTTGAACACGCTATTGACGGAGCGCTTCGAAATCGGTTCTAGACGTACACAACAGACAGATAGGCGCAACTGCGCAGGTCAGCGTCAGCGCCCGCACGAAAGCAAACAGAACGACTGCAGCACACCCAAGACTGAGAGGTGCTCATTCATTGCAAATAGGGAGACGCGCCTCAGCAGTCGGGAAGAGCGGACGTGTCTCACGTCGGCTCCGCCGAATTTTATGATCCTTTCCCGAAGCATTTGCCGAAGCGCTGCGACACCATCTGGCTACACTTCCAGAACAACGAGGAGACCACCCACCCTTGTTCAGGTGGGACCGTTTTCTCAAATCCTTCGAGAATTTGAAGACCAAGCGGATCGCGCGAGTTGCTAAGCCTAACAGTTAGGCCACGACTCAGCTGCCCGCCGCGGCTCCGCGGGCAAATTCTGCCGCAAACCATGACGACCCTGATGGGATACGACCCGGAGGGGATGCAGATTGTCACCATGCCGCAGGCGAAAACCCCAGTTTTCGACAAGGTTACGGAGGCGATTATCCAACGCAAGATAGAAGAGTGGGAACGCGCATCAGCCCGTGACAACCACTCGGCACGGCAAAAAGGTCGAACGCCAGATGGACGCGTCACCGCGGCAGGGGATACGCCGCTGCAGCAGACGCCCCGCACGCAAGTCAAGCGTTGGAAGCCTCCTCCGCAGCCGCGTCTGGACAAGCAAGATGCAGTGATCATAATCAAACCTAAAGGAACGCTGGATCTCAGCAAATTCAGGGGAAGCAACGCGGTCGGAAACGCCTTGCACATTGCTGCTGGCGTCGACAAGGGCTCAGCCGAGCTCAGCGTTTGGCCCATATGGGAACAGAACATCATCGTCGTCGGGGTGCGAGACGCCCAAATAATCAGAAAGATCCTGGCAATTCACGAAATTCAGCTTGGGGACAAGGCACAGGCAGTGTACTCCTACCTCCGCCCCTCCGACGACACTTGTAAAGGAGTAATACAAGTGGACCCGAGGGTTTCCAACGAAGACATCACGAACGCGCTTCGCTCCCCGGACGCACCAGTGGTGAGCGTGAGAAAATTAGGTTCCTCCAACGTGGCGGCCATCACGTTTGAAGGAAGAAAGGTTCCGTTTCACGTCTTCTACTACGGTGAAGCGGTTCCAGTACGCCTATACAAGAAAACAACGCCAGCCTGCGCACTGTGCGGGAAACTTGGACACCGGGCGGATGTTTGCCCTTGCCCTTCGAAGTCAAGATGTCCGCAGTGCGGTCAGCAAGATGTTCCAGAATCCCACGACTGCCAACCCAAGTGCACGGTCTGCGAAGGTCCACATCTCATGGGGTCGAATCAGTGCAAGTACAAGTACCGAACATCACAAAAAACCAAGCCCAAGACAGGAGAATTCAACCACCGGTCAAGATCCAGGCTTCGGAACCGGTCCGGCAGCAGAGGTCCATCGAGCAGCGGGGACCGACTGACCCACCAGGACCAGTCCAGCAACAACTCAGCACCACCCGGCTCACGCTCTTCAAGCAATGGACCTGGGACTACCGATAATGTGTCGCACAACAACGGCAGTCGTCCAGCCGAGAAGACAACAGGACCCCATAACAAGGAGCAGCGCAACGGCAGCAAGGTGAGCTGGGCAGATGTAGCTGCCTCCTCCCCCGAAGCGTTGGCTTACAAACGACTTAAAGCAGAGATTGAACAACTAAAATCAGAAAATAGCACATTGAAACAGCAGTTAGTCATCGCAGTCAATCCAAACAACACATTACCTCCATCGACGCAACAGGCATGTCCGATGGAAGAAGATAGGGCAGAGCTACACCCTCCGTCTCCACACCAGTTAGATGCTAGCACCCCCGAGAGGCAAGCAACTACACCAGACGCACCCCACCAGGCACCAACTCCGCAGGCACCACCATCGCAGGCACTAAAGCAGCAATATACAGAGCACCCCCAAACCCAGGAACGCATCACTCGCTTGGAAAAAACAATTCAAGACCTCATTGAAAATAAATTACAAATTATGATCGAGACGACAATCAAAAGTATGTTCGAATCAGTTATTAAACCCATGATGGAAAACCTCGAACCAGTTTTAATAAGGATGCAATCGCAGGAGATCAGAATTGACCGCAAACTTCAGGAATTATCAGATGGTTCTCACAACAGAGGCACAAAGCTGCAGGGTAAAATGGGAACTCGTCGTCTGCCAAGCACTCAGCCAGATCTACAACCTGAGGGCGCACCACATGATGAGGCACAACCCAGGTAGCACACGGCAGCGGGCCAATATTGGAAATCCACTGGCAAAGCGTGGCCCTAACTAGGCCCAGAGTTGCCAGTGAGCATCCGATATTGGTTGTGCCACTCCTTAGCACATCCAACAATGGCCCTGGTTGTCCGTCGCTTTACCAGTATTGGCTGAGCCGTAATTAGATCCTGGCTATCATGGGCCAGGTTAGCCAGGATTGCCCCACTGTTTGCCATTGCTGGCTGTGCCATCATCGAATCCTGGCTATCATGGGCCATGTTAGCCAGTGTTGTTCCACTCTTTGCCAGAATTGGCTATGCCATTTCCGGGAGCTGGCTATATTGGCCTAGGATTGCCACCGCTTATCCAGTGTTCAAAGTATACTGGCAAACGTTGGTAAACATTGTGTCATCCATTAAAATGGGTTCAAAATTATTTTTATTGTCGAGTACCATATCGGCAGTTCATAATTCTCGAACGCGCTAAAACATCCGAGTTCAAAGATTTGTTTTTATTTATTATTATATTTTAACCGAACACTTTTGCAGTTTGTGAGCAAAGCTACCCATGATTCCGTTGGAAAAGCTGCACTCTGGTTGCGCAGTGAGCAGCAATAATACGTTTAGGAGAATTGCGATCGAAGTCCTGTTGATCAGAATTAACGTTCTGATTACACCCGAGACGCCTTCAACAAAAATTGTCAACAGGCGCCTTCAACAAAAATCAAATAAGTTTGATTTGATTAAATTTTTGGAATAAAAAAATCACTTTTTTTTATTCGCTCTAGGAATTCACTGCCGCAGTGCGCAGCTGGTGTCTGCTTCATGGAGATCGCGATACAAACGTAATAGATTAGCGCAAGTGCATTCGCTAAACCGAAATTGTGCTCAGTTTTGGCAACGTCCAGAAACGAAGCAGTCGCCTCGTAATTTCGAATTATGCGTTGCGCTCGTGAAATATTAGGCGGGTGCTCCATAAACGCACGCGGACACGTGCTAAGCGATTCCTACGCTTCCCTACCTAGTGCCCTGTGATCGCGCCTTTCCCGTGTTTTCTGATTTGCTATTTCCTTCCCTTTCTGCAAATCGTAGTGTTGGAAATTGTTATTTTTGACCATTTTATTCTTCTGTTGCGTAATTTGCATTGGTGGCAATATAGCTCTTGCTCACGTCCTTGCATATTTACTCGCAAGTTTTTTTTTCTTTCGAACATGACCTTTATTGATGAAAACCATCGAAAGTAGTTGCGAACCATAATTCAACATGCCTTTGTTTGTTTTTGCTTTTTTTGCGCGAAACTTCCACACCAACAAACAATTTGAGGATTCCTCGACGACCACTGAATAAATGAACTGACAACTGGCGTTAGACGCATGTTAACCTAGCTTGTTTGGCGTATGTACGGTACATGAAACTATGAAAGAGCACGCATTCTGCTTGGATATTTTTTTTGCTTTATATTTTTGTTATTATGTGGTAACATTTTAAGCTATCTTGAACTAACAGAAGCCACATCATACGGCCCCACAAAATACGCGAGTGTCTGAACTCGTTTTGGCGAAATTCATCTTGAAGCTCCAAGTTTTTCACTTCAAAATTTTCGGGCTTTTGCTGCAGCTTTGTAGCAATACTTTGGCGCTTCCGTGTTTCCCATCCACTTGTTCCTTGTAGGTATTGCTTTCCGTACTGCTTGTGGCCATGTGACTCATTCTCCAAAAATTCCAAACCCTTTTCACGTGTTTTGGCCCCCTTCCCTCTCTCTTTCAAGTATTCCCATAGCTCCCTACCTGTTCTCCCGGCCGCGCCCTTTTTTTAGGTAGCGGGCTAACCCCCCACCACCCCCACCCCGCGAAGCGCTTTTTTTTCTTTTTGGTTGTCACTTCCTCAAAGCTATTTTCCCTCGCGCGCAGCTACGCGCTTCGCTGTTCGTGCACCCTTCCACGATCTCCCTGTCTCCACCGTTCAGCTCGAGAACTTTTCTCGGAACCACAAAACCTGTGTAAAGGAAAACGACTCTCTCCCCTCCAGCCAACCCCCCCCCCCCCCCCTCTCCCCCCACCATCGTCTCCACTGCTCGTCTTGGAACCGCGCGACGCATCTAAGACATTCTTGACTCCACGGCGGAGCCCAACCACGTGCACAACCAACACGACGAAAATGCATGCACACTCGAGCTAGCCCCGTTCATAGTCTGTGCACGCGAAAAGCCACGCTCATATATCAGGAGAGCTCCGACGCTGTTCGTACCGCCTGCAAGATCTTATTTGTAAGTACTAAAACTCTTTTATCTTGATATACGTCTGGAAGTTAAAGTGGTTTTTGTAGTAAACGTTGCTTTGACTACATGCGCCTTTATTTTTTCGGCAGGAAAACAGAGCGAGCCAATAAGCGCGAGGACGACTTCTGTGTACCCACTCTCATTGCGAAATGGCTTGCTTGACGTCGTGCGCAGTGGAATTGTGGCCGAATGGTGAGAATTTAATTTTTCGTCTTTGGTGAGATGAACTCACTGAAGATTCACTACTTTGGCTAACAGCGGGTTTGAACTCATATGACCTGATATGGGATGCATTCGGGAATATGTCCTTTACCGCTTATGCACGACGGAAATCAGAACCGTTTAATTAATTTTTCACTGCAGACAAGTTGGTAAGAATATGTGTAATACTTCCGTACTGTTTCTTTTTGCCTTCTACACTTGCAGACTCAATAGAAAATCCGCAATTTCTGGTTAAAGCTTTTGCCCAAGTTCTCTCGCAATGAAAAAGGGCATTACTCTGGACTATCAGACTAGTATTTTTGTGTGGTTTGCAAGTCGCAGTTTCGAATCCAATTATAGCATGCATGCGAAGCGACTAAGGTAAAACAAAGGTGCCCTGAGTTCCTTGCGTTCAGCGTATTTCGCAAGAAATCGCAAGCCGTATTTTTAACCCTATTAAAAAAAAACTAATCAAAAATGTTGTTTTGACGTCCATGTGGAAGAGACGCTACAACCTGTGCATATTTACTTGAATAAAAAATTAGCTCGCAATTTAGAGATACGAGTTATGATATTAAAACAAAATAATACATTAATCTGTTTTCAATATCACATTAATTTGCTTATCTCGCATTGAATATATTTACTGGGAGTGCGACACGACGCATTGGACTAAATTAAACCATTTGGTATAAGGGAAGTTTAGTAAATTAAATTCCACTTTGTGCAACTAATGTGGTGCTGGTTCTTAGGAATAAATTTAAAATAATCCTGTAAAATATGTTGCTAGTGTCTTCACGATGACTGTGTTTCACAAAATTCGGTGTTATTTAATCATTTTTGTTTTTGTTCTGTGATAGCTATAATTCAACTTACCATGACATCATGCATCTCGATCGTTGCAGGCTTGGCGCATCGTGAGGCCATCGTGCAAGAGCCGGACGAGGAATTTGTTTGAATGCAGTCCAGCAGCCCTCTTGCAAGTGGAGTGCAACGATTACTTCGGATATGACTAATCAGTTCACTGGAGGACAGCTCCATTGAGCATTTTATGGATGCCTTAGCCGTGCTGCAGCAGCTTGCCCAGATGCTTTGCCCAACCTGATCGGCACGCACCAAACTTGAAAATAAATTGTTTTCCCACAGCCTCTACCACCATGCTCTTGGGCCCCCTTTCTTTACTCCCCAGGGTGGCTGGTGGTAGCGCAAACCATCCTGTGCGGGCTAAAAGCGTGATTCTTGTAACTCAAAGCAATAAACGGGTCTTTTTTCTGGAATTCTTTCGCACCCTCTATTATGAATATTTGCTAGGTAGAATGGTATGTACATCCATCCACAGTGCCGGTCATTGGCTAGTGGGTTAATTGCATGTGCCAGCGTTCGAAAGCTGGATGCCATTATTCGAAAGCTGGAAACCATTATTCGAAAGCTGGATGCCATTATTCGAAAGCTGGAAACCATTATTCGAAAGCTGGCTACCAATGTTTGAAAGTTGGCTACCAATGTTTGAAAGCTGGCTACCAATGTTTGAAAGTTGGATACCAGTATGAGACCCTTGCTGGCCCATGCTGCAGAACGAACATTGGTACTGCGTTGGCCGTTTGATCGTCTGAACATTGGCCCAAAACTGGCATGAAAGTAGGTCCAATGTGTGATGTGGTAGCGCTCGGCCCAAATGCCAGTGTAGGACCGATGTTCGTGCCAATTTTTGCCAACAGTTGACCGACCTTCGGCCAATGTTGTTGTGCTGCCTGGGAAGTTTCTAGTGTTCAGCATGGCTCCACAACGTAGACATAAACTTACTATCCTACAGTGGAACTGCAGGGGACTAAAACGGAAGAGGGAAACATTACAGCAATACATAGACTGTCATCCCGATACGCCGCAAATAATAGCCCTGCAAGAAGTGAATATGGAGGCTAAAATCAGAGGATACTCAACACATCAAACAAATCCCTCGACATGCATCTTGGTCCACAAATCATGCACGGCAATTACTGTAGACCTTAATCTAGACAGCGACATTGAATATACCTTCATAAAAATACTGCCACAGCACAGAAACAGCAAGGGCACCTATATACTCAATATATATAGTCGCCCCAAACAGCACCGCGTAGCCTTCGACGTGATCTTTCTTAAAGCCCTAAGAGAAGCCCAAAAAGCTCCCCTAGCTATAGTTGGCGACTTTAATGCTTCTAGCCCCCTATGGGGATACCCCAGGGAAGACACGAAAGGCAGAAAACTAGCATCCGCCATCGCTGACATGGCCCTGACCCTACTCACGGACCCGCAGCACCCGACGCGAGTCGGCACCAGCGTAACGCGGGATACTTCTCCCGACCTCACGCTCGTCCGCAATGCCCGCAACTATGAGTGGCTCAATACAGGAGAGACCCTAGGCAGCGATCACTACGTGCTGCAGACAATCTTCGAAAGCAACAAGCACAGCAAACCACGAGGGCAAGCCAGAATTACAGACTGGGAGACATTCAGAAAGGACACCAAACTAACCACATCCGAACAAATAACCAGCTACGAAGATTGGGCGGCTTCCATTCTCGACCTTAAAGAAAAGCTCACAAAGTCTCTTGCCACCACGGAGGACCACCCAGCTGTTGACAACCACCTCCTACACCTTTGGGAAGCAAGACGTAGTCTTATAAAACGGTGGAAAAAACAAAGACACAATCGGAAACTAAGACTTCGAATAGCCAAGCTTACTATTCAAGCAGACCAATACGCATGGGACCTCGCTCGCACCAATTGGCTAACGAAGTGCGAATCCCTCAAAGGCCGCCTAGACACCAAGGCTACATGGAACCTTCTGCGATGCCTAATTGACCCTCCGAAAGCGAAGAGTGAACAACACAGAAATTTGCATCGAGCCCTACACAGCTTTCAAGGCACGGATCATGAACTCGTGGATGAACTCACGCGTCGCTATATCTGCACCGCGCGAGACCCACAACCCTACAATAAGGAGTACCGTGGGGAACCGAACGAAGACCTAGACAGAGATTTCACTTCAGAGGAAATCATTGCAGCACTAGCAGATATGCGCCGAGGCACAGCCCCGGGACAAGACAAAATTACTGTCGGACTTCTGGCCAACCTCGACACGGAGGCTCTGCAGCAACTCACGGATTACATAAACGAATGTTGGCGTACCGGCACCATTCCACAAGCATGGAAAACAGCCAATGTACACTTTATTCCCAAACCCGGCAAGAAAATCAGCATTGAAAACCTGCGCCCCATATCCCTCACGTCGTGTGCAGGCAAACTCATGGAAAAGGCAGTCCACACCCGTCTCTCCAATTATCTTGAGGACAATGAGCTACTGCCACACACGATGTTTGGATTTCGGGCACACTTGTCCACCCATGATGTGCTTCTGCAAATCAAACGTGAAGTCATTGATCCCGCACGCACAAACAGTAACCGAGCGCTTCTAACACTTGACCTCAAGGGAGCGTTTGACAATGTCAAACACTCCACAATCCTCAACAACCTCCACAGCATGAACTGCGGACAGCGAGCCTACTCGTACATCTGCGATTTCCTTACGGACAGAACCGTCAACATCAGCACCGGCTCAAAACACACAACGCAAGTGAAGATGGGCACGAGAGGCACTCCGCAAGGGGCAGTACTATCCCCACTTCTCTTCAACATTGCACTCCTAAATCTCCCACCTCTTCTCAATCAGGTACAGGGCATACGCCACGCCCTGTACGCTGATGATATAACCATCTGGACAACCACGGGAAGTATGGGAATGATTGAAGAACAACTACAAACCGCGGCGACAACAGTTCAAAATTATGCCCGGGCGTGTGGACTAACGTGCTCACCCGAAAAATCCGAACTGATAGTCGTCCGTCAACGCAAGAATCAAGACACCATCAATATCCGCGTAGACAACTCACCCATCAAGGAAGTTCAGACCATGAAGATACTGGGTCTGTACATAAATAACAACGGCAACAACCTTCTTGCCCTCCAGAAACTACGGCTCGTGAGCGAGCAAGTCGCCAGGATGATCGCCAGGATAACGACGCGCAAATCGGGGATGCGAGAAGACGATACTCTGCGACTGGTGCAGGCTTTCGTTGTAAGCCGCGTCGTCTACGTAGCGCCCTACCTCCGCCTTAAGAAGCGTGACATCAAAAACCTCGACATCATAATCAGAACTGCCTACAAGAAGGCCCTGGGACTCCCTCTTGCGACATCGACGGACCGGCTCTTGCGACTGGGTGTGCACAACACGATCGATGAGCTGATAGAGGCACACCTTACGGCGCAGGTGGTACGGCTCTCCACAACTCGAACTGGCCGACAAGTCCTGAGTGATTTAAACATCAATTGCCCCCGACAGCTAGACACCAAAACCGACATCCCAGCCTCATGGAGAGGACAACTCAAGGCAGCTCCACTACCCAGGAATATGCACCCTGATTTTCACCAGTCAAGACGACAAGCACGAGCCGAAGCCATGAAAAGACACTACGGCGGGCGCGAGGGCGTGTTCTATGTCGATGCTGCGGGTCCCGAGCAGGGAATGACGGCCGTCGCGGTAGTGCACCAAAATACAACAGTCGACGGACTAGTACTGGCTAGCCAGGACATACTGGCTGCGGAAGAAGTGGCGATTGCTCTAGCTGCAACACACACTAGCTCAATATACATTCTCACAGATTCACAGACAGCGTATCGCAATTACCTCAGGGGCAGGGTCGCACCGCTAGCAGCTAAAATCCTGCAAGATAGCTACATCCGTGGCTACCAACCCACACACAAACACTTAATATGGGTACCAGGTCACCAGGGCATCCCAGGGAACGAGAGCGCACATGCCTCAGCCCGAGCATTTCTCCCCCGGGCACCCAGTGCGGATGCCGTGGAACCTCCTACCCCACTACTAACTTACAATGACATACTTCAGCACTTAAGATTATCCCGTCGGGTCTACCCTCCGCCGGCTAAGACACTAGATAAAGGGGAGGAACAACACCTCCGAAAGCTACAGACCAACACTTACAACAACCCACGAAGACTACATGCCATAGACCCGGAGTCATTTGACTCACAATGCAAATTCTGCGGGGAGAAGGCGGACCTGTACCATATGGTATGGGCCTGCCAACGAAATCAGGCGATCACTGTTAATAACCAGCCAACGCAGGAGGGGTGGGAGGCAGCTCTGTCCAGCTCGGACGGAAAGAGTCAAAAGCAACTCATCGAAAGAGCCCGGACAGCAGCCTACGCCAATGGGGTTCCGGACTGAGAGCTCCAACCACGGCTACAACCTCCTAAACCATTTCATTAAAATATTTTCACCACCACCATTGCAAATACTACGCTGCGTCCTATCGCCGCAAAAGTTGTCCTCGCAAGCATTGCGCTCTGCCATTGTGAAGCGCCTTTGCTTTTCGGCCCCATTGTTCGGATGCTAATCGACACCCGGACGCAAACGCAGGGGGGGACGGACCGGACGAAACACCATTGTCAGTCAACTCCGTCTCTCGGGCAGGAAAGATCACGGGGCCGAGATAGGGATTCATTTCTTTTCCTTAACTGGGCATGCGTAACTGTACGCTTTCCTTTCCCCTTTCCATTCTGGCGACCGCTTCGCACTTCGGTGGCTGCCGCGGCTCTGAAAAAGACGACGGCCCGGCGTTTGCATGCATGTGTCCATAGTTATGACAAGCTTTTATGGGAGCAGAACTTTTCGGGCTACAGCGAGACCGACCGACGCGGTCGAATTTCGATGGAGACGATATTCTAGAGGCCCTTGTACTGTGCGATGGATGTCGGTGCACGTTAAAGAACCCCAGGTGGACGAAATTTCCGGAGCCCTCCACTACGGCGTCCCTCATAGCCTGAATCCATTTGGGACGTTAAACCCCACACACCAAATTTTTCAACCGCACTTTAAAACCAGGCAGAGGACAGGAAGGGACACAGACACGGCGCTGAACTTAATTTCATCATCATCATCAGTCTGACTACGCCCACAGGCCTCTCCCATGTCTCTCCAATTAACCCTGTCATTTGCCAGCTGCAGCCACCGTACCCCTGCAAACTTCTTAATCTCATCCGCCCACCTAACTTTCTGCCGCCGCCTGCTACGCTTGCGTTCTCTTGGAATCCACTCCGTTACCCTTGAGGACCAGCGGTTATCTTGCCTTCGCACTACATGCCCTGCCCAAGCCCATTTCTTCCTCTTGATTTCGACTGTATAGATGCCATTAACCCGAGTTTCTTCCCTCATAACGTTACACCTATCATTTTTCTTTCCATAGCTCGCTGCTTTGTCCACCGTTCTGCTCTGCCTGTCGAACTAACTGATCATGCTTTGCAGATAATGTCCTGAGTGACATAGCAAGGTCATCAGCGAATCGCAAATTCCTTTAATGTACGACTGAATTTTTCAGAAAATGCAGCTGTAAGTTCATCGCCGTATGTGTGTCCCCTCTCGTCCTCTGTCCTGTTTCTGAACCGTGTTGGGAAATTATGAACTAATGCCCTCTGATTAGTGTAACACGCAAGCATGTGGGAACAAGGAATGAATGTTTGATAAGAAGTGCTTCGGTATTTATACCGCCAGCTGTTCACCTCAGACATGCGCAGTGCTCGTCTTGTGCGACGCGTGCCGATGACGATGCACTCTGCCACAATTAGCGAAAGGTAAACACGCTTTGTTTTGGTTTAGAGCGAAATCTCTACTTCACGACCAAAGCAACGAAAGTCGCGTCATCTCTGAAGCCGTGACCTTGAATAAATGAAATAAATATTGGCGCGACTAGAATCCGAGGCTGCGGCGGCATGAAAAGATCAGATTTGCTGGCCACTGCATGCTCAAGAGCACTACGCTATCGCAGCAGCTGATCCCGCCTCGCGTTAAGCTGCAACACACTCTCGCGCTGTACGTTAGACATCTTCGTCTTCATCAACTTCCATCTGCGGTGCGAACGGATCAATCCGGCTTAACCTAGATCAGAGCTTAAAGGTGCACTGAAGAGGACTCTGAACTCGTCTTTTTGCCGCGGGAACTCGATCTACACGTTCCGAGCTTTCTTAGAAACTGCGATGTATTGCCCTGTGTGGCCGATTTCCGTAATTAAATCTAATTAACGTCCGGCTCCCGCCTTTTTTTTTATTCTCCCGCGTACGGTGGGCGGAGTCGACCAACGCGTGGAGCTCCTTTCACCCAGTCCCGTGGCGGCTTACCGCTCTGCCATCGGCGGAGTAATACGTAGTAGTCCGTAGTAGCAAATAGTCTGCGCGAATTTTTATTTCTGCGGGCTTATTTTGCTGTTATATTATCTGCGAATGAAACTATTGATTAATGGAAACCTAAAAACAAAATAAAGCAAAAGCAAAGCCTCCACGGAGCTGGCTGAAAGGCACTCCACGCGTTGGTCGAAACCGCCCACCGTACGCGGAGAATTCAAAAAATAAAGGCGGGAGCCGGACGTTACTAATTCGATTTAATTAGGGAAATCGGCCACAGAGGGCAATAAGTCGCAGTTTCTAAGAATGCTAGGAACGTGTGGATCGAGTTCCCGCGGCAAAAAGAGAAGTACAGAATCCTCTTCAGTGCACCTTTAACCTGTGTCTAATGTCGCCAGATGTGCCGACGACCAGCAAATCAAAACCATGAGCCAACCAGGCAAAACACTTTCGCAAGTGTATTCGGTTTAACTAAGTTAAAACCCTAACATTTTTTTTGTCTTTTGTAATTTTCGTCACCAACGTTGCACCGCGCAATTAACAGCCTTAACAGCAGCGCTTCAATCGCGCACACTCCTCAGCTCTGATGTCATTGCAGCCTCGCCTCACCGACCCACGTTAATCGCCCTTCGTTGCTCTCCCACGTGCGCCGTCGTCGTCGGTGGGAGTCGTTTCCTGGAAAACGTTATCCGTGTTTTCGTGCGCGATAAGGGCGTTCAGTTTTCCCAGAAGTACGCGGCGCAGACGCTCTTATCCGACGCCGCCGTTGTGTCAGCTCTTCTCTGGACACGGCTCCATGCGAAGTTGAATGCCTTTGGGAACCTCGCGACAGTCGTCAATGGCGAGCCTGAACTTGGCCGCCTTTAAAGGTAACTCGGAAGCAGTTCAAGGCACCACAGCAGTGGCCAGCGACTGAAATTAGCGCGCAGACCACCACTCCGAGCGACCGAAACTGGGAGTGCATTGAAGAGATAATTGTACATTAGATCTTGGTCCCTCCGCTGGTATTCTCATGGGGATGAGGAGACGGGATGTCGCACACACTCAGCAGTGCTGTTGTCGGCTATAAACCCTCTGTGTGGCGAATGCCACTCACAGGAGGCATTCAGCCAATAGCGACGCCCGATTATGATGACGTCGTGCTTAACGGCCTTGTACCCGCTGACGTGCCATGCAGGTGCGAGGGGATCAGCCACGGATTAAGCGGATAAACCGCGACGTCATGACAACCGGTGGACGCTACTGGCCAGAGGGCCTCCTTTCCGGCACACAGCGGAAATTTTTAGAGGTTATTTCTGCCCCCCCCCCCCCCCCTCACTGAACGTGCCTGCCTCTTTAGAGCGGCATTCCGCTCTTCGTTCGTGAGTTGCGTACGACTGAACATCAGGCACCGCGCAGCCAATGCGCTTGCGCAATTGCCTTGAAGGCGCCAGATGGCGCCACGCACCCGGCAGCTGTGATCGCGCCCGCAACGTCGAAGCCAATCAGCGCGTGCTCACCGCCGGTGAGCGGGCTCCCGGTACTCCGGTAACGGTAGTGGTAACACGGTACACGGAAAGATGTCTACTATCCGCATGCACACGGTACAGAAAACCGCGTTGTTACATTAAGCAAGACAGAAAAATAAAATGCTGCGCATAGTCTGCTCCCACAGACAGCCCGCAAAACCCACAATTCTAACCGTATAGCCCGCGGGCTGTACACCGGTATTTACGATAGGCCCATCTGCACATTTCGTTGTGTATCGTCCCACGCAGGTCTACCGCTGACGGACACGCACTCTATCATTGTTCCCGTAGCGCTCGGCTCACATCTAATGCCAACGACCTCGAAGAGCCAAGCTGCGAGTACACTTCGCGGCGGTTGTTGTAGCCGCTGGGCGCTTATTTGCAAATCTCTCACTTCTGTGAATTGCCGTAGCATTCGCCCCGACGGCAGCACGCAGCGTGTGGAGTCCGCACCGGAAACCCGTTGCGAAATCCAACTTTGCGTCTGTCCGCCCAGCGTCGACGGGCCCCTTTTTGTTGTTGCGCAGTGCGTGGCGCTCTTTGTCGGAGATGTAGGGCGCGTCACTCGGGTGCAGCTATATCAGGCGTGGAGCTAAAGGCCGGCCAGTTTATCTTCTCCTGCCAAAGGTTAACGTCTCGCTCGCTCGGTTCGCGCCGCTGAAGCCGCGCCGGCAGATACAGACGCGTGGGGCACAAAAGGACGAAGTCAGCTGAGGCTACAACGTTCCCATTCAACGGCTGCTCTACATAGGATCGCTCAGACGAAATGTATAACGTGTTAATAACAGCGTGGAGAGGAGACGTTCGTGGTCGTGAAGCGTCGGTGCACGCTGTACGAGTGGGGAAAACGAAAATTGAAAGACGCAACAAAAACACCAAAGCCGCAAATAGCAAAGATCACAGAGGCAGGAGAAAGAAAAGCAGTAAGACGTGCCCCACGATGACCAGAATGTGCACACATAAACTAAAATATGAAGCAGCGAAATCACGACAAACGGGTGAAAGGAAAAAAAAAACGGCGGTCATGAAACCTGATTCGAAAATGCTGCGACAGCACTTGGACTTACCTGTAGGTGGTTACTTTGATGTTTGTGTTCTAATAAATGCGTTTACACTAATCCGACGCTTCATACGCGCGATAGAATTTTTCTGGAGGTTGAAGGTGGGCGAATGTGGATGGGTGGCGCTTCTGGAAGGCAGCCGGCTTTCCCGCCATTCGATTTCGCCGCCGCTTTTAATGCGAAAGCAATACTACTCGCACTTTCAAGCCTTCGGGTGACCCGGCCGCAGTTACGTTTGACCTTTAGCGGAGTGAATATGGGCGACCAACTCGCTCCTTCAGATAGCCCGGCTGCAGTTACGCCGCGCCGCGCACCTGTGGCGCTACTGCCGCTGTGACGTCATACCAGCTCTAGATTATGTTTTCTTTCTCTCAGTCGCAACAACATCAAAAACAAAATATAAAAAAAATTATCGAAGACGCTTTCAGTCGTCCAGCAGCGGCGGCCGGTAGCCACGCGTGACCTGTAGACGCGGCGCACTGCGTTCTATAGTTGGAGGCGCTGCGCTTTTGCTTTCGCAACCTTCCAGGCTTAACCAAAGCTGAGCCCCGCCAATTTTTTTCTCTTCACTGCGGGGAGGGGGGGCTTCTATCGGAATGAGGCCCTGTGGAGGGTGAAGGCTTCACACAGACGACGCCCGCATTTTCTCCAGTGCCACTAAGGCAGTAAAAGCAGACATAAGTGTCAAAATACTAAAGCGCAAAAACGCACGAAAAGAAAATATCTGCAGAATGCCATCTGATCAGGTTCCGTGTGGTAAACAACGCGCTGGAGGCTCCTTAGTTGATCCCTCGATTGACGTATGACCGCAAATCGGCAAAAGCTGGCTTCTTACGTTCCGCACTGTGGACGCCGTTCTGTAGAACTGCGGATTAATTTCGACCGCTCCGGATTAATTAACGTGCAAGCAAACGGTAGTACTAAAGCGTTAACGCATTTCTCCTCCATGTAAATGCGGCTTCCACGGCTGTGAATCGAATCCGCAACTCCGGCTTAAATGGCACACATAACTCACATGGCATGTTCATTCGTGTGCTGAGATAGAAGAAAATGCGCTCGCAAGCACTGAGCATGGCGGTGAATTCCGTAGGAGGAGGCAGAATTGTTTCCTCTCGTTACTGTCATCAGCAGTGGCCACTACCGTGGTCAGTCATCATCATCATCATCATCAACATCATGATGATCGGTAATGGCTCGCAATGCGAGCCGCGGGCCCTGTGAACTCCGCCCCCGGTTAGAACATGATTATTTGAGAGCTGCGGCTGTTAAGGATTACATGAAGACGGACACAGTTAAAATACTTGTTTATTTTTGCTTTGCGGCGGTTGAATTTCTTTGGAGGAGAAATTCTAGAGGCCCGTGTACTGTGCGATGTCAGTGCACGTTAAAGAACCCCAGGTGGTCGAAATTTCCGGAGCCCTCCACTACGGCGTCCCTCATAGCCTAAGTCGCTTTGGGACGTTAAACCCCATAAACCAACCAACCAACCAACCAACCAGCTTTGTAATCTTTCTGTTCTCCGTCACAGTACTATTGCAGGTCTTGTTTCTTGAAAGAAAAATACAAAAAGGAAGGAAAGGATGTTGCCGGCCGCTGCAATTGCTGTCTGATACATTAAGTACCCGAGCTGCAGCCTGCGGAAATAGAAGGGACAGGGAGAGGATAGCGATAAAGAACAGAGGAGAGCTAAGTGTGTTGTTTACAAATACAAAAAGTAAACAAGTTTGCTACACATCCGGGTTTCCTCTTTGTCTCTTTTTTTCTGCTGCAGTTGGCAGAATGCGTCTGACAGCGTCCGTCTTCCTAAGCAGAGAGACAGGACGAAACAAACCCTTACAAAAAAAGTTTTAGACAGTCTATATATGTCCATATACTCCTGTCTACAAAGACTATAGATAAATCCTAGAGAACAGTCTATAGGCAATACAAATGCCATAGACAGTCTATAGACAATCTATAGATTTATGGCCATACACTTTTAGTGAACTTGTCTATAGACTGTGGATAGACAAAAAGCAGTATCTATAGGAAGTGAATACAGTTAATAAGAAGTCTATAAACTGTCTATAGACCTTTTTATAAGGGAAGAACGCACAGTACAAGCACTGACTGTTTTAATGCGATAGTATTAGACTCAACATTCTGCCGAAATGTCGGCATGCGTCAAAAAATTCGCCGACTAGTCGTGGGAGGTCACGCGACTTTGTGACGTCATCACAACGTGCCCACCAGGGCAGGTGGTTACCGTCCCACCGTGGCAGGTGAGAATTAAATGAATGTTTGGTAGACAGATGTCACGTGACCCGGTGGTGTCACCACAACCTGCCCAGGTATGAAAGAAGAAAGCGAAGAGAAGAAAGAAAAGGAAGAAAAAATTGTGTCACTGATGCGTGGTTAAGATGTTAAGCTTCGCCTCTATAAGAGTGGAATGTGACAGCGTCTTGCGACGCTGCCAGGGAGTCCACAGAACGCCATCGCCCATTCGGCTCTGCGCCTTGCTCGACGGTAAATTGGCTTTTGAGGAAAGGAAATGTACCCCTCTCGCATATCTCGTGGACACCTGAACCTCGCTCTAAGGGAAGGGAGGAAGATGGGAGTGAACGAAGACGCCGTATTAGCTAGACGCGCCTTTGTTCATTCCAAACCATCGAGATTCCCCAACTCGATCAATTTCCTACTCGGTTTTATTTATTTGTGGTCTGACTATAAAGGTTAATTAGTCTAATTGGTCTTTACCACTGTTCTAATGCCATGCATCATGTGCTGTTACTCGCCTGTCAAGTGATGGAACTCTCTAGAATGTTCGACACAATGCCTATGAAACATCTACAAACATCTAACTATTAATGATGGTTAATGAAAGTTAAGCATGACTTGCACATTTCGTGATACTAGTTAATGTATGGTTAGTGATAGTTAAAGTGACTAACTAGTACACTGGTTAATTAGTTTTAGTTAAGGTACAGGCGCAGTGCACAGTCCCACATGCCACTTCTTAACTACTACTAATTACCAATTAGTCATTAAGTCATTAAGTACAATGGTATAATCATGAAATCTCTTTATATCATGTTCCGATGTCTTTCGATTGCACCCGATTAAGTATCGATTGGCTATTGATTGGCATATGCCCATATAAGGCATGCATCCGAAACGCGAACACATTTTCTAACAAGCCTTGGTCACGACAGTATGAGGCATTAAAGGCTTTCGCCTCAAAAAATGGCTGGAAAATCCGGTTACAGCCAGTTCTTGGTTACGGCTAGCGAAGAATGCTATCTTCTTCGTCAAAATACTTTTAAAAAGTCACGACACAGACAATGGCACAAACACCCCGAAGTAGCACCGATGGGAATCTGCAATGACATATACTTTTAAAATGCGTTAAGTGCCTCACAAGTTTTCTCCGTTGCGTACCTGTGCACTACTTAATAATAAAAAAAAATTGTATTGGGACTGAGACGAATGTGAACACTAGTAGGGTTCCAGGACACGAGTATACCTTGCAGCTGTGCCGTCAGAAGTCTGGACAAAAAATCCCTGCCGCGGTGGTTGAATTTCTTTGGAGGAGAAATTCTAGAGGCCCGTGTACTGTGCGATGTCAGTGCACGTTAAAGAACCCCAGGTGGTCGAAATTTCCGGAGCCCTCCACTACGGCGTCTCTCATAGCCTTAGTCGCTTTGGGACGTTAAACCCCATAAGCCAAACCAAAAAATTCAGTAAAATATAGCAGCCGAGGACTGCGCTAAACGATAACCGCAAATGCCGCAATCGATGACTCACTACCAACTTTCCCGAATCGCAGCGCGAATAATTTCCCCTTCGAAACTCGCAATGCGATGGTCTCTCTCTGCCGAGCAAGACGGCCCGAAGCGAACGGGGACCCTCTCATCGGTCACGCGTCCACGGCGGCGGCCCACAGACCGAGAAGCACGCGTCCCCCTCGCCTTACGGTGAAATCGCCCAGAAGAAAGGAAAAGCCGCGGCGCGTATCGACGCCGACGATCTGGCCTCGACCTCGCGCGGCCGGAACCGCCCCGCCATTCATCCGCGCCGACTGGGAGCGACGAATGCCAAGACAAACACACGTCGAGACAACGGCCATTGTTCCCGCCAACCGGAGTCCTTCTGCGGAGCGCCGCGCCGTCACGCTGTCAGCTGCGGTGACGTCACTGTTAGCAGCATTTTCCTCCCCCAACACAACAACGCTGACGACGACACGCTGAGCCGAAGAAGCAGCTTGCGAAAATAAAAGGTCCAGTATATTTGCTTATCGAACAGGACTCACAGATGGCGTCTTCAGCAAACAAAAAGGAAAAAAAAAACAGGACGTAGTTACTAATGGATATTTTTTTTATTCCTATTATTCACGATTATTATCACAATATGCTGTAGCAATTCACTAACCAAGTTGTCACTCGTGCCGCCCCTGCATGTTGTTACACCAGACCCGCGTGACCGGATAATGAGCCTTTAATTTATTTATTGTTTCCTCAAGGGTCCACAGGGGACATTACATGAGGGGTGGGCAAACAAAAGAGTTAATATGAACACAGATGGTCTCCAATGGCGGTTTTGAATGGAACAGGATTGATGATGGTCGCCACTTCGGATGGAAGGTCATTCCAGTCATTGGCTGTTCGAAGAAAAAAATGACTTTTTATATGTTTCGGTGCGGGCCCGTTCTGGGTAGACGGCGTTAGGGTGACTATTACAGATTTCTTTCGAAAAATACGCAGTTTATTCGTTTACCCAAGAAGGCTGGCAGATATGGCGCCATCATCAGAGACGTGGCACTCTGGTGCCCTTGCATGAGAGCTCTGCCATTATTCCCTCTCTCGCGATGAGCGCGTTTGGGCCGCTCAGTGGTGAGACGCAGCGGATGGCCGTTTTCTTTTTTCAGAAACGAGGAAGAGGATTCACGACTACGTCCGTTAAAGGCGACACAAAACCGCTCGACGGCGGACGTTAGCCTTCTGACTCGACGGTGGAGTCACCTTCGGGTCTCTCTCGACGGACTCCGGTTCATCGGCCGCCTTTCTTTGTTGGCCTTTTCATTCAGGTGACTCTTCCTCTCGGCTGCAGCGTGACTGCGCGCACGGCTCCAAGGAATGAGAGAACGTCAGCTCCGGCTTGGTGACTCGGCAGGCACGGAAAAGGACGGCGCGCTCTGTCCGGGCCGAGCGGTGTGTGCGAAATTAGGCAGCTTTAGCATGCCGTGTTAACCGTGTTACCGTCAACGGTACCGGAGTACCGGAAGCCCGCGCGCAACCAATGCGCATGCTCAAATCACCCTGACTGCGCCAGATGGCGCCACGGACCCGGCAGCTACGCGCGCGCCTGCAGCATCGGGGCCAATCAGCGCGTGCTCAGCGGTGGTGGGCGGGCTCCCGGTACTCCGGTAACGCTAATGGTAACACGGTACACGGCTTCTGAAACGGCTTCACAGACTCAGCCCAAAGTGACCGAAGAAACCTTATGCCACGCCGAGACATCGTTACGCAGATGTGTGATCACGCGTAGACACAGCTAGGTTCGTGAAGATGAGAGAAACAAGAACAGTTCCCAGCACTGTCAAACCCCAACACGTAAATTTCGGAATATACTCCTAGTACAAATTTCATTCCATTCTAGACAATTAAAATAGTTAGCTGACAAAATAAGGGTGAGCTAATCTCTCCCCGCCATCGGACTTTGAGCAGATCAGCTTGATAAAACAAGCACTACAATACACCAAGGACTAAAAACAACGGCACAAATTAAGACCCTATCTACTGTCTGGCAAAAGGTTTCGTCTTGCCGGACACGTCGGCGTCATTTCGCAGCCCAAATATCCAGTCGACGAACATCTCGCTCTGGGCTCGTTCATTTCCTCTACCGTTAACGACACACCTCATCATGCCCCCAATTTACCGACCCCTGCGCTAATTTTGACCCCTCCCTTTTCTTCCCCTGCCCTGTTGCCATTCAATCCCCCCAGTACTGATACTCCCTGGGCCGCCACTGGTGGATCCGAGAGACGCGGGTTCGATCCCGGCCGTGGCGGTCGCATTTCGATGGAGGCGAAATGCTAGAGGCGATGTCAGCGCAGGTTAAAGAACACCAGAAATTACCAGGAGCCCACCGCTACGGCTTCCCTCAAAGCTTGAGTTGCTCTGGGAGGTTAAACCCAACAAACCCAAACCACTATTGGTCGACCTCTCCTCCTTTTCCTCTCATTAAAATTCATTTCTCTCTCTCTCAACGGGTCCCTCTTTTTCTCCATCACGGCGGGCCTGGCTAGCCGCGGACCAGTTGGCTTCGGTGACCCTGGAGCAGGACATCGTCTCTCCATCTCTTATCTTTATTGTGAGCGTCTCTTTCACCGTTTTGCTGCACGCGTCAACATTTCGATGACGCCAAGCCTCACCGGTGTTTCTAATCGCAGCGCCGAGAGGCACGGCGGTACATTTATCATCAATTGAAACAAGAACACAAAAAACGCTAAAGAAATTCTGGCGCAGAGAAAACATTTGCCGATTGACTAACACTTTTGAATAGGGGTCTTCCCGCTTTCGAAGTGAAAATGAATTGCGACAGTAGCCAGTCTCCCTGAACTACATCTTCTCGTTTTGCTGTTTGAGTTTCAGTTGATGAGCGCTTTCAACGCGCAAAGACCTTGCTTGCTTCACGGATACGTTTACCAAGTTTACAGAGACTCCGGCAGAAACCCTCGGACTTGAATAAAAGTTCCTAGTTCTAAGAGTCACCCTACGGACACTTATCTTTACATACCGCTTATGATACTTTTGCTGCATCCACCAGGCAGTCAGTTCAACTACGGAGTCTTTTAACTCGATTCCAGAAAGCTCGAAATGTTGCGGAACTGAATGAAAGCCAGCAGTGTTAAAAAGAGGCTGAGTACAACTCAATCGACTTATAGTTCTGAGTGAAAACTTATTCTCCAGCTCTTTCTGGCAATGCTGAAGTTTTGAAAAGACGTGATGCCGCCGTTTTGCAGTGAATGGCGGTGAAGCATAGCCTCAAAGACCCCCGACAAATCGGTGCCGATCCACGCAACTCACTTGCGAAATCGGCCGGTGGTGGCGACATCCGTATTTCATTTTGATCTTTTCTTGTTTATAAAAGCTATGTTTTCGAGGAGAGTGGTCTCTGTCGTTAGATTGCCATAGTCTATCGATACATTCCAACTTTTATTTGTTCTCGGAGTCCCTTTAATAGGATAAGAGCAAACGAGAGCTGCCTGAAAGGTCTCGCTCACGAAGCGGGCTCCAAATGGAGCTCAGCTAACAACACCCGAAGTGACCGGCCCAACAGGCCTGCTTGTACCATGCACGAATTGGCTGTTTTGTTCTGGTCTTGTTTTTCACTGCGTAGCGTCGTTATGATATTGCGTTCACTATCGCACTTTTGCGCCAGCTCGCAGCGCCCCCTGCGAAATGGAAGGCAGCTCCGTAAGGACGCGCTGTCGGCACAGCCGAGCTCCGGTGTTCGAGTTTCGCAGACTGATGCGCGGCACACCGAGTCCGGTCGTCGGCGCGAGATCGCTTTGTGGGTCGTGTCACGATTAGGCGTGCGCACGCTTCGATGACGTCACTGGCAGCAGCAGCAACGGGTGGCTGCCGCTTATAAATAGAGCTTGGTTCCGGTAACACCGTTCGTTACGCCGCCCAGCCGCGGTGGAAAGGAGGAGCGAGGTTTCGTGCTCGCACGCAACGCGGCTCACCTGCGCAGCCGACTGCGACGGCAGGGAGAGGCAGGCAGACGTAACGCGGAGTGGAAAAAAAAAATAAAAACTGACATCCGAGACCCGACGGACGAGCGCGGCCTGGTTGTACCGCGGGGGTGTACGTGTCTCTTTTATCCTTGCATCTTTTTTCTTTCGCGCGCACGTGTTTCGTCTACGGCAGAGCCCACACAGCTTTGTTTAAACGTCAGTGCGCCGCCCGCATCGCGGAATCCCTTGCGTTTTTTTTTTTTTCGTTTGCTCGAGCGATTGGGAAAACTGGCGGCCGAATCGTTCATTGTCCCCGCGAGGTGCGCGCGCGCCCGTAGCAGTCGGAAAGACGCGTCAGTCCGTGGGGCCCGGCGCAGGACGTGGGGGGATGGCGCATGCAATCCTTTGGGACCGTGGCTTCCTTGCTTCACGAATGCAGCTCGTCTGGTTTTCTCGGCATCTCTACGTAACAGCTTGTACTGCCGCAACAGCACTGCAAGCTCATGTGCTTGTCACCGTGAGACGTGCGGTGTTCTAAGCAACGTCTCTGGAACCTGACAGTAACCCTAGCTTTGCGCGCCTGCAGCCCTTACAAAAACAGTTTTAGACAGTCTATACAGTGTCTATAGACTTCTGTCTATAAAGTCTATAGACTGTCTACAGACAAATCCTAAAGAACTGTCTGTAGGCAATACAAATGCCATAGACAGTCTATAGACAATCTATAGATTTATGGCCATACACTTTTAGTAGACTTTTTGCTATAGACAGTCTATAGACTATGAATAGACAGAGAACAATATCTATAAGTCAACAAGAAGTCTATAGACTGTCTATAGACAATTTGTATAAGGGAGAGGGCACAAAGCGGCCAGTTGATTACCCGAGCAAAAAAGCGAAAGCAGCATTGTGGGCCCTATTGACGCTGTAAACAGCGTGGTTTGTGTAGCGTTAAAATGCTGGCAAGCCCTGTGAATTTATTCGCTTATTTATTATACACAATCTCCCAGGAGCGTCGCTGGCGAAAGCCTGAACGAAAATTCTTTTCTCTGCCTCAGTGCATTTACCCAATCGAAATGCACAGCTGCACACACCTGGGCATGCACGCGCGCGCGAGAGAGAGCTCTTCAATGAAAAAGAGAGATTTTGGCCGGCGTGAATATTCGCTGACTTGCTCTGCGTATGGGGAGGTAATAGGGGAGTAAAGATGGAAGAAGGGTGGTAGAAAAGTGCGCGGTCATTGAAGAGGGTTGCAACGCAACAGTTCACTGCATGATGGCTTCTTTGGGTTAGACCGAAGTAAGTTCTGTGCACGTACCGCGGGGTGATCAAGTGTTCGGGCAATTAAGAATTTGTATGAAACACGAATAGCGTCTAAAATAGGCAAATAAGAATGTCATTGCACGTCGCTGCTGTCTATAGCAGCCTAAAGGACCTAATTTGAGTCCACTGTATGTGGCACGCCTGCAATATGTGAACGCACCGGTTCCATATTTAAAGCTACTCATTGTAGGCCCCATGCAAAAGTCACTGCTGTATCTGCATTTTCGAAGTTGCGCCAGACATTAATTTTTTGTATGTTGTGCTTCCATCAACGATCCTGGTTTTATGGCTGCAAGGCTTCACGTAGCACTTCTGAAACTTGTTTTCCATTCGTCCGAAGAACAGCTTCGAATGAAAATACTTAGCCCAAGGAAGCTACAGTTGTGTACCTTTGACGGTTCAGCAATGTTCGTTGTACTGTTGCGCTGCCTTGCGACCACGGTGTATAGTATAGTATTAGTATAGTATAGTATTGTATATTATAGTAGTAGTAGTACAGTATAGTATATTCTAACACCGTGCTCGCGTCCTAGTCAACCCTCCTTTCGACATCTCAGGCGATTGGCTTGCGTGACTACTTCGAAATAAATTTCTTTCTCAACACCCGCATATCCCACGCGCTTTTGTGGTCGTTGGTCGAGGACTGACAGTGACGAATGTCAACGAAACGCGCGGCGAGGCGTCGAGCCTCCTGTTTCGAAAACGGGCAAGGTTCAGTGCTGCTGGGATCACTGCTCCTCGGTCCAGCCCACATGCGGATAGGAAGGAATGCGAGCAGAGTCCTCGCCAGAGCACGGTCTTTCTCCCCGGAGTCCCCGAAAGAGCCGGCAAGCGCTGGGCCGACCTTTTCCCCGATATTCCTGTCGCACCCGCGCAGTTGGTTTCGGCTGCGGCCGCCAACGCATCGCAGCCCTCGCGCCGTGCGCACCGGAAACGCGGGCGGTGCGTCGTGCATTGTTTCGCTCAGTGGAGCTTGCAGATCGGCCCCTGTGGAGCCAGCCAAGCGCTGTTTCGCGAGATTTGTTTAAAGGTGCACTGAAGAGGAATCTGAACTCTTCTTTTTGCCGCGGGAACTCGATCTACACGTTCCCAGCATTCTTGGAAACTTCGATTTATCGCCCTGTGCGGCCGATTTCCCTAATTAAATCGGATTAACGTCCGGCTCCCGCCTTTTTTTTTTTTGTAGTTCCCCGCATACGGTGGGAGGAGTCGACCAACGCATGGAGTGCCTTACAGGCAGTCGCGTAGCGACTTTGCTTTCGCTTTTATTTTGTTTCTTTTAGGCGTCCGTGAATAAATAGGTCTAATCAGAGACTACATAGCTGCAAATTAGGCCCACGGAAATAAAAACACGACTCTTTGCCTTCGCCGATCACTACGTATCAGGTATCACTCCGCCGATGGCAGAGCGGCAAGCTAGACGCTACGGGACAGGCTGAAAGGTTGGTCGACTCCTCCCGCCGTTTGCGGGGAATTCAAAACAAAAAAAAAAAGCGGGAGCCCGACGTTAATCCCATTTAAATGAGGGAAATCGGCCGCGCAGGGCAATAATTTGAAGTTTCCAGGAACGCTCGGAACGTAGATCGAGTTCCAGCGGTAAAAATACGAGTTCAGATTCCTCTTTAGTTTAAGTGCACGTAGACTATCAACTTGCTCAAAGCTTCCCAAAACTCATCTTAGAAAAACAGCGCAAAGGACGGGACAAGATATAGGCAACAGCTTTCTTGTCCCGTCCCTTGCGCTGTTTTTCGAAGATGCACCCAGACCAACTAGTCCAAATGTTTACCCCTGTTCCTAAACTCTTTGCTGCAAGCGATGAAGCCGGCCGCTTGAGAAGGAACTCACTCCTGGTGGCCGACGCGCTGACCACCGCGGACAGAAACGGGACCAGTAGTTTCGGCCGAAAGCAGCGTATCATTGCTAAAAGCGCGCGAAGCTCGTTGGGCAACTACCTTGCCGATAATACGCCACAAAGCAAATGGGGATTGCGCTATACGCTGCAGATATCCTTTGATTGCCTCTGTTTTGCCGAGGCCAGCCCTGGGAATTTGTCCGACGGGTGACAGCTTGCATAGACACGTCCACGCAAATGAACTCTGTCAGGGTGGGCAGTCGCGCAACATATGGCTGGGAGCGCGGAGCGTTGCGACTACCGCTGGAACAACCCTTATAAAAATGGTCTATAGACAGTCTATAGGCTTCTTATTGACTCTATTGACTTCCTATAGATATTGCTTTCTGTCTATTCATAGTCTATAGACTGTCTATGGAAAAAGTCTACTAAAAGTGTATGGCCATAAATCTATATATTGTCTATAGACTGTCTATGGCATTTGTATTGCCCATAGACGTTTGTCTACAGACAGTCTACAGACTTTATAGACAGAAGTCTATAGACACTCTATAGGCTGTCTAAAACTTTTTTTGTAAGGGAAGAGCAGGCCAAGGAATGTGTGCTCGCTTCTGCTTTACTTTTCGGCACCCTCGGCGGCTAGGAGCAGCGGATGCGAAAGGCTTCTTTCTCCCCCTACCCTTTCTCTCTATCGCTCCCCTCTTTCTTTCCCCGTTGGCCCTCTTCTCCCAGCCCTTTTACCGCGCTAGCCGTAGCTGAGGTCCTTCAGCTTTCGATAGCAGATGCCGTGGCTAGCAACATCTTTTCTTTCAACCTCATAGGTTTAGCAGTGTATGCTGACAATCTCGCGCCATACAGAACAGCCAGAAAGGAGTACCCAACACCACACAAATCCCTCAGTAAGTTAGAATAGAACAACACCCTTAGGAGACTACAAACCAACACATACCCAACACCAGCTAAATTACACCAGTGGTACCCTACACTATACTCTCCGCAGTGTCCACACTGTGGAGAGGTAGCTAACCTCTACCACATGTTGTGGGCATGCCGATTTAATCCCTTAGTTGACCCCATTCCCAACCACTCGGAGGAGCAGTGGGAGGCTCTTCTGCTCAGCGATGATCCTGACCGTCAGCATTGGCTGGTGGGGAGGGCCAGCGCAGCAGCAGCAGCCAGTGGACTACCGGACTAGGCGGCCCACCCACATGTTCTGAGAATACTGAACAAATAAAGACGTTTTTAATCAATCAATCATTCCATCGTTATTTTATTAATAAAGAGCCGCTTACAATGGAGGCTTATCTTGCTTCCCATTCTGCAGCTTCCCTCACAGCTGCAGCAGGTCACACATCGAGGAATACGATATAGGCAGGAAGAAAATGATTTACTCTGTGTTCTTTTAAGATCTCCGCATTTAGTGACTTCATTTCAAGGTACACTGTTCGTAATAAACAGCGTTAAGCCTGTTTCACATGCAAGCGAAAACGCTCGCGATTTCTGGCGCCCCGGCGGCTCCAGCGGTCAGTGCGAACAGGTTCTAACGAGTTGGAAACTTTTCGCCGCGCCGCTTCCATGTGAAACAACCTTTATGCTTCAGGTTTTACCGTTTACCACGAATCTAGAAACTGCGTGTCAGAGCACCGAACGTCAACGCAGCGTCGCCCAACACTGTGCTCGCATAAGCGCTCCTTGCCTAATTGTGTCGGTCCGAAAAATAAATCAAAATAGACTGATATTTGCGCGACGAGGACATGTTGGCATAACATTTGAGCCCAATGGCACTCATTCGTACTCAGCGGGGTTCCGTGCTGCTCTGAAACGTAATTGCCCTTAAGTGTTCTGTTTTGCTCAGGGTCAGAGTGCGCTATATACGCGCTCACGTTTCAAGAGCATTGAAAGTTCCGAACATCTTCCTGGTGTTGTTTGGACTGGAACGACGTTTAAACCATAAACCGCTGAAAAACCACACGCATAACCACGACACTGGCAAAGGAGTCAAATGACAGTTGGTTCGAAGGCATTCCAAATGCCCCATGTAGAACTCGTGTACAGCCACATAATTCATGAAGGAAGCACGGCGCGACATTTACAGACGGTTTGCCGGGACATCCCCTTAGTCGGCCATGAGAACGTTCATCGTCCCCGATGACGTCAGCCATTCCGTGGTGGCCTGGCTGCTCCCAGAGGACAGGCCTTGCTGCGAGGCGCGAGACTATTCAGCGAAGAGCCTGCCGACACACGGCAGCATTCATCCCCGCGGCACGATTCGAGCCAAGAACTTGCTCTGCCTGCTGAGGAAAATTCACTGCCCTGTGTTTTCTTATGTGTTTGCATTTTTTTCTTGATTATGTGCTCTGGGTGTGTGAAGTTTCGTATTGTGTTTTCCTCTAACCCCAGCTGCAGTGTTTTCGCATAAATTTATAGACGGGCGTTGGAACGTAGCGTACGTATCCGTATCTTTGCGATTCTGAAAGGAGGTTTCGCGTTGGGGGGGGGGGGGATATACTGCTGCCCTCCAAGAGCTTCTCGAAACACATCCGCTGCTGAAAGCACCTTTCGCCCGTATTACCGGAAGACGGGCCATCAATGGTATGGGAGCTTGTGCAATAGAAAGCCGCCAAGATTATTTCATTTCATTTCATTTATTTATACTGTCAGCCCAGATCACGGGCTATAACAGGAGTGGATAATGAGGTATAAAAAATAGCAAAAACAAAAACATTGAAACGGGCACAAAAATTCGGTACATAAAGCGTTCACCACTTATACAAAACATAAAACACTGGCATATAATTCATGTAGACAATAAAACATCATGCAGCTTATCTAAAAATTCCCTAAGTGATTGTGAGGTGACAACAGAGTTTGGTAGCATATTCCATTCCTTTATGGTTCTTGGGAAAAAACTAAATTTAAAGCAATCATTCCGGACTGTGGGCATTGGTATGTACAAGCTTGTGACGATGGCGTGATATTTCTCCAGTTTTAATTTCAAAGTACTTTGAATGGTTTATTTTCAAGCTGCGGTTAATAATCTGAAAAAGAAACTTGAGCCTGTCACATTTGGTTCTAAAATCGAGCGCTTCCAAATCAGCACGTTTACACAAAGACGTTGGGGAATCAGAATGTCGGTACTTATTAAATATAAACCTAGCACCGAGACGCTGAATTCTTTCCAGCTTAGAGCAATTGAATGCAGTGTGGGGGTCCCAAACAATTTTACCATATTCGAGAACGGGCCTTATCAAGCTCTTAAAAACCAGACATTTGATTGAAGGGGTTGCACTATGCATATTTCGTCTGAGGCTCCAGAGTGCTTTTGAGGCCTTGGAACATGTATTATCTATGTGTGAATTCCAACGTAAGTCAGAAGTAAGTGTTAATCCAAGATATTTGTATTTATTAACCCTGGTTATTATTCTATCATTGATACTATAACTATAATCTGAGATAGTTTTCTTTCTTGTAATGGTCATAAAAACTGTTTTATTTGGATTTAATACCATCTGCCACCTTTTGCACCATTCGTTGATTTTTTGCAAATTTAGATTTAGTTCAACATGATCTTCCAGAGTACCAATTTGTTTATAAATGATGCAGTCGTCTGCATACAATCGGACCGGTACACTGAGTTAGGCAAATCATTGATGAAAATCAAAAACAGGAGCGAGCCCAGTACGCTGCCCTGCGGAACGCCGGAGTCTACTGGACTAATGCTGGATTTATGAGCATGAACTTGAACATACTGTGCTCGACAGGAAAGATAGGACGTTAACCACTTAGTTATCGTTTCATTTTTAAATATACATCTGATTTTAAAGGGGTGGAGACACCAAATTTTGAAGCTGTAAAAAGCCTGCTATGGGATTCTTATGTATGCAAGGGCACTCACAGCCAGGTGTTGGACGCAACAAACGTTTAAAAAATATTTTAATTCGGTTCCAAAGATTACCTAAATGCTCACTCTCACGATATAGACCCATCGCTAGCGCCATCAACGCTGACGTCACAAGGGGGTAAACAAATTAAAGTTTTAGTGACGTCATACCAAAATACAGTGACGTATGATGAGCGGGGCACAGCCGCCTGAGCGCAGTCGACGCACCAGCGAGCCGCATTTGCTGCTAACCGCCACTCGCTCGGTTTGCGGCGCGCCGTTGCGAACAGCGTCGCAGCGTCCGATTGCAGCTCGTCGCCTGCGTCCGGCCTGCTAGATGTCAACGGCGAGCCGCTCGCGACAAACGCAACGACGGGAAGCGGCAGCCAATGCGAGCCCGGAGAGCGGCAGCGTCATGATGAAATAGGGCGCACTCCTTGGAGCCGGGCGGCCTGCGCCAGTCTTCGTGCCGACCACCGGCATCCGAAGAACGCGACAGTATTGTTTGTTCACGTTCATAGCAAACCCTGGGATATATGAATATCAAAAATGCATCGTTTCTGACGATCGTTGGCAAATACCGAGTTCCTGATAGAAGTGATGACTGCGATGCAAGCAAATTTCATCCCATAGACGGTTTTGTGCTGCTGCTACCTGGTGCGGTTCGCCTGCCGTCTGCTAGCTCTGTTGCTGAAGACGTCGTGGAAATCGAACATATCTTTTATTGTGGGACGAGTTCACAGTAAAGGGGTGCCGAGCGGAGCACGTTTCTGAGCGCTGGCCAGTCCCGAAGCGTCCTCAGCTGCGGAGTCGGATATGAAACCAGCTTAGGCCTAGCGACGACTAGGGCAGTCTGGGACCAGCGCGCAGGTCGTCGCCCGGCGTTGCCGCAGGCAGTGTCGTTGCCGAAAGATCCACTTTTAGTACAGTCATGCTGTCGTATCTCGAATCTAGGAAGCATCCTTACTGGTAGCATGGCTGTTTTGTGCGGACGTGAAGTACGCCGTGCCTGCCAGCCGGTCGGCCAGCCTGGATACCGTCTGCCGACGTCAAGCGAGCTAAGGAGTGTTCTTGACGTAAATAATAAACCATGGTACAAGAAATGTGAAAAAAGTGTCATTTTTGAGGATCGCTGACCAATACTGAGCTGCTGGCAGAGGTAACAACGGTGATATGAGCAATTTTCTTGCCAGAACCGCCTCGCAGCTGCCGCTGGCCCGACGTTGGGGTCCGGCTCGCCTGGCGCCCGCAGCTCCGCTGCCGAAGGCGTCGAGGAGATTGACCATACTATTATTTTATTGTGAGATGATGCTGTTGACACTAAAGCTATTTGTGAAAAGTATTCCTTTTAATATAGCGCAGGCGACTTCCGAAGCGCCGGCCGCTTGCGAAACGACCACGGCAGCCAGGCAGCAGCAGAGCTCGTCGCCCGGAGCGCCCGCGAGCGGTGCCGTTGCCGAAAGCTCCCAACATAAGCAGGCATGCTTTGTCGCTGCTCGAGTATAGCTGGCAGTTCTGATAACAAGACGATTTTGTCTTTTCTTGTGATATTTGTACACCATCCCAAGCAGCGCTCAGGTACTGCTGCACGGCGGCGAAGTGTGACACCGGTTGTGGGCGCAGCTTGGGTAGAGCGGCGCAACGATGCTTACTGGCATTTTGCAAAGTGCTTCGCATCCTCACGCGAACTCGCGAAGGCGATATTAGCGTGCGATAAAAAAAAAAAAGTCGATGTCCACACTCATTGGATTCAGATCCGTCAGAATCCGAGCTGCTGGTACTAGACATGCTGTTGTTTTTTTCATGCGCTGGTCAGCACGTGTGTGAGAAAGCAGACGATGCAGCAGTAGGTGCGTCACAACTTTTGTGGACCCACGTGACCAAGCGAAGTAGTTGATCTTCCCCCTCTGTGACGTCACTGTCCAACTCGGCGTTCCGAAACCGAAACCGAAAATCGTTCACCTAAAAATGCGATAATAAATTATTCACTGCGAATATATGAATCTCTGAGTGTGTATCATGCTTCCTGGAGCCATAAGAAACGTTTGAAACTAAGAACGCGCGAACCACAAATTTGGTGTCTCCACCCCTTTAAGTAACAGTTTAGGGTGCGAGACTTTATCAAACGCTTTTGCGAAATCTAAAAATACTATGTCTGTTTGCATGCGGGAATTAATTGACAAGCAGAGGTCGTGTACAGTTTCGGTGAGTTGTGTGTTTGTGGAAAGTCCCTTGCGAAAGCCATGCTGATTAGCAAATAAATTATTACAGTCAAGGTAAGGTAATAAATGTTTGTAGATGATATGTTCACATATCTTAGAGCAAGCACAAATGAGGGAAATAGGTCTGTAATTCTCAACGTTCGAAGTAGGACCACTTTTAAGCACAGGCACTATTTTCGCATTTTTCCAAGCAATGGGAACACAACCACTGTCGACAGACGACTGAAAAATTTTAGCTAGAAATTTGGAGGTCCACTCTGCATATCTATATAAAAATTCATTCGGGATTCCATCTGGGCCTGGACTCTTTTTGGTGTCTATATTCAAGAGCAAATTCAGGACCCCTTCCTCACTGATCTCTACATCCGATATAGGAGGACTATCCGCAGGCTGAAAACACGGCGATTCGCCATCATCACGTGTGAAAACCGATGTAAAAAATGAATTAAATCTCTCAGCTAACTCTACGCTCCCTTCATCATTTGCCTGCTTATTTCTACCTGAGCGATTTACATACCTCCAAAACTTGCTAGGTGCCTCGGTTAGAAACCCTGTGAGAGTCTGACTGTAGAATTTGTCTTTACTGTCTTTGATGAGGCGTTTTAATTCTTGGCTCATTAGATGTATGGAGTTTTTCAGTACAGGACTTGGGTGGTCTGAGCATCTTTTACGCTTACGTTTTAGCTGTCTTTTTTTTTTTTTGTGAATGATATCCCTATTAATCCAAGGATTCCTTCTTCTTATTGTTTTCATGGTTTTAGGAATAAACATATTGATTCCATGCGCTATCATGTTTGCAAAGAACTCCCACAACTCATCGGTTCCAGCTCCGTCTTCATAAAAGCTCATGAATTCATTAAACGAGTTTTCGAGGTAGTCTAATACTCCGACATCGTCAGCAGCAGCAAAATTCAAAACAACTCTTCTACAAGGTTTATGACGGATATCAGGAATCATATTGAGGGACACAACCACCATCTTATGGTCAGACAAACCTTATGATGATATTATGATGATAATAACTGATGGTTATATGCCTTTTGCGGCCTCGGCATTTCGCAATGACCAGGACGAAGAAAAAGAAGAGAAGCTGCAAGGGAAACGAATGTATGTATATATATATATATATATATATATATATATATATATATATATATATATATATTGGTTGTGCTCGCAGAGCAGGCACAAAATTGAAATAAATGAAATACCATTTTGCTTGTCGCGCCCTCTACCAACGACTGCTCAAGAAACCAAGGCACTCTGCTGCTGCACTGGTCTTTAAAGGGCAACTCCAGAGCTTTTCTACATCCTCTGATTTTACTGGAACTTATACGGTACGTTCTCCGCAGTTTTCTGGTCCTGTGTGCCAAGTTTCGCAGTATGGCGATGTTTTATTGCAGCGAAGATGAATTTTAAAATTTCCCTCTAGTCGGGGGGATTTCTGGGGGCAACTTTACGTTGCATGTGTGACGTCACTGAATGCACGGCCATCGATACTCGCTCTGTGTTTGCTCAAGGAGAAAATTTCGAGCTGATTTTAGCCTAACTTTCAGAGCCCGCAGTGCAACACAAGCAGAAGAGGTCGCGATTGCTCTCGCGGCCTCACATTCCAATTCAAAATACATAATCACCGACTCGCGAGGGGCCTGTCGGAACGTCGAACAAGGCTGCACTCCCTTCCTAGCCTATCGAATATACCAAAATTGCATACGGGATACGGACCCCGCACACCGTTGCCTCATATGGGCCCCTGCTCATCAGGGGTTGGCAGGAAACGAGGCAGCAGACGCAGCCGCCCGCGCGCTCTCTCACCGGGCTGTTTTCTCCTCCCCGTCCGATCAGGAACCCGATTTTAATCCGGTCTATACATTCAAAGATATTACAACATATTATCAAAATTGTCATCGCCTTTACCCTAGCCCATGTAAAGGCCTGAAGAAGGCGGATGAGCGGCTCCTTCTCCGCCTTCTCACCAATACATTGCTGTGCCCGGCAGCGCTAAAACATTTTGACCCCTCCTTTAGCGGCAGCTGCCCACACTGTAGTGCAGTGTCTTCTGACACTTATCACATGGTGCGGGCCTGCCCCTCCAACCCCGCTATTCCCCCCATCCCCAACCCAACCCGGGAGGACTGGAGGCGACCCTGCTCGGCTGCCACGACTTACAGGCCCAACAAGCCTTAGTCGGGCGCGCCCGGGCGGCGGCAACCGCCACTGGGGTCCCATACTAGGGACCTCCACCTAGTGTTTGGATCAGCCCTTACGGGCTGATCCAAACATACCTCTTGCTCATTCGTAATAAATGTTTTCACCACCACCACCACCTAGATCATTTGAGACATATGGTGACCCAAGCTCTCACTTACAGTCCCCAGTTTGGCCGATCAACGCGCACACGATAGGTTTTGTGACAGTATCCATGACATTATTGTTTCATCGAAACCCAGTTTCAGATTTCGCACCCTCTTTCTTTCTTTCACTCCCTCCTTTATTTCTTCTCTTACGGCGCGGTTCAGGTGTCCACCGAAATATGCGAGACAGTTACTGCATAATTTCCTGTCCTGAAAAAACAACTTTCCCTTCATTCCGTACCCTGGTTTCTGCTCTTTTTAAATACTTCAGCTTGGTATTTTGAAAACGATTTTTTGTACCGGAGCGAGGGGATGTGATTTTCAACCCACAATGTTCAAAAACCCTCGGAGTTGGCCTTACGTCTCGTATCGTTCACAGTGTGCAGTAGACACTTCCAGAACTGCAGCGTCGGCCCTAGTATTTCCGTAAGTGAAAAACCGGTTGTCACCTATATTCCCTTCGCTCACCACTAGGCCTTCTCCGTGGTCTGCGCAGGCAGGTCTGCTTTCGACCGCTTTCCTCGATGTCCATGCCATTTTTTGGCACAGCCAGAGCTAGGCTGGCGCCTAAAATGCAACCAGTGGACCCCGAGCAACACGCGGCCGTCTCGCTTACTTTATCGGCCCGAGCCTAGTCTCGGCGTGGACTTCCATAATCGCTCATGTTCCTCGGCGTCCGCAAGCAGCTATCGGGAGCGCACGCGCGCTCGCCGAGAAACGGGCACCGTAAAATGCAGCAAGAAAAACAAGTTCGCTCGGCCGGCTCTAAATCGTTTATCGGTCCTCCTAACGACCGCGCTATTCGTCCAGCCTCTTGTTTTCCTATTTTCACTTTCGCCTCAGCTGGTCGCCGCTTCTTGCAGCTTTTTCTGAAGAACTGACGCTTCGCTCTTGCTTCTTTTCTTTCTCTTTCTTCATTCACTTTCGCCACCTGAATTCATTCCTCTCCTAAGCCATAGCCAGTGCCTCGTTGTGTTTTGTTTCTTCGGTCGTGCCGGTGTGGTCATCCTTTCACCTCCGGTAGCCCAAACCGAATCAGAGCGAGCGATGTAAGCAAGAAGAAAGCAGCGAAGAAACAGGGAACACGGACAAAAAGCGAAGACGCGCATAAAGGCAGAGACGGAAAGATGCCCGGAGGAGGAGAATCACTTTCTTCTCAAAATGCAGCTCAGCAGGCAGCAGCGCCGTCGCCGGGACCCGCTAAACCGGTTTGCCGGCCGGGTCCACTCCAGCCCGCGCAGCGCCGCGGCGGGTGAGGCCGGCAGAGGAGTGGGGCGACCACTTTTCCCGTTCCCAGAAAGTGTTTTCTCCGAAGCAAACATAAAGAAAGCGAAAGTCGCCCTCCTCCCCGCGCCAGATAAAAACACACCGCGGGGCGGCCGAAAAGAAGCCGTGTCACCCCCCACCATCCACCGAAGCCCTTTTCTTGCAGGACCATTTTTCTCGCTTCGGTGTCACGAGGCAGAACACGCGCGCCGGGGAGCTGCTCGCTGCTGCTGCCGGCGATGGAAATTCGCGCGCGGTGGCAGCCTCGGCTCTGGAGCGTTGTTTCGCTGGCTCGCCACTTCCCAAACTTCGCTGCTCGGCAGCAGCGATTCTGCGAACAATGAGCACGCGCCTCGTGTCTTTCATTCCACTATCTTCGTAGAAAGGCGTCGGGGTCGCGAGTGGGCGGCGAAGGTCCGCGCCTAATCGCGTCCGCTTAAAAGAAGCAGGAAGTTCTCGGCCACTCCTCGCAGCATGAGCGACCGATCGTTCTTTCGGAAAGGTCCGCGAGTCGCGGCCCAGGGCCGGCGATGGCCAAAAGCGTCCCGCCCGCGACGGCAGCGCCTAGGGGCAGCGGTCGGCCTTGGATGAGCATCCGGCCGAGGAGTAGTAATCGCCTCATTGTACGCTTGGCTAGCGGAAGAGGAAGAAAGGACGATTTGTGTTTGTCTCTCAGAATACACACACGTGTCCTCCTCCCGGTGGTGGCTTCAAAGGATGGCGTCAGGCGATGGCCGTCGTCGGCTACGAGGAAAAGGGCCGTCCTTCGTGCTTTGAATGCCGGCGCGCTTTGGCACTGTATTTGCCTCGGCGGCGACGCTGTCTCACAGCCCGCTTTTTCCTCCGAGCCTGGCGAGGAGGCCTCATCAGGCAGGCGCCAAACTGCGCCCGTCGTCGTGTGCTTCTTTTTTTGCTGGACGTGGCTTCTGCGGGTGCTGTCGCGACGGCTGTGGCTTGCCAGCGACTGTGCAGATGCTGTCAGATGCGGGGATCACCAGCGCTATTTGCGAGCTATTTGAGACAAGCATCAATTTAGCGACGTAGCCAGTCTGCAGCTCTCGATATTTTATTTTTGCCGTTGCATGCAAATGACGCGCATTGCCACTGCCCTGTCTACACAAAGCTGCTGGTGAACAGATTTGCTGACGACGAACCTAGTTAACACGAATGAAACGAACTCTCATCCGCGTCACGTACAAAACGTCGTTGACATGGTATCCTGCAAAACAACGCAAACGGCTTTCCCCTTTGTCGTTTCATTGCTTATGAACATGACTTGGCAGGAGTCGATAACAACGCATTTGCTAACATGCAATAAATATTTGCAATGTGAAGATACTCCACATCGTACTCCAACGGCATGAAATGCCGACCAAAAAAGCAAGTGTAGTTTCCGAAAACAACATCGGTCATTTAGTTTACATTTATAGATCCCTGGGAGTCCTCATACCACATACCCGCCAACCCAATCCATCTCTATACCAGGGAGCAGGAGCAGAAAGTGGTTGGGCGAATGTTTTCATATTTGCTATTCGCTGGTATTGTTTGTTTGTTTGTTTGTTTGTTGGGTTTAACGCCACATAAGCGGCTAAGGCTATCATGCGCCAAGCTCAGGGTGTAGAAAATTGTTTTATATAGGATGTTATACAAAAATTCAGGGGCACTTTGACTGTCTATAGTGCGTAGAGGCGAAAGCATTTTCCGCACCACTTTGACTGCTTCTGTGGCACTGGTTGCGTCAAATGTAATTGAGTACTAATTACTAAGTGATAACAAATCACTAATTAATGATTAATTACTGATTAATGCCTGAATACTAAGCAAATGCTAATTAATGACGCTTAAGCTTCGCCTTTAGGAGTGGAACGCGACAGCGTGTTGTAGCGCTGCCAGGGAGTCCACGGAACGCCACCACCCGTTCGGCGCGATGCCTTGCCGTTTGAACGCAACGCTTTTTCAGGAAAGGAAATGGCGCAGTAATTCTCTGTCATCTCGGTGGACACCTGAACCGCACCGTAGAGGAAGGGAGGAAGTGGGAGGGAAAGAAGAAAGACAAAGATGGCCTGTAATGAAGAAAATGAAATTTGTATTTGAGGAAAGGAAATTACGCAGTAACTGTCTCACATATCTCGGTGGACACCCGCCAAATTCAGGGAGGGGGAGTGCACTTTTTTTTACCTAAAGTGCGGCCACTGATGTGTGGTTAAGATGTTAAGCTTCGCCTCTAAGAGTGGAACGCTACAGTGTCTTGCAACGCTGCCAGGGAGTCCATAGAACGCCATCGCCCATTCGGTTCTACGCCTCGCTCGTCGGTAAATTGGTTTTTGAGGAAAGGAAATGTATCTGTCTCTCATATCTCGGTGGACATCTAAACCTCGCCGGAAGGGAAGGGAGGAAGATGGCAGTGAGCGAAGACACCGTATTCACTAGACGCGCCTTTCTTCATTCCAAACCATCGAGCTGGCATGGCGGAGTACAATAAAGAAAAAAAAAAGCTGGCATGGCGGAGTGGATAGCATGCTCGTCTCGCACTCCGAAGACCGGGGTTCGATTCCCGGGCTCGACCAATTTCCTACTGGGTTTTATTTATTGATATGGCCTGACTAGAAAAGTTAATTAGGCTAATTTAGTAATTAAGCAATTAACTAAGCTCAGTCCCACTTACTTGGAGCATCACTATACGATCCCTTCAATTGGTTGCATGGTTACTAGCCAAAGTACAATTGGCCCCGTTTGAAATTGGCGCACTGTGACGTCACGACCATTTCGACCAACTGAAAAGCGTGACATTTCTGTCGACAACTGCTGCTTACAACGATGAGACATTAAAGGCTTTCGCCTTAAAAGTCTAAATGAACGGCGGTGTAAAGGGCCTAAAAAGTTAATTCGTGCAACCTAGTCAAAATATAAGACAACATTTATTTATTTATTTATTCATGTTAGCCCTTACTGAGGGTCATGACAGGGAGGGAATCAACAATACATATAAAATCAAAAACACATCTAAAATTTCAAATTACAGAACACAGTAACAAACATCTTGAGTTACAATTATACAAACACCATCTCAGAAAGCTGCTGAGCTAGAAGAAACGACACAGAAAGCGAAAAAGCACATACAAAGTAATAGGACGCGACGCACGGGGGACGACATGTTTAAAGTATTGATCGAGACTTTTCTGGAATGCTGTTTTACTGGCACTTTGTAAAACATGAGTAGGCAATTTATTCCAGAGCTCTATCGCGTGACGAAAGAAAAGCGAAATACGTTAGTGCGAGCGAAGTACGGCCGTATGGTTGCATCATGATTCAACCTGGCGCTATGCCTAGCAGGTGGGTGGAAGTACATTTCCTTATTTATCTTTAAATCGTCATGCAGTTAGAAGTGACTTATGGTAAAAGCTTTAAAGAGGGTCGGAAACCTCAGCAACCATCCTTGGCTGGGCTATTCGCTGGTATTAATCTGACTTAATAAACAGTCAACTAGTACAGCAAAACAACACACTCTATTCACTCCCACCGTGCAGGGCAACAAGCACCGTCTACGGAGTGAAGAAAAATCTGCTCCCAAGGACCCTGCTTGCAGAGGCAATCGGCCGATGCGGCGTCGAGTCCCACAGGTACGTTCCAGCTTTCGGGAAAGAGGTGTATACAAGCACAATGGTTGGTTGGTTTATGGGGTTTAACGTCCCAAAGCGACTGAGGCTATGAGAGACGCCGTAGTGGAGGGCTCCGGAAATTTCGACCACCTGGGGTTCTTTAACGTGCACTGACATCGCACAGTACACGGGCCTCTAGAATTTCTCCTCCAAAGAAATTCAACCGCCGCGGCCGGGATCGAACCCACGTCTTTCGGGCCAGCAGCCGAGCACCATAGCCACTGAGCCACCGCGGCAGCCTATATATATATATATATATATATATATATATATAAGCGCAATGGAGTTAAAGTTCAAGAACCATGCCATCGTGCCATAAGGGGCTGCAGCATTCAGGAGTAGGACTTTTGGTTCAGGTCGGACACTGCCACCCCACGGGGACGAAGGAAGTTGGGCAATCGTGAGCCTCTGTGCGTTCATCGAGCAGGCGGGCTTGACTTCCCGCTCGCTCTTCGCCAGGTAGTGCACGCGTGACACGAACGCTGCGCGGCCGCTAGTGCAGTGTGCCGAGCGCGCGATTAGTCCGAGACAGGACGCTACGTGCGCGCGGCTATGTAGTACATACAGTTAACTTCTTTTGTAAGTGATTGTGCGCAGTGGCCGCTCGCGCGCACTTTTTTTCGGACAATGCTTGCACATTAGCGCGCGAGCGGCGCGAACTTGATTACTTTTGTATTTTGTAAATAGTGTACAAAGCTCTCCCCTGTACTTTCTTGCTGTCGCTCCCATCTATACTTCTCCTCACTATCCTCTCCCTTTCCCTTTCATTTCTGCCGGCTGCAGCTCGGGTGCTTAAGATATTAGATAGCAATTGCCGCGGCCGGCAACACTCTTTTGCTTCACTTTTTTTCTTTTTAAATAAACCACTACGCACTCGTTGCGCACTCACGAGGCAGCCTCTTCCGTGGATGATTCCGATTCTGGCACTCGAGCGCTGTAGATGACGGCAGCGCCAGCAATCAACGCGCTAAGGATCGTCCACGACACCGAGCTCACAGCCTTGAGAGAGGGCCAAAGCAGTAAAAAAAGGTCGCCGGGGTCACAAGCGAAGGCCGTGGACCCTCCGCAACCGTCTCATGTAGTCGAGGGTTTGACGGCATACCGTCTGGTCAGGAATCATGGTGATGAGGATTGCTGGTCACTGGCCAAAGTCAATAAAAAAAGACGTTTCGGGAGCGCTACGGCTCCCTTGTTCAGTATGAAGCAATCGGCGCACGGATCCATCCTTTTGTAGCACTCAGTAGCGTTTTTAATGATTTAGCATAGATAGGATGTAGAGTCCCGTCATTCCTGTTTAGTGTGTTAGACGATGTCATATGACGCTGAAATGACCAGTGTCGTCGGTCAAGAATTCCAAACCAAAATAAGCTATTAGCGAGGTAAATTGGCGGCACATTTCCCCGATTAACAAACGTTTGGGCAGAAATAGAAATGCGTGCGGATAGATGGAGAGAGTGCGAGGATCGTTGCCCGCGCTTCGTGCGCTATGCCGGCGTGCGGTCAGGTGATCTGGCTGCGACGGACGGACATCCGTGCGACTATAGCTAGCACAGAGGCCCGGTGATGGGTCGCGCCGGCACTTTACCTCCTTCATCTGCTGACACCATATTCATTCTATTTCGCAATCCCTGCCTCTCCCTCTTGCAAATGCAGCAGTGTAGCGCATAATTGATACTCAATCACTCACGTATCGAACGCTGGCCGCGCAAATATTTTGGGTGTCTCACCTGAGAATTTACAGCATTTTTAAAAATAGCCTTTTGGAGTTAGAATAGCGCTTTTTTCGGCATAGCATTGTCAGAGGAGTAGTACATCAGAATACGGTTAAGACGTGCTGAATAGCAGGCCGGTTAATTAATACTGAATAATAACTTTTTAACAATTACTGTTAGGCTCCTTGATTACTGAGAGACGTCTAGCCCACCATAAATAATATCCACATCGGTTTTTAGAATTTCGAAAACGTGGTTACCCTCGGCGCTGTGACCCACCAAATTTTGGCTATTTCGGCGAGCTACGTGCACTGGAGGAGTTGCTTCGCCTGCAAGCTTCTCCAAAGAGCATGTATTTTGGCGCTATGTAGCCAAAATTTGACAGGGACACAGCGTCGACGGTAACCACACTTTCTAAATTCCAAATATATATATATATATATATATATATATATATATATATATATATATATATATATATATATATATGGGGTTTAACGTCCCAAAGCAACTCAGGCTATGAGAGACGCCGTAGTGAAGGGCTCCGGAAATTTCGACCACCTGGGGTTCTTTAACGTGCACTGACATCGCACAGTACACGGTCCTCTACAATTTCGCCTTCATCGAAATTCCACCGCCGCGGCCGGGATCGAACCCGCGTCTTTCGGGTCTGCAGCCGAGCGCCGTAACCACTGAGCCACCACGGCGGGTTATGTATATATATATATATATATATATATATATATATATATATATATATATATATTACTTACGTGCTACACGCCTCAATAATTAAGGAGCATAACAGCGATAGTTAGAAACTTACCTACGCAATATCGGTTAACCAGCCGACTATTTAGCACGTCTTAGCCGAATTCTGATGTACTACACCACTGACAATGCTATGCCGAAAAAAGCGCTCTTCTAACTAAAAAAGCCTATTTTTAAAAATTGTGTAAACTCTTAGGTGAAACGCCCTGCCAATTGGGTGAAACAGTTTGGAACTCGAAAGCGGCCGTATCACCCGTCGCGGTCAAAAGAAAAGACAGGATATCGCTGTCCTTGCACTTGGAACTTCAAGATTTAAACTTTCACGACTAGGCGTGTTTTGCACAGCTGACTCGAGCGAAACCGAGTCACAATTGCCAGCATGCACCTTCGCCACGGTTTCCCCGATGGCATTGCGCGACTCGTGCGTGGCTGCGCCAGGATGTGTCGGGTGTGGGCGTGCTGCCGCGTTTGCCCAGCGGGCAGAGCATGGCGACGGTTGCGTGACTGGCCCCCGTCAAGGGAGACGACCGTCCTTTGTGCGGCTGGCACGTTTCCGCCTCGTAGCGAATCGCGAGCGAACGCGTGCTCGCAAAAGGCCCAACTGAACTAATTAACCGTTGTCACCTCAACGCTGCATTTTAGAACAGGGTTATCTTACCGAGCTATGCAAATTTTCGGTGGAATAATTTCAGCGCCAGAGTGTTAGTATACCTCCAAGTAGGAAAACATTGTCCGGCGTCGGCGACCGCTTGAAGCCTCGTCGCCGGTTGCCGGCAACCTATGTGGCCCACCTATAGGTCACGTGACCTTGTGACGTCATCCCAACCTGCCCACCGGATTGCGAGCAGACTGACCACCGTGGCAGGTGGCAGTTAATTATCGGCGAGGGGTTTCCCGCATATTGCGTTCGCGTCATACTCTTAAGGCGGAGCTTATAGGGGTAGAGGCAGGCGTGCTCTTTGTTCCAAACGGTGCGTATTGCCCCAGGGCACACGCTCCCCGATTCCAATATGCCAATTTTTAAAAAATAATTTATTATTGCATTATTTATACTGAGCGATTTCCGTTTCCGCTTATGAGCAGTGGGGTGCGCTGTGACGTCACAACCAGGGAAGAGCAGCAACCCTGGTCACTTGGGCAGTAAAAGCTGTGACACACGGACTGCTGCGTCATCTGCTCTCGTGCACATGTTGTGCATACCAACGCCTTTCTAAATGCCGGCAAACTTGGTCGGTACTGCGATATGACGAGAAAAGCCAAGCGAGCGAGGTACGACACCGAGTTCTGAAACCAAGCGGCTCGCTTGGGCCGAGCTCAGTCGGCATATACCGCGTATGCCTACGCTGTTTCTGAGACCTTAGCTCTGCCCACTGCGTCGACGCCGATGCTCGGGGGACGCAGCATCTGGTCGATGTCGCGCGTCGACATGCACAGTATACGTCACGTAGTACGTTACTGTGCTGTGTCACTAATATGCGCCGATATCGTTCCCAAGTTTCTAAGCCACTAACTATCGCGCTAGCGATGGTTGTCGATTGTGAGAAATAGCATTTAAGGACTCTTTGTAGCTGAATTAAATTATATTTTAAGCCTTTGTCGCATCTAATACTTGAGCTTGGGTGACCTTACATGTAGAAGAAGCCCATAACAACATTTCGCAGCATAAAAATTTGTGTCTCCAGATTTATAAGTGTCCTCACCAATTTTATTAGCCGGTATTCCCGTCGTCCAGTTTGCACTGACGCACATCCGAGCAAAATACTCCGAATTAAAGGCGTCTAATATAACATGATCATGTTTCGCGGAGTGAGTATTACGAAAGGGAACAGAGGAACGTCCTCATGCACAACGGCACTCTGTAATTGCAACGCAGTAAAGCGGCAATTCTGAAACTCGCGCGGTGCCGGCTGGTTCATTCCTCCGTCGAAGGGAGGGCCTCGTGTTGTGGCCGACCATTCCTGAGAAATGCGATTCGATACCGGGGTTTCGACAATGCCTTCTTCCGTGCGCACAACTACCGAAGGGTGCCGCCCTCTGGTGCGCCTTTTTCACAGTAAGCGACACAGTCGAGTCCGCTTATAACGAACCTTACGGTCACGCTGATTGCGTTCGTTCCATTGTAGAAAGAAACCAGCGCTTACGAACACGGACAGAGGACAAGGGAAACAGACTGACGGCGCTTTCAGACTGACAGCGCCTTCAGTCTGTTTCCCTTGTCCTCTGTCCGTGTTCGTAAGTGCTGGTTTTTTCTACAATGGATCACCACCAACTCGCCCAATCCTCAGTTCTTTTGCGTTCGTTGTATCAGAGCTTCGTATTAAGTGGACTTCTCATGTTACAGCCAAAGACAGAAAATCAGACAGTCTAAGACAGTAATGAGCGTCTGTCAATTGAAAATAGACCCTATTATGGCGTTTGCAGAGCTTTCCAGAGCAGTCGCATGCCTCTCCTCGATAGCGCTGCTATCAAGCTGATTTAAGCAGGCTATTTAACTAATTGCGGCGGAAGCCTCTACGGCAGCTGTGGTATAGGTCGGCCCCCTCGTCATCGTAGGGCTCCTGGCACGTAGAGTGTTCGTACTTCGCGTACTAATTAGCGTATGGCTCTCGAAAGTCGGCGTCATCGTCCTCACCGACGAAGTGGTCTCAGGTGACAACAGGTCGGTTAGCTGCGCCTCGACGACGCGTTGCCACAAATCCAAATGCGTCCAATAACGTGGCTGTTCGACAACGTCTTGCATCGTTCCCGGGGTCATAAACTCTGCCTTATGGAAGCAATTTTTGATGTAACCCGCAGTGAGTTTCTTACTCCACGGCGGGCAAGAAAGTTACCCGAACTGGGGCGTCGGCATCTGGTCAGTCAGTTGCTATCAGTATGGACTTGTGACGCGGCGCCGATAGGACACCTCGGGCACGTGAATTATGCCGATGTCAAGCGACAGGTCTGGCCGATCGCTTTCGGTGGCAGAAAAGCGTGGTCGCCGCGGTCAGAGAAGGAGTGGTGCGCCGCACGGTTACCGAGCACGAACAGGACCACTCGGCGAACAAGTCGCCTCTCATTCCCATACCTCCTCTAAATTTATGCCTGGCGGAACACTCGTCGAAAAAAAGAACTTGCGCGTCGTCCAGGCCATTGCGTTGAGCCTGTAGCACCAGAATGTAGCTTTCAAAGCACTGCGCCTTGCGAATCTTCCCGGTGACACACGTCGGTCGCCGGTTGCTGTCGTTCGTGGTCGTGCATAGAACGCGAAGCTTACTGTCGCACTTTTCACCAGCGATGGGCGCCGCATTTCAAGGGATGCGTTTTTGACGGCCGCATCTGGCAAAACGTTTCGTCGGCGTTCCATACATCCCGTATTATTGCGAAAGCAATATTACGACCGGTTTCAGCCCTTCGCGTCGGGGCGGCCGCGAGGCACGTTTGACCTTGAAGGGCGGCGCGAGGCGCTGCCCTCGCCGCGCTGTCGCCATCTGCGGTGTGTGGAGAGGAGGCTGGAGAAAGAGCGGGGGGGGGGGGGGGGGGTATAAGATGCGTTCGCTCGCTTGCCGGCTCCATCGTTATGCCGCCTGAAAAACAGAAAGAGAGGCTACGTCGGCTTGCCGAAGCAGGAAACGACAACGGGCTTCGGAGACAGATGAAGAACGCGAACAGCGCCTTGCTAAGCGGCGCGCTCAAGACGCTGCTAGACGTGCGCACCGCGCCTCTATCGAAAGCGAATCGTCTACAACCGGTGATGATCCCGAATGGAACGCTATGGATGCTTACGCAGCCTACCAGGTTTAACCAAAGCTAAACCTTAGCAACTTTTTTTTTTATTTTTTCGCCTCTGGTCGGTCGCATTCCTTCCTTAGAAAGGTGGGAAGGAGGTGTCGTAGAGGCTTGGAGGCGCTCGTTACGCTCCGCTCCTGCAGGAAGTGGGGGTTTTCGACTCCGGGGTCGAGTTTACAGCGTCTCCCCGTTCGCCACAACCGAGTTGTGCGGCCACATTTGTTCATTGCATCTGAGACGCAGTGACGTTGCCCTAATACAAAATTTTACAGTAGCACCGCCCTCGTTCGCAATAAGAGAGCGTTCGTTATAACTGTGGTCGTTATAAGTGTGACTGCATCGGCGGGAAAGAGCGTCCGGCGATAACCTTGAATCCTTTCACCTAACTCTGACAGTGAGCACGGCCTTATTTTCGAATTCTGAGCACAATAGCCATGTCGTAAGCGAGGAGTAACTGCAGCATATTATCAAAGCTGTGGTCTTGTTGACAGTGAAGGGAAGATACTCGTAATTAAACTTAACACACAGGCGCAGACTGCCCTTGTTGACGACTTATCAAGTACATATGGCATGGTGACGTTTCGTAAGCCGAGGCAGCGACGCCTGCCGCATTGAAAAAAAAAAACACTCAAGAAGTGCGTAACCCTGGTTACAAATACCTCGCGCGTTTATCCATGTTGCGGGGGTGGTCACCTCCTCACCTTCGACTTTGGCAAGTTGTCGCGTTCAACGGACAGGTAGGCAGCACCGACATGAACACCTCGGCCAAGCTACAGGCTCCTAGGCGAGACGCAGCTCTCCCAACAGGTCGCAAAAATAACCCCTGCCAGCTTTCCTACGCCTCCCTCATTATGCCACGAAGACTTAATGCTGCAGCCGGCGCTTCAGCCAGGGGCACTGTGGCTGTACCAGAGGGATGGCGGAAGGTTTGGCTCAGCACCTGCACTAATTCGCTCCGGATAGCGCAGGGGGAGCCGCATTGTCGTGGGCTTGAAAGAGTCTTAGGTGAGCGAGCCGATGCTCCAGGCCGGGGGAAACGACGGAAGGTCAGTATGTTGAGGCCCATTTCTTCTCTCCTGTTGCGCGTTTGGCAAAAAAAAGAACAAGTACTTCATGGAGGCATCGAGCGACTAAGGTGCCCAAAGCGTTCCTCAGGATCGACCAGCGGCTGAGAACGGAAAGCGCAAAGGACCGTGCAGTCCCGGCGAACATGAGGCAGCGAGCGTTTCTTCCCCAGCCTGGCGCGGCCTACAAAGCGGTCAAGTGACCACGTCAGGTCAGGCAGACCTTCGCCGCTCCCAAACAAAAGCGCTGGTCGCCGCCACTGTCTTCCGCACGCGAGAAAAAGAAAGGGACTCTGCTAGCAAAAGAAAGGCGGCACTGCCGCGGCCCTTCGCTTCCCAGAGCAGCGACAACTTGGCCTTGAAAAGGGACAGAAAACGCACGCGTACAAAGAAGCATCAGCAAGAAGGAGTGGCCGCTCGCTTCTCCCCACTCCCTGTCGGCTAGCACCGTTCTTTTTTCCTCCGCTATTCTGTCGCCGCGGACTTTGTAAATGTGGAAGCGCTCAGCTTGGCCGCTTTCTTTCCACGCCCAAACTTGGTCGGTGGGCAGTGCGCGTAGCCATATGGCGGTCCTCCCTTTCCCGGCCGCTCTCGGTCACGCATAAACGGTCCGTGGAATTTCGCGGAGCGCTACACATGTTTCCCTCTTTCTGCTCGGCTTCTTTTTTTTTTTTTTCTCCCCCACGCAGGCCGGTCCGAAAAGCGTATCGCACGCGCTGGGGCCTGCTGCTGTTGAGGGTGCCCTCGGGTGGCCAAATGATTCGCGCCGTCTTTCGGCATCGCGACTTTTTATCCACTGAGAGTATAAAAGTGGCCGAGGCTCCTCTCACGGGTCGCACGGTTGGCCAAGGCGAAGCTGCCGATCGACGATGCGATGCCCGTACAAAAGCTAACCAGTTTTGAAAAGCTCACCCGGACAAAAATTCGTCGCGGCGAAGTCTTGCAGTCTCCTAGTAGAAGCGCTAATTGTTAACCATCATCATCATCAGCCTGACTACACCCACTGCAGTGCAAAGGCCTCTCCCATGTCTCTCCAATTAACCCTGTCCTTTGTCAGTTGCCGCCACTGTATCCCCGCAAACTTCTTAATCTCATCCGCCCACATAACTTTCTGCCGTCCCCTGCTACGTTTGCCTTCTCTTGGAATCCACTCCGTTACCCTTAAGGACCAGCGGTTATCCTGCCTTCGCATTACATGCCCTGCCCGAGCCCATTTCTTCCTCTTGATTTCAACTAAGATGTCATTAACCCGCGTTTGTTCCCTAACCCACTCCGCCCTCTACCGATCTCTTGTTAACGTCGCCATTTAAAACCTAACCTTACCCGCCTCGGTGGCTCAGTGGTTATGCTGCTCGACTGCTGACCCGAAAGACGCGGGTTCGATCCCGGCCGCGGCGGTTGAATTTCTATGGAGGCGAAATTCTAGAGGCCCGTGTACTCTGCGATGTCAGTGCAGGTTAAAGAACAACAGGTGGTAGAAATTTCGGGAGCCCTTCACAACGGCGTCTCTCATAGCCTGAGTCGAACCAAACCTGAAATGGAACCATAAATCTAATTTCACCCCAACCAAACGTACGGCAAGCGTTCCCGAACTTACGGATTCATTGTTAGCCGTTAACTATTACCGCGTCTAATCAAAATGTAACCTATCCATAAAGCTCCAGCCGCATGAGGCGATCATTCGCGGCCCCGCCATGGCTTCGCGCGTTGAGCTGAGGTCCGCTGAACGGCTGCCGCTCGTCGCGTCGCCCGGATTTCGTTCTGCAGCAAATTTTGCTCATCGCCTGGCTGTTTCTGCGAGCGAAGTTCATTTTCTAGCGCAGTTTCATCGAAGAAGCTGCCAACGCTCGCTCCGTCACCACCCATGCATCGAAACAGCTCAGTGACGCCCAGCTGTTAAGAGTCAGGAAACGCAGTGCTGCCCGGGTCCACATGTCATTAAACGTACAGTGCATCTGTCACAAAGTGCGCGCATGCTTTATTTTTCTTCTTTCTTCTCCGACCAAAGTGGCCACGGCTGGCCACGGCGCCGGTAGTATGCGGGCATGTCGCGACGCAGCGGCGACGACTTTGCCTCCCCCCGCGTGGGCGTTGACCCCTCGCGACGCTGGGGGGGTCAAGACTACGCCGCCCCCTCCTCAGGATTATCTCCGGGAAGCGAGTGCTTTCACGAGGGGGGGACGGGAAGCGGCCGGTGAATGCCCTAGCACCCGTCCCAACCTTGGGAAGTTAACATCGCTCCTCGTTAGGACCATACCTTTCCTTCGCATCCCCTTCAGTTTCTTCATGTTTCTTCTCCCCCCTTCTCAACATCTGTAAATCGTTGGTGCACGGGGCCGAGAGGATTCGTTTGCTTCTATTTGTTTTTTTTGGTTTGTCACGTGAACACGGTGGCGGGAAAATCACGACCGAGTTAGTTGGTTTAGAGATTTCGGTGCGTGCCGACGTGTGTAGGGTCAGCCAGGGCAGTGGTCGGCAAGCGAGCCTAGGCGGTGTCTGACGCGTAGAGCGCGGCGACGGCGGCCCCGAAGGACGCGTGGAAGACGCGTAACCCGGGGCCCAAGTTCGCCCGTATCCGCACCCCCCCATCAGCACCGCGCGCTTCCGCAGCCCGACGCTCCCTGCGACCGGACCTTGCCACTACGCAGCTAAGTCACCGATTCTCACCACTCGCTCTGCTCTTTTTCTTTGTTCTGTCGCGGTTCTCGTCCTATTCTTTTGTATATTGCTTTAATCATGTAACCTTGTTGTATAGTTCTCGCCCTGTTGTTTTCCTTCTTCTTGTTAATAGTTTGTGTTTGTGTTCTGATTTTGTGCTTGTTGTTCGCATCGCGCCTGTGCATTACCTCTATTTTGCTTGGTTTGTTTTGTAACCGGCTGTTCTTGTTCTTACCCAAGTAAAAGGGTTGCTGAGGAAACTTGCCTATACGCCTCATGCCTCCGGTCAACGGCTAATCAGGCGTGGCCCCTATCGCCGGTCAGCAGTCTAACCTCATCTTCCGCACGCGGGGTGGAGAAATTTGTCGCTCCACCCCCTCCTAATTTACGGAGAGTGCAGTGGTGGGCAGGTTGGCCCGATTAATTATAACTTCGGCGCCAATCAAACATCTAGCCGCCCACCATATCGTGACAGCATCACAGTACAATGATTTCAACATCGCTGTTGTTGTACTTCGTGCGTGTTGAAAAGGCGAACAGTTTTGCTCACATGACAACGCGAACCGAAGCGTACGCAACCAAGCAACACTGCTAAAATGCGCCCCTCTCGTGCGGCTGTACCAGAGGCAGCAAGTAGCAGCAGGAACATCGCGTTATGCGGTTTCCACTTAACTACGGTAAACTGCCATGAACTGGACTTAACCGCTGATTGTTAACGCCTGTATTGAAACACAGCCTAACTAAACGTGAGCTAACTTAAGCCAAAGCAAATGCATTCTCCATTGGCGCCGGCCAAAAGCGCATCACTTTTGAGCCGACGTGGACAAAAGCTCGCCTCACGGAGGCTTACATTTACGTGGTGAGTTTATGACAGCTTACATATATGGTAAGGGCTGCTCAAGAAGCAAGTAAACGACAGTATTACCTTGCTAGCAGGCGCCTACGGGGCAGAAACATGGGGCTAACGAAAAGGCTCGAAATTAATTTGACGACAGCGCAGTGATAGACAGTGATAGGTGTAGCATTAAACGACAGGAACAGACCAGAATGGTAGGGGGAGAAACTTGAGTTAATGACATCCCAGTTTAAATGAACAAGAAGAAATAGGCTTGGGCAGTGCATGTAATGCGAAGGGAAGATGACTGGTGATCATTTAGGGCACTGGAGCGGATTCCAAGAGAAGGCAGGCGTAGCAGGGGGCGGCAGAAAGTCAGGTGGGCGGATGAGGTTAGGCAGTTAGCTGTGATAAGGTCCGCAGCTGGCAAAGGACAGGGATAATCATTCGGTGATCTGGTAGGCGATTTTGCTCCATTAGCAGCATGAGGGATAATTGGTGGGATATGGGAGAGGCATTCTTGCTGACGATGATGATGGCTGTGATTAGGTGAAGGTTTAGATGAAGGCGTTAAGATTAACGGCCAAAAATTAACCATTAACCGCATGAGTTCATGATAGCTTATCTTACATTTTCTTAGAGTTAGGTTAACTTTAAGATCACCTTAGGTTTTAAATGCAGCGTAACAATTAGGTTTGGTTTGGTTTGGTTTATGGGCTTTAACGTCCCAAAGCGACTCAGGCTATGAGAGACGCCGTAGTGGAGGGCTCCGGAAATTAACGATTAAAAAATTAATTACTTGAGCTCATGGCACCTTACCGGAGATATGCTTGTTGCACTACGTTTAAGGCCAGGTAAAGTTTTAAATAGAGGAAGTAAAATTAACGGCTGACAAATAAGAAACAACTAAACATGGCCTTTCGTCCTGTTTTCTGCGCTGCTTAAGCATGAACCCATACCAACTCACCCAGTTTTCCGTTCCCGGGTCTATTCACAGTTAGCGAGCTCTTGTGCGATGAGCTTTTGTCAGCATTCCAAACCTATTGCAACTTAATATTATGAACGCAAGCGGTTGACGGTTAATTTTTAAGCGCTGATCATTAACGCTTCCATCTAAAACCTAACCTAACCTAACCAAGCCTAACCGTGACCACATTCGCGGTAGCTCATAAACTAACGTCGCAGATATATGCTTTGGCTAGGTAAGCTTTGGTGCGGGGCACCGAAAAAAAGCGACCAGCTTTTTCCCGGGTCAGCTCAAAAGCGGTGAGCTTTCGTGGACAATTGAATCGCCCTAGGTCGCAGAGGGGGAGAATTTAGATCATGATCGAGTCGATTAGGATCCAACTCATTCCGGGCGTTGCTGCACGATAAATTCCAACAGCGCTCGAACCCAGTCCTGCTCGGCAGTTCCCGAAACGGAGTCGAGATTTATCGAGGAGCATCGAAGAGCTGTCGCTGCTACCCTTGAGCTCAGGAAACGTTAAAATGCGAACTAGCAAAGTGGCCGAACTGGCTTGCTCGGGCTCAACTTGGAAAATGTGGGGACCAAAAGTGATTTTCCTTTACAATTACTTGATTGCGAACTCACTCGTTAACCTGACTTGTTAACCTGCAGGTGCACGAAGCGCCACCTGGAATACGGCACGCCAACTGGTCGGTCAGGATAGCGTGAAAACGCGCAGCCGCTTTGCCTAGCGAGCGTGCTCGAAAGCTTAAACCGAGATGGGACAGAACCGATAAGGCCCGCGTGACGGCGGTATTATCTCTGTGCGAGCGACCACATATTTACCGTCCGGTTTGGTCCTTGTCTCGCGGTGCACACAGAGGCGCCCTTCGACAACGCTGTTTGTTGGAGTGTCGGGGGGCGGTGGAATCAGACGGTGAAAAGAAAGCGGTTGTCCCTGACGCAATATGCGCGCGATCCCCCGGCTCTCCTGAGTTTGAGTTGAGTTGGTGTATGCTACAGGTGGAATTAGCCTTGCTTATTCTACCGGCAGTTGCTCTACCGTAGTGTCACTGATATGTTAATAATGTCCTAAAACCTGTAAGATCTGTCCCGCTATGCACACAGTCGCTTATAATAGAACATAGGCCACTCCCGCAGTCACCATCTATGCACACATTCACTCACAGCACAACATTATACACTCCAGAAGTGACCATCTATACACATATTCAGGCTGTCATGACCGGGATGTAAACCAGCCAAAGAGATATTAAGGCAGATTTCATCGACCGGGATGATCACGGTGGCGGCAACAGTAGCGGCAATTTCGACGGGTCGTTTGACCCCACGATGACTCCACGCTCGGCTCGGTGCCAACGACCTTCGAGAAGAAACCGACGACAGGGGAAGAAAGGGTGCCCCTCGTCTGAAAAAAACCCAGAACGAAACAGAGGAAGCCAGCGCAGCTGTGGCTGCGACGTCATCATGCCACACCTGTGTTCGATGGACGCGAGCTGCCAACAAGAAACGCAAAGTCCACATCTCTGTCGGACTTACGTTTCCTCCTCGCCAGTTCCCGCGGGTGGGCTCTACAACAGGTGTCTTCGTTGGCTGTGTTGTGTAGTGCCGATCTTTTGTGTCACGATGAATTGCCGCCTGGTGAAAGGGCGGAGCCTTGGGCTATTTAACCTGCGCCCAAAGTGAGCACGGACGCTCTGGGCCCTGGGTAAAAGGCTCATCCAGTCGCTCGACGTCATGAACTCTTAACTTTTGATTCCTTGCTCTTCTTTTGTAAATTGATGTAAATAAGTGTCTTAGTTTCTTGCCATTAAATCTGCTTGTTTTCGTATTCCCCAACCTTCGAAGCTTCAGACCGTTTCCTCATCCCGGACGAGCCCCTTGGTGATGCAACAACCGGCCACGCTACCCCGAGCCACAACAAGGCACAGTAGAACATAGTCCATTGCAGACCCACCATTCATGCACACATTCACTCACACAACAACATAGACCACTCCAGAAGGCACCATCTGCGCACACATTAAATCGTGCACAGAAGACCATAGACCGTCCCAGCTGTCACCATTTAGAGTCGAGATCAGTGTCCTGCAGGAATGTTAAAAGAAGGCGTGAAGCCTCTCTTCAGCATGTCTGGTTTCCACTCGGGTAGACAATGTCCTGAACTGTACTGTTAAGGGCTCCTGTCCTCTTGAAGGAAGCGAACGTCACATACCTTTCGGCGTTGTACTCTGGGCAGTGCATAATATAGTGTTCTATATCCCCGCACACACCACATATAGAACATAGCGGAGACGATGCCATGCCCGTCTTATGCATCCAGGCAGGAGTACGAGCAGAGCCCGTTCGAATTCGATGTAGTAGAGTGGCCTGGGATCTTCTCGGACCCTTGGTCACACATGGCTTGTTGGGCGCACTCCACAGGGTACCGAAATAATCGAGCACCTTTTCTCTGAAGAGAGGTTTCGCATCTGGAGGCACGTTTTTTGATGAATTTCTTGACAGAGCTTTATGGGCGAGACTTTCTGCCACCCCTGCTCTCTCCTCCTCCCTCCCCCTGTTCTCTACTTTCGTGCCCCGCTGTCTGGGCAGGGGTCAGTGACACCCGCCTCCCTTGAAAACCCCGTGGCAGCGCGCACATCAAGTGGGAACAAAATCCTCGCCGTCACTTGTCTCGCTTTCCGACGATGCCCCGAAGGGATCGCCACCACACTGCGCGGAAAAGTCCGCCAGCCTTTGTTCAGGCTGCTGCCGGTGATGTCTCTACATGGTTCCAAGTTTGGTGACGTCACACCGAGCAGTTTCCGTGCGCTACTTTGATGCATGACTTAGCTGCAGTTAATAAACTGTAGAAGAACTGCAGATTGGATGGTTGGTGCCGATCCATAATGATGGTTCAACAGCGCAAACACACACAGACCAAGAAGGAGACAAGACAAACACACCAGCGCTGAACTTACAACTGATTTTTTATTAGGAAGAAGCACGTCACAATATACAGCCTCGAAAAAAACAGCGCACATGCGCAATGTCAACAATTTCCTAGTGCTGGTAAAAGGTAAAAACCGCTTTAAAAGCACGTGTGCATCCGCAGAACCGGCCCACTATGTAGCATACTCATTTCTCGAAGAGATAATGTTACAGATGGTGCACTCACGCACCCTTTATCTTTCCGGATAATATGAAAGGCTTCAGCTACTAGAGTGGGGAGCAAGCATGGGTAAAAGTTCTGTTTTCTGCTCCTAACAAACTAGAAAGAGTGGGAGCGGCGGTTCAAAGAAGACATGAGGGGCGCAGAAGAAATGTTTGCAACATAAATCATGAAACTAGATATGTTCCCTGCAAGACTGGAATAGTATATCAAATCCCCCTGTCCTGTGGCCTTACCTACATAGGCCAGACTGGCCGCTGTATTAACGTGCGGCTCATGGAGCACGCTAATTCTTTAAAGAAGAAACTAACCTAGCGAAGCATTGTTCCACATGCAAATGCACGCCGTTTTTTGGTGACACTGATGTGTTGTTCGTTCATTCTGACCAGCGTACTAGAGAAGTAGCTGAAGCCTTTCATTAATATCCGGAAATATAAAGAAATATAAAGGGTGCGTGAGTACGCCATATGTAACATTATCTCTTCGAGAAATGAATATGCTACATGGCGGGCAGCTGTTATGCGGATGCACACGTGCTTTTAAAGCAGTTTTACCTTTTACCAGCACTAGGAGATTGTTGACACTGAGCATGTGCGCTGTTTTTTCGTGTGTGTATACTATGCCGTGCTTCTTCCTAATAAAAAGTCAGTTTTAAGTTCAGCGCTGGTGTGTGTGTCTCCTTCTTGGTCTGTGTGTGCTTGCGCTGTTGAACCATCATTGCGCGCTGGTGTGTGTTTCCGCTGTTGAACCTCGACACTACTGCGGATACCTCACAGACCGCGCGCAGCTTCGAGATGTTAAACTCCCACATATCACGATCATACATATCTGATTTCCATTCACCTTGGAGGATCATTTTGACGTGAGCACCAGAAACGGACAAGAGGACCACAGCTCGAACGCATTTCGATGCACTAAATCGACCCACGTCGCAACGTTTTGAGATCACATCCCACCACTGGCTCCACTGAAACATAATTCGATTTGGCAAAAATACAACCTCGCGAATAGATGTTTCCACACCAAGTTCAGGTGTGGAAACTCGTAGCGTGCGCGGCATGCAAAAGGACCGCACGTTTATTATTAGATGCGCGCAATGTACACTGCTGCTCCAGATAGAGCCGAAAAAGGGGGTGCAAGGACTACGACAAACGAGAAGCCACGCGGAGCAGAAAAGGAGACGCGTTGCCGAACAGAAACCAGATTTCGGGCGGAGCGGACCAACACCGGGCGGCTGAAACAGAGCAGGAAACGCAAGGAAAAGAAAAAAAAGAAAAGGAAAAACTAACTGGGCGCACTGCAAGGCTGTTCCCCGGGTCGGTTATTTCGCGTTTGCACTTGTATTTATTTTTCGGTTTCTGCGTTGGCGCGCGCAGACGACGTTCCAGCGCAGACGACGACACCGGGCGAGGCACGGCGACAGCGCGGCCAAGGGAGCCGCAGTTTCGAATCTGGGTCAGTGTCACACACGGCTGCTGCAAAAGCGCTCCGCCGCCGCTACTACCTTCCTTTTCGACCTGCTTTCTTTCTGTCCTGCCACGGCGCGCGTGTGTTTTTCTTTGCATCCTCTCTCGGCGGCCACTTTTTGCTTTCACGGTACCGCCCCCTCGGTTCTCTTTCGAGTTTCTTTCTTGCAATCTCGCCCCTTCTTCGGCCGCCACGCACACGATGATGACGGACGGACGGCGGCGAGAGAGAGAAGGAAAAGGCCTGTCGGAGCCACAGCTCTCCACTTCCTCACGCAAAAGGATGAGGAGGAGGTGAAAGCCGCACAAAATACGCACGCTCGCGCGCGCGCGCAACTCTCGTTGAGCCGGCCTCCAAAATGGGGTAAGCAGACCGGCCGCGATTACCATTGGGGCCAACGACCCCGCGGCGGCGGTGGCGGGGCGTCCCCGTCTGGCAACCTGCCGCTGCGGCCGCTGCACGTCCTTTTTACGCGCGCGCTGCGTCGCCGCCGACGCTCACTCGGTCGAGGAATTGCCGCGCTGATTAATGCCTGGGTCACGCGTAGCGCCGCTGGGAGTCGAAGCCTGGCTCGACTCTCCGTTTCACACCCGCCGACAGGCAGCGCTGCGCCGACCACTGCGCGCAGTATTTGCGGAGTACACTGCACAGTAATCGCGCGGAATTCTAATACGCAAATATACGGAGCCCAGGCGTTGTCGCCGTGGTGTACACTTGGTCTGTAGAGACTGTGGCATGCTGTCACTGCTCGCTCCAATTCGGCTCTGTTCCTTGCTTTCGGCGGGCGGCAAACCATATCATGGTGTAAATGCATAAGCAACACAGCATCACCCACCCTTTAGTGGATCTTTGATTCCGTAGGACGGCGTATACGCTTTGCTGCGCAATGCACAACATTCGCATCTACCGGTACTCATACATGGAGGAGAAACTTGGTGGCTGACCAAGAGGCTTGAAATTAAGTTGAGGACAGAGCGGAGGTATATGGAAAGAAAAATGATAGGTGTAACGTAAGAGACAGGAACAGAGCACAGTGAGTCAGGGAACAAGCGTGAATTACTAGTAATCACATCCCAGGCGAAATAAGGAAGAAGGGCAGGCATGTAAAGTCTTTGTCAAAAGTAACCAGGCTGCATGGTTTGCTTCTCATTTGTATAGTAGGGCCTTTACGGCTTTCCCTAAGGTCAAAAAGTTATTTGAAGGTGAGGACAGGGGTTCTCCTTACAGAGATTTAGAGCTTTAGGGCTGGCATAATAGTTTAAATATACTACTGAGAAGCAAAACCAAGCAGCCTGGTTACTTTTGACAAAGACTGTACATAATGCTGCGAAGGCAAGATGATATGTGGTGTGTCACATAGTGGATTTCGAGAGAGGGCAAGCGTTGCAGGAGGCGGCAGAGAGTCGGGTGGACCGATGAAATTAGGAAGTTTGTGGGGATAAGCTCCGCGCAGCTGGCACTGCATCCCTTACAAAAATAGTTTTGGACAATCTATAGAGTGTCTATAGACTTCTGTCTATAACGTCTATAGACTGTCTATAGACAAATCCTAAAGAACAGTGTATACGTAATACAAATGCCATAGACAGTCTATAGACAATCTATAGATTTATGGCCATACACTTTTAGTAGACCTTTCGTCTATAGACAGTCTAGAGACTACGAATAGACAAAAAGCAATATCTATAGGAAGTCAATACAGTAAATAAGAGGTCTATAGACTGTCTACAGACCATTTTTATCAGGGAGGACAGGGTTAATTGGAGGGAGAGGCATCTGTTCTGCAGCGAACGCAGTCAGGCTGATGATGATGATGATGATGATTGTGGAATGCGTACTGGCGATTCTATCAGTGCGTGCATGAAATTACACGTGCCGTAATCAACAACGCAATGTAGGTGATTCTGATGAGGTTGACTATCTCTGGCGGCTTAACCCGCACTCCATACCGCTAATCAGACAATCATGGTGAGACCGAACACAGCATACCGCTGCGACTACGGTGTCACTCCACCACAATGTCATGCCCCGGAGCTTACATAGCACGAATAACGCAATAAATCGCTATGTGGGACCCTGAAACGCAATGGGCCATATTCCAAACGATGGTTTCCTGCGAAGGAAGCGCATGCGGTTAGACGCGCTCAAATCGATGGTTTATTTAACAGTCTTCAGTGCACTTTGGTGAGGCTCCGGCCCCTGCTGCAAACGGCCTACTCAATACAAAACGACAGTTGTGCAGCGCTCAAGCGCAATGCATTGAAAATGATAATATGGTCAGGTTCTCCAATAATATCGAACCAACAAGACACTGTCGAAGACATATCGATGGACTTGCGATGAAAAGCGTGACGGCAACCAAGCCTTGTGGGCAGACTGGAGAAATGACAGCTTGCCTGTTTTTACGCTCATGAAACGCAAATACCAAAGTGTGGTAATCCATCGGTAAATACTGCTGGCGTCAAGGAACAGAGAAAAGCAGTGGTGCTACATTCCGACGGCGTTCGTTGGGCCTGTGATGCATTAAAGGACGTCGCCAGGCTAGTTTAGGAATGAGCAGGACACAGATGCCGTCAGTTGATATAGCTGCACCTCTGTTTCGCGAGCAACTGGTGCCTGCGTTTAGAACTACGCTCATCGCTATCACATGTGGCTTCGAAGAGATATCGAATACGAGACGTCAGGGGCATGCCGAAGGAACGTCGCTGCGGCCTGAGCGGTTTAATGGCGTCCCAACTCCGTTCAAAGGTCGCTCACTGAAACATGGCGGGGCACGCCAGCACCCAGCGATGAACCCGAGCCGGTAGCCCAAAGCTATACAGACATTCTTAACTACTACAGAGGGATCAGACGAAAATACCCGCCCCCACACAAACAACTCAATAGAGAAGACGCCGTAGCATGGCGGCAGTTACAAACGGGAACATTCCCGTGCCTAAGCATCCTAAGTAAAATCTACCCCACACAGTACAAGAGCGAGTGGCCGTGTTGTGGAGACAAGCCAACATTATACCATACCAGATGGGCATGCCAGAAAATAGGCAAGCTACCCATAATTGAAAACCCGAATGCGGAACAGTGGGAGAGGATGCTATCCAGCGACATCCTGAAAGTCCAACAAGGACTTGGGCGTCCGGAAGGGGGGGCAAGGGGGGGGGGGGGGGGCGGTTGCACCCCCCTGGAATTGCATATATTATTTATGCACTAGTAGAAAACAACTACACAGCTTGATTAGCACATTTAGGTGATATTAACTTATCGGACTTTGCTTATTGAGTTCAATTCTTTGTTCATTAATAAATTCTAATGTTTGTTCTCCAAGCCTAGCACTAATTTGCTGCTTCCAATCTTTGTTTCATGTGCACAGTTTAGACCACAAATAGTTCCTTTTTGGTGCTAACCTACCGCCTCCCCCATACCCGGCCATCGGGTGCACCGTGCCCCCCCCCCCCCCCTCCCCCCCCCCCCTGGAAAAAGTTCCGCGGACGCCCCTGAACAAGGACTAGTAATCCGTGCACGCAGGGCAGCTACCCTCAGCGGAGCCCTGGACTAGGGGAACCGGACCCTGATGATAAGATGGAAGACTCCATCTGAAGCAGCAAAAAAATATTGTAAAATAGAGCAAATAAACGTTTTCCGCCACCACCACCACCACCCTGCGATGATCCGTCAGTGAAAACTCGCTCTCTTCCAGCGGTGTTCGCTGGCTCCGTGCCGGCGTCGCAGATGGAAAGATTTATCCCCGAGCGAGGACCCAATACGGCGACAGCCCCGGACACGTGCTGTTGACTGCGCCGCCCCGCGGGAGCTGAGTGACATGCCCCGCAGGAGGGGAGGCGCGGCGGAGACAATGCGCCCAAGTTGGCGGCACCCCCGGGGGCGTATGCTCGACTAAGCACGCATTGCGCGCAGCGAAGGCGGCTTGTGAAGGGAGGTACTTAATGCTTCTTCCACGATGGAGGCGAATGCGCAGACGACACCAATTTGAGGTTGCGTATCAATCCATAGAGTTTCTTACTGTCACCTAGAGGGAAAGCTGGCAGCCCGTCCATGGGAGTTTGCATGGAGCTCCCTCGAGACCACTTCAGCCACCATGGGCGCTCAAAGCATCACGGGGCGGTGAGCTACCTGCTGCAGAACTACACCTTTTGGACAAAAAATAATAGAAAAATAAAGCTGTTAGATAACTACGAATGTCCTAAAATTCAATATCCTGCCTGTAAATTACAACAAAGGAGCAGAAAAGCATGTTAATGCAAAGTTTGCCCAAAATATGACATGGCTAGCTTTCCTACTGGCCAAGTAATGAACACTATAAAAACTAATAATTTGTAATTAACAAGCGCATTTTCAAAATTAAATATGTTTTCAAACAAAATGTTGTTGCTTAGATACTTAAGAGGTTTTTTTAATGGCATTTAGAAAAAGTGAAACCTTTTATTGGCGTAGTGTGTCGTTGCGTTTCCACTACTATGGCTATTGCACACTGCGTTCGCGCGAAAGTCGTCAGCGCACACACGAACAGCGTTTTCGGAATGAAACATCTCAGTAGTGCCACTCCGTGTTCCCGAAAAATACTACTGTCCCGCAACAAGTAGCTCACCGTCCCATGATGCTTTCAGCGTCCATGATGGCTGAAGTGCAGCGCCGCCAGTTTTCCCTTAGGTAATAGTAAGAAACTCTATGCTTATTCCGCGATGGGGGCGAATGCGTAGACGACACCAACTTGAGGTTGCGTATCAATCCGTTCGCAGGGAACGATAAAAAAGAAATTTCCGAGGACACTTTGGCAACTAAAGTTTTGAGAGGCGAAAGCCGAGGACACTATGCCGTGACGACTTACGGTGGATGTGACGTCACACCACTCCCGTGGCTATATCGATACCCAAATTATACATCTTTCGGGGATCTGAAGTGTTAATTACGCTTGATTACACATTCTTCCGTCTAATTTGACCCGAATCCGACGTTTTTCAGACCATTCTGACGACTTCCGATGGATGTGACGTCACACAGTTCCCGTGGCTATATCGACGTCCGCGCTATTTCGACGTATTTCGACATTTTTGCCTATAATTAAATAACTAATTAGTCTACAGTCATCAAACTCGGCTTCGAGGTTCATTTTTTCCTCCTATATCTGAAGCAACCATTGGTTTTCTTCTATCATATCTTAGTTCCCCAGTTAAACGCGTGAGATACGATTTGTTAACGGACGAAAGTATGAGCCATTAGAGACTATCGCCTTAAAATAGAGGACGATTCAGCTTGGCTAGGTCAAATTCGAAGCAGATGAGCTAGCATTTCGTTTTTCACTTCGGTTTCTGTTTTGGGTCGAGGCTTACCACTTTTACCACTCCTGCTGCAGTGGTGAAGTGGTTAAGGGATGCGCCGCTGCCCTGCGATGGCAGGTGCTGCCACTGGTGGGGTTTGTGCGACCGAGGTTGCACTTCCCAGGCAACCTCTCGCGATCAGTCATCAGCGCCCGTCCTGCGTTTCGTGCTTCTTTTATCTTGTCCTCATTACCTTGCGCTGTGTTAATTTGTTTCTTGGAAAGTATGAACCAACTAGCCCACACGAAAAATCTTCTTACCAATCATTAACTGCTACCCGCCAGGGTGGACAGACTTGATACAGTGAAAAGACTGGCTAGTTGGTCTTGCTACGAATAGTGCATTTTATTTCAGCGCGAAATGCACAGGACAAAGAAAGGATACACCGTAAGGCTACTTGCCGGGAAATCAAAATTTGTTCGTTAGATCAGAAACTGCGCAAAATCGGGTTTCGTTAGGTCGAGTTTTAGCCGTAGTGAGTATCTTGAATAAACAGCGCAAACGACGACAAGCACAAGGGACAAAGAAACGGACGACACAGCGCTGATTAACAACTGAGGGCTTATTGCTTATCATACAAGTATAAATACATAGATGTCGGCAGTGTGGAAAGATATAGAAAGTGCGAAAAAAAAACCCATAAAAGTGACAACAGCAACGGAAGCACGCTAGAAATCAGCTGTTGTCATATTTATGGTTTTTTTCGCACTTTGTATAATCTTTCCACACTGCCGACATCTATATATTTATGCTTGTATGATAAGCAATAAACCCTCAGTTGTTAATCAGCGCTGTGTCGTCCGTTTCCTTGTCTCTTGTGCTTGTCGTCGTTCGCACTGTTTATTCAAGATGCTTAACCAACTAGCCCGCCAAAACGTGTTAACGTAGTGAGTAAATAAAGTCCGATTAAGCACTGTACAAGCATCCAGGGTCTCCCTCTCGAAACAGATACGCCTCTTCGTTTTGGACTCGTATGGAAGTTCTCTCGGCTCGCAGCAGCGTACGCGTGTGCTGCGTTAACGGGCCCGTCTGTACACTCCGCGTGGTTCCGGCGGTGGAAGGGATGAAACCAGCATTGATGCGTTGTGCAATATTTATTAGTACCTCAAAGGCCCACTAGGGGCATTACATGAGGGGTGGGCATACATATCATTGAAAAAAATCAGTATTCCAGGCCAGGATGGATGAAAGCTTCCGCGGGGAGGTTGTTCCAATCTCTTGCAGTCTGGGCGAAGAATGATTTTAGGTGCGCAGAAGTAGATGCTCGAGGTGTATTAACAGCTTTCGGATGACTGATGCGAAGTGAAAGGCGGTATGCAGGGGTGATAACGAATCGGCTGAAATGCGAACGATAAAATTTGTGGAAAAGGCAGAGTCTGGCTATTTTTCGACGGGATTCAAGGCTGGGGAGGTTAGCTTTTGTTTTCAATGCTGTTACGCTCGTATGATATGAGTAATCAGAATATACGAATCTTAACGCGCGGCTCTGGACGCACTCAAGGGTTTTGGCTAGGTTAATTTGTTGGGGGTCCCAGATTGAGTATGAATACTCAAGTTTAGGACGGACAAGAGTTAAATAAGGCGGACAGTTTTACGGAAGCAGGTGCCAAACGGAAGCCATTTGACACGTATCCTCAATTCCGGTACGCGCATTACTCATGAGTGTGCCCGTCGGCCGTGAATGTAATGAATGAGATTTCGCCACGATAGCAGCGAGAGTTGTGCTCTGTCGAAGAGTGACGCGTCGTTGCGCATCTGACGACGAGGCAAGAGCCATCGCAGCTTGGTTTGGTTTATTGGGGTTTAACGTCCCAAAGCGACTCAGGCTATGAGGGACGCCGTAGTGAAGGGCTCCGGAAATTTCGACCACCTGGGGTTCTTTAACGTGCACTGACATCGCACAGCACACAGGCCTTTAGAATTTCGCCTCCATTGAGATTCAACCGCCGCGTCCGGAATCGAATCCACGTCTTTCGGGTCAGCAGCCGAGCACCGTAACCTCTGAGCCATCGCGGCGGCCACCCATCGCAGCTTCCACGTGCCGTTTTCACACCTCTGCCCTGTCCTTACCTCAGGGTAAGGACGAAGTTATTTTGTGGTTTATGTGTTGTTCCACAAGGTTCGCGTTGGTGGTTCGTCTTAGGTGCGACACATTGCAGATCCCCAAAACTAACATTTTACGACATGTACTCCAATTTCAGCCGGAATAAAACCTTCAAATCTTGCATCACCAAGTAGAATGTATTTACATGATTTTTTTTTACAACTCGCCGCTACAAGTTGAGCAGCACGTATAAAGTGAGGTAATGGCTTTCCCAAAAGCCACTCCCTTATCCTCTCCTGTTCGTACTGTCCCTCAACCTGCAAGATCGCCCTTCCAAATGTTGACCAAATGTTTTGGGGAATCCCTCAAGGTAGAGTAGATTTGTAATAAGGGAGTAATTACTCATTGACGTCCACCCGAGCGCAGCCATACGGCTACAAAGGAAAGCTATACAGCTTTCTCAGAAACTTCGTAGTTAAAGAAACATTCGTCCCGGTCCGGGGTTCGAACCCGGGACCACCGCTTCACCGGAGCAGTCGCTCTACCAATTGAGCTAACCAGGACGGCAAGCTTATGGTAGGGCGAGAGCGAATTGATCAATAACTCGAAGTGGGAACAGTTCCCCTTCCGGGAAGTCACCCTGTCACACCGCTTCCGCGCAGAAACGTCCGCCACGCATTCCAGCGTTCTGGTCGCCGACCCCACCTAGCCCCGTTTACCGAAAAGTGGGGAAGGACTAGGGAATCCCCGCACGAGCCAGTGTGGAACCTCAGAAACGGCCGTGGCACGCGGTCGACAGCGGAATGGGGCAGAGAGTGGGAAGACGGATTCCGCTGCGCAGCCCTTTCTTCCTCGGCCGCACGAAGAGGCGAGAGCTTCCTCGTGGTGTGCCTATGCGCTCCGAAACAGGCGCGCGTGACGAAATGGTTTCTACCGCATTCCTTCACCTTCGAGTGTTCCTAAATCTGGGAAGGCAGGCATGACATAGGGGACCGAAAAGCAACAGTGGCGCGTCTTCTTAACGAGAACACGAATGGCTCAAGTAGCAACTGAACTACACCCCCTTCGTTACGCTTTTAAATCATTACGCCTTGCCTCAAGGTCACTTTAAGACGTATATTTCGAAAGGCTGGATACCACTATGGTTGGATACAGCACAATTCTGCGCTGAACCTCCGCCCACATAAGGGACCGCCACATGAAATTCCTAGGCAACAAAAAAAAAAAAAAAGTGGTCGGTAGTTAACGATTTCTTGTTACCTAAACTAGAAGCTAGCCACCAGATGAAATTATAAGTTCAAGAAAGTTGATGCCCCTGGCTTGTTTTACATAGTCAAAAATAAAAAGTTGATTTTGTTTATTGTTGTGGTTGGTCAGCGGAGCAATACATGACGCCGCGGACAATGATTTTTTAATACATAGCTTGCACCGACGTCACATCCGGTGGCCGTCGGCTGCTAGTCGGCCATGCTGCCGAACCACTGCCAGACCGCCTCTAGCTTTCTGCTGCCTATGTTAGCGCGCAACGTATCGGTTCTCGTCCATCCGTAGATTCGGTATGGTTTTGTGTGCCACCCTTGGCTGCTACGACCGTAGCGGCAGCTCCAGGCGAAAGAAGAAGCCGTTTAACACGAACTGCATTCGTAAGATAATCGTAGGCATGCAAGTGCGAGCGCTCCATGACACAGTACGAATCTGCGCGAGCTGTGGCTGGCTCGCGCGATGATTTGGACCCCGACAACCCAAATTTAATTGTGTACGGAGTGCACTTTGTGACAGGTAAGAGGCTTTTGTCGTCAACTTAATGTTTACGATGTAGCGAACCACGACGGCCGCGCCTGATACCGCCTAGGCCGATCGCTGCCGGAGCGCCGACGACGACGACGAAGCGTCGCTGAAAGACGAAGTGCCGCCGCGCTGCACGAGATCGCTTGGGTTGGACTGGCCGTCCTCTGCGCTGCCCGCCGTTCTGCTCGCCGTTTTGTGTCGCCCGCTGTGAACACCACGCCTTGTACCAATTGTGCAGAAACCCCCTTTCAACGAAAACGTGGGAAGCAATGGCTACACTCTTGAATGTTGCTGTTTTGATTGACGCCATCCAATTTGTCTGAAAACACAAACCCAGACTGGGTTCCGTGTCGCTGCATCCTAGCTACAGCACTAGGCAAGCCTTTCGGATCGCCACGACCGCAGCGAGCAATGACGGCAAAGAAAGCGGCGTGCCGAGGCCGAGCTTTTCGTCTCGTTGCTTGCGCATCGCAGACAGGCTTCACACCCACCAGCTGTAGAAATCATTGTGTGGCCCCATTGATTTCAAGGCTTTCATTTCCTCCAACTTCACAAAGCTGGAAGGAGTACACGATATCCCCCGTGGGCCACTTTGAGGAACACATCAACGCCCATCGTCGCGTCGACTCCCGGTCGCAGCGTGTACGGATCTGTATTGTCGCAAATTTTCACTTTGTCTGCGTAGCGTACACGCGCCGATCGAATATATTCAGACCAGTAGCCTGCACTGAATGGTTCATTCGTCTTTGGAGTAGGCATCGCACTCGAAAGATAAGAAAATAATCCAAAGTGCCCGAGGAGTGGTCCGGCATCGCAGGGCAGACGGGCGGGGACGGCCGAATGGTTCGGCAGCATGGCCGCAAGCGTTTGATGAGGACGGAAGTGACGACACGTGCAACCTATGTATACCAACCCTCGTTTATTTAAGTTGTACCTTGCTTTAGATATAATTTTATAAAGTATCGAATCCGCATGTCTCACGGCAGGCACTTATCCCAGCCCCTCTCCCAGGTTGTCATGGAAGTTCTCTTGTTTGGTTCTTTTCGGTAATTTCTCCCCATTGCTGACATTCTGTCCTGTAAAGCTCTGGGTAGCAGTTGTGTAGTGATTTGGGGGTGCGAAAAGCATTTCTATCCGTTGCATTTTCTCTACCCTAGTCTGATGGTCTGAGTTTCGCCCCAGGGTTTCCGGACGACTCCGCACCTTCTGCTGCGCGCTCTCGGCGCGCCTTGCGCGATGTATCTTAACAGAGCGAGAAGTATACAAGCGGGACCGGCTTCTCATATATTTCAGGGTTCGTTCGTACAAAGCACCTGTGCGAGATGTTTGCTGCTAGAAAGTGTTGTCCAGGAAGTGAATTACAACGCAAGTAACGGAAAGCGTCGGCGGCGCCGCTGTTTGCGCGTCCGCGAGCGTAATTTGAAACAGAAACCGAGTCCGTTAACTTCAGCCCACGCTTCATTGCTGTCCCGGCAGGACGCAGTGGCCGGATCGACTTGCTTACCTCGAGCGCTTCGTGGAAAACGGGGAAAAATGAAGAGAACAAAATCAAGAACGGCGCAGCGCGCTGACGCCGCGGTCACCTTCTCCGATTCCGCTTTGCTTGAGAAGCACGTCCCCAATCTGAGCTCATCAAGGTCTCGCCAGAGCTCGACTCCTTGGCAATGGAAGCGCAAAACACGCCTGACGCCCTTTCCGAGTAACGAGTGCAATTGGTGACGTCACGGCGGGATCATTGCGGACAGAACCGCACTACTGCGCACTGACTGAAAGCATCGATTAAAGGTGCAGTGAAGAGGAATCTGAACTCGTCTTTTTGACGCGGGAACTCAATCTGCACGTTCCGAGCATTCTTAGAAACTTCGAATTATTGCCCTGTGTGGCCGATTTCCCTAATTAAATCGAATTAAAGTCCGGCTCCCGCCTTTTTTTTTTTTTTTAATTCTCCCCCGTACGGTGGGCGGAGTCGACCAACGCGTGGAGTGCCTTTCACACAGTCCCGTGGCGGCTTGCAGCTCTGCCATCGGCCGAGTAATACGTAGTAGTCCGTAGAAGCAAATAGTCCGCGCGTATTTCTATTTTGTGGCTATATTATCTTCGAATGAAGCCATTTATTCACGGAAACCTAAAAAGCAAAATAGAGCGTAAGCAAAGCCTCCACGGAGCTGGTGAAAGGCACTCCACGCGTTGGTCGACTGCGCCCACCGTACGGGGGAGAATTCGAAAAAAAAAGGCGGGAGCCGGACGTTAATTCGATTTAATTAGGGAAATCGGCCACACAGGGCCATAAATCGAAGTTTCTAAGAATGCTCAGAACGTGTAGATCGAGTTCCCGTGGCAAAAATACGAGTTCAAATTCCTCTTCAGTGCACCTTTAAGGGAAGAAGAGCGCGATCCTCCTTTATATGCGGCAACCGACGCAGTTGTATACGATACGAAACACATAGTATGCTGCATTGTTCACGCGTCTTCAACAAGCGCACTGATCTACCCTGTAATTGGCTGAGCATGCAGCACATATACCACAGCTCGCGCACAATCTGGCAAAGGAGAGATCACGTCGGAGGAAAGTGTTCGAATAGGAAGAAGGCAGCGGCCAGGTTGTCCTTCAAAGGTGCGCTGCACAGAAATCCCAGCGGCTGAGTCAAGGATATCCTATGAATGTGCGCGATATGTGATCCATAGAGCCTCGAACACCAGTCACAGTTGTACGCAATTTTATGACGTCATTTAAATCTTAATGTTGCGAAACTTTTTATGACTCTGCTCAGAATGCGAACATATGACGTGCGAAAGCTGGCATCTGTTATACGGAAAATAAAACTAAAGAACGCAAAGCACACACGGACAAAAAAGTCAGAAAAGGAAGAGTTGTTTCAATGCTGCTTTCTGACTGTCAGGTCCGTTGCGAAATATCAGCGAAGAGCAACAGTATGGAGCCTCTTGTAGGCTGTCTACATGAGAGTCACAACGGAACACGCACGCACATGCATCGTGTGTCACGCAAGAATCTCGCATCGGGTGAAGGAAATTCCCAGCCTTGGTAGCGGAAAGGACACTCAAGGATTTCGAAGTACAGCGTACAGTCATTAATGCCAAAGCCAATGTTCTAAAAAAGGAATTACGGAGAACACTTAGTCTACTGACGTGCTTTGAATGCGAAAGCAGCTTATTGTTTTAATTTTTATTACTTTTATTTCTCTTTCTAATGACACACCAACTCATTAGCATACAGTCGTAAGGCAACGCATACACCAGGTTGCCCTCTGTTCGGCAAGAAACAACACGGTTTTGTGGCCTATGCGAAATACCGCGTCCCATCCATCCAGGGAATTGTGGTTTATGGTTTCCGGCTTACGGCGTATTAGGCAGTTATTCGACCATGGAACACACAGACCTTTTATTGCGAAAGCAATTCTACTTGCACTTTCACGCCTTTGCCGTGCCGCGGCGGTGACCACCATCGTGCCGCGGCGGTGACCACCATTGACCTTCTTTGACCTTGATTGCATTAGATTGGATTAGATTGGACTAGATTAGATTAGATAAGAGTAGATTACATTAGATTGGATTGGATAGTAGTGGATTGGAATGAATTGGATTGGATTGCATTGAAATGGATTGGATTGGATAACCGATGCATCACCACAAGTCTAACCACAAGCACCACCACCAGCTACACTACCAGCTGTACTATGGCGTAGGTACGGATATTGCTTTCGCAATTACCGGGCTTAACCAAGCTAAGTCACGGCGAATTTTTTCTTTCAACCATGGTTTAACAGACAGTGTAAAGGAAGAAGAGACGTTTTGCTGACGATCGGACAGGCATACCTTTAACTATTTTTAAAACGTCCTTACCAGCATACCAGCCTGGAAGACCGCAGTCATACAGAGGAAGGGTTCGGATCACGTGGTTCGGATGCTCGTGCCTGACGACTCCTGTCGCAGCCCCGGCCGGGAGACACCCCACTGTCGATCGCGAGAGACGCCTCGGAGCAGGTGCAATGCTTTGCAAGCCGTGTCGTCCATAAAGGGGAAGAAATTCCTGAACGCGAATGCAAAAGCCAAAAGCGCAGGTTATTTTAGCTCCGATTCCTTCCGCTCCTCTCGCGTCCGGGATCGACGCCCCCACGGTGGCGTCCGGTCGTCGTCGTTGCCCCGCTGTCGTCGTCGTCCACGGTACTGACGCCGCGCGCAGAGCGACAATAGCGCGGCAGCCTTATAAAAATGGTCTATACACTTCTCAGATATTATTGCGAAAGCAATACTACTTGCACTTTCAAGCCTTTGCCGTGCGACGGCGGTGCCACCATTGACCTTCGCATGACCTCTGTGTGACGTCACGCCGAAGAGCTGGGCGACCATCTCGCGCCGTCTGCGAGTAGTGGCGGTGCCACCACCGGCGGCCTTAGATTAGATTGGATTACATTACATTAGGTTAAGTTGGATTAGATTGGATTGGATTGGATTAGATTAGATTACATTGGATTGGATTGCATTGCATAACCGATGCATCACCACAAGTCTAACCACAAGCACCACCACCAGCTACACTACCAGCTGAACTATGGCGTAGGTACGGATATTGCTTTCGCAATTACAGTGCTTAACCAAGCTAAGCCACAGCGGTTTTTTTTTACTTCCGCCTATTCATAGTCCATAGACATTCTATAGACAAAAGCCTACTAAAAATGTATGGCCATAAATCTATAGATTATCTACAGACCAGTCTATCGAGTTTCTCTATATAAAGTCCTCAGACTGCACAGACAAATGTCTATGGAAAGCCTATAGACTGTCTAGAAAACTGTTCTAACGGGAGGGTCCACGTGCGTTATGCTTGCCAAATATGCTACCTTGCCGCACTCGAAGGGCGCTCCAAAGTTGGAAAGGCCTCAACTGTAATGAGCAAACGCATAGAACTCAAATTCCACTCGCTCTTGGATGTCGCCATATAATCAGTGATGTGAATTGAGGTTCAGTCTTCAAGCCCCTCAAGTTTGCTACGGTTTACATTTCTTGACCGCCGACTCCTCACCTCATTCTTGCCAGAGGCGTCGCTGTACGGTTAACGGCACTTCCCTCTTTAACGCACAACACACAGCGTACAGTCTTTGTCAAAAGTAACCAGGCTCCATGGTTTGCTTCTCATTCGTATAACAGAGCCCTCACGGCTTCTCTAAAGATCAAAAAGTTCTTTGAAGGTGAGAACAGAGGTTCTCCTTACCATACAGAGATTTTGAGCTTGAGGGCTGGCATAATAGCTTTAATATACGACTGAGAAAAAAAAAAAAAACGTGCAGCCTGGTTACTTTTGACAAAGGCTGTACATGCTCGAGGGTTCAATGCGCATGCAGCGAATAAACGAGGCACCCACAAGGACGTGGCGCACACGCATACGTTGCGCACGTGCCAAGATGTCTTCCACTGAACCACGCCCCTTTCAGTCGCCACACGCGCACTAAAACGTCCTTGTATGTACCGTGTTGTGCGTCATCTTTATCGTAGCGACTTTTTTAAATTCCACCGCTCCATCCACTGGGTCGTTTGCGGTGAAACTGGGCACAGCTACAGCCCGAACACTGCGGTAACTTTTGCCTCGGTTTCACGACGGTACTGACCTGGTTCGACTGCACTGATGCATGCCCGGAATCGCGTGCGCCGAGATCGAATGACCGAAAGCCGAAAACGCCGGCTTTCCGCCGAAGGACGACGGCGCCATGCGTCCTGTGCAGAGGCGGACACGATACCGTGTCATCATGCGCGGCGGAATCAGCTGTTTAAGTACCGCTGTAAAAGTTACGTACCGCAATATGCAAGCTCTGTGCAGTTTCGCCGCAAAGCAGGCAGCGACTGAGGCGAGAAAAAATGTTAGAGCCCCTACGATAGAGACGCATCTGTCCCAGTGTTTATTTATTTATTTATACAAAAATACCTACAGCGCCCCCACTGGGGCATTGTTGTAGGGGGGAAACATGAAAGAAACAACAGATAAAATACAGTAATTGAGGCAAATGATGCAATATACTGGGAAAACCCATGGACTACTGGAGTAAAGGCAAAAATGAAAAGAACGTTGCAGAAACAAAAACACGTCCGCGACAGACGCGGAGAAAACGACATTTAAAATACAGCACTTTTTTTAGCAAACACAAAAATAGACATAAAAAAGAACGTTGTAGAAACAAACAAAAAAAACACGCCCGCGACAGACGCGGACAAAATGACATTCAAAATACAGCACTGTTTTAGCAAACACAAAAATAGAACACAATGTACCAGGATAGGAGCTATTGCTACACTGATACTAATTTGTTTAGTATTTGGAGTGTTTGGGAGAACCTCGTCTGTCAGCTCGCCAACAAGTGGCATTCAGAATATGGATTTTCTGGTGCTATCCATTCGTCCGTCCGCGTTATTGGCTGAAGGGCAGGTTCGGGTGTTTTTAGAGTTCAACGTATTTTGATGAAACTTATACTGTATGTTTTCCTCTCGTTCGTGATTACTCCCACCGAGTGTGGCTGCCATGCGAATGTTGATTCCGGCACAAATCGATTTTAAAGTTTGCCATTTCCATGAGCTCAGTTCAGATTTATGCGGACAGCACTGCTTTGCCAACGTAACAAACATTCCCCACACCTTAAACTAGGTTCACAATCCGAGGGGATTTCATTTCCAGTGAGTAAATATGCTTTTACTACTACTGCCCGCTCCCCGCTTCGCTAACGGGATTTTGAGACCTGTGTTAGGTCGTGTCACGCGTTTTATGAGGGACGCATCTTTTCAGTCGCTACTGCAGTCACTCAACGCATGTACGAGTGTTTTTCTAGTCATGTTCGAGACGTCATCGCTGCAACAGGCGTAACATCGTCCCTGGCTACGGCCTGAGTTTGAAGGAATGTGATGCGGCTGGCAACTCAATATGTCCGAGAAAGCTCCTGGAGCTGCCCTTTGAACGCAGTGGTTAGCGCTCAGAACTCGTTTGGCTCAAAGAAGGCAGGGACTGAAGGTGCGAGTACGCGTTAGAAGCCCGGCAGTTGCGAAGCCGTCCGTGACCTCGTGCTGCCGGCGACGCGCCGCACTCCCGAGATGCTGCTGGCTCTCCAGTTACCGCATTTCCGGCCCAAGTGCAGCCGCGCGGGCAGAGGACAACAGACATAGCTGTCGTCTGCGCAGTCTTGGTCGTCCGGCGCCGCTCATTGTGCACTGAATGCGGCTTCGAGTGCTCGGCCTGCACTACCACTGCGCACGCACGCTGCCTCCCAAAGCCTCTATGTTGATTTTTCTTCTACGGGCACTTTCATTGCGATAGCATTGGAAGTCTCCCCGGAAAGAAAAGAATGTGTGTCGTAATCTCTTGCGTCGCAGTAGAATTAACCAACTCCTATAGATACTTGGGTGTAACCTTAAGCCAAGATCTAACCTGGAATGCGCATGTCACTAACATTCTATCATCAGCTAATAAAACCCTTGGTTTCCTGAAACGTCATTTGCGCCATGCACCGCCAAACGTTAAGCTTCTTGCCTACAAGTCCCTCGTTCGAACAAAACTAGAATATGCATCCCCCATTTGGAGCCCTTACCAAATCTATTTGTTAACATCACTAGAATCGCTACAGAACTGAGCCACTAGACTCATTCATTCATGTTATTCATATATCAGCATATCATCTTTAAAAGCGGAGTTGAGCCAAACAAACCTTGCCTGTCGCCGTCGCATCGCCAGTATGTGGTTATTTCAGAAGTTTTTTTTACAGCTCATTGCGTATTCCACCCTACATTGGCCCTCCAGCACGCATTTCACTCCGCCTTGGTCATCCCCTGCAAGTTTCCCGTCCACAGACTCATACCACAACGTTTGCTGCATCATTCTTTCCTCGCTCAGCCAAACACTGGAACGGCCTTCCACACGAAGCCGCTGCAACCACCTGTCCATCCTCATTTTTGAATTGTATAACTGCCATATTTAACGAATAACGTCTTTGTACATAAAGTTTGATTCTATCTGTGCCCACCCCTTATGTGATACCCCCTAACTGGAGGTCTTTAAGGTAATAAAGTGAAGTGAAGGAAGCTAAACCCAGCGATTGGCAGGAGGGAAGTGCCGTCACCTGACCGGAAGTGACGTCACTCACTTATAGTGGCCATTCCCCGCAAATCAAACCGCAAGAGAGGTTTGCCCCACAGTTGTGTACTGGCAGCATACATTATTAAAGCGCAATGCATTCGCCTTTCGACTACACGCAGCTCCGCCTGCCAGCCCTGCCCTCCTTCCTTCCTGCCTGCCTCCTATGAAGATGTGCCAGCTCTTTCGATGAGATTCGTCACCCATCCTCGGTGGGGTCCTTACGCTGCCAGCGGCAGCTGCATAGCTGCATAACACGGGGGAACCAGTGCTCACTTCACTCTCAGATGCGATCCTCTGTGGACTGGGTCCGTCTTTTAATGCGATAGGATTAGAAGCCTCATAACGAAAAAAAAAAAAAAAAACTCGCAATTGCGGCCTCTCATCAAATTCGCTGAATCTAATTCTATCGCATTCCCCACACGTTATGTAATTAAGTGTCCCCATGGTTTTAAAGGTTAAATTCTTATATCGCCCATTAGCCACGAAACCCGGCGTCAGTATCCAGGAAAGTTTGGTTTGGTTTATGGGGTTTAACGTCTTTCGGGTCAGCAGCCGAGCACCATAACCACTGAGCCACCGCGGCGGCCTTATCCAGGAAAGTGGTCCGCAGAACCCCAATGACGACATCAGCAAAGAAAACAGCGTGAAGTCACCATGTAACCCGATGTGACGTCATCATACTGGAAGTGAAAATGGAAGTGACGTATGGTAAACCGGAAGTGAAAGCCGGAATCGACGTAGTAGCTTAGCCTCCGTATCTTTTTGCGTCATGCAAAACAGAGATAACGTTCTACTCGTGTAAAGCGAGACTAAACTCTCGTTAATTGACAAGGAACAAAGGTCGGCATTACTTGCGGACCGCAGCTAACATCTACATATATTTTCAAAGCACACCTGAAACACAGCGAAAAACACATTTATCGCGGACGCTGTGAGCTTGTTTCGGCTGCTCAGTCACTGATATACCAGGATGGGGTTGCCTCATTCGCGGCGGTGTACGTGCATGGCGAGATCGCGTCGGATAAGCGCGAACCTGTTCACGCTGGCCTAAAGGCGGCCATACCCGTATTTTATCACCGCGCTGGCTGGTGTAATTACATTACTGCTCATTGGCGCACTCTGCCCGGCCTTTCAGTGGCAAAAGGAAGAAGGGTTGCTTAGCCCCTCTTATAATATCGACAAAATGAGCTTCTGACCTGTTTTGTTACAAACTTGAATGGTTTATGTCGAGCTGCATGCTTTCTCAATTAGAGAGAGAGAAAAAAAATTACCTAAATGGTTACAGACGCTTGTTTGCTCAACGAGTGTGAGCACCGCTTTCCATGGTTCTCTCGTTCCTCATCGCTCAAAATGTTTCTTTCGCGGAGGAGTGGCCGACGTGAATCACATCATCAGAAAATGCGAAGAAGCTCCAGGAAGAAGCAAGCATGAAGATGTTAAGAGTACGGAATGACGAATTAAATGTGCACTGAAGAGGATTCTGAACTCGTCTTTTTTCCACGGGAACTCGATCTACACGTTCCTAGCAACTGCGACTTATTGCCCTGTGTGGCCGATTACCCTAATTAAATCGAATTAACGTCCGGCTCCCGCCTTTATTTTTTGAATTCTCCCCCGTACGGTGGGCGGAGTCGACCAACGCATGAAGTGCCTTTCAGCCAGCTCCATGCAGGCTTTGCTTTCGCTTTATTTTCTTTTTTAGGTTTCCATGAATCAATAGTTTCATTCGCAGATAATATAGCCGCAAAATAAGCCCGCAGAAATAAAAATACGCGCGGACTATTTGCTACTACGGAATACTACGTATTACTCCGCCGATGGCAGAGCGGCAAGCCGCCACGGGACTGGGTGAAAGGCACTCCACACGTTGGTCGACTCCGCCCATCGTACGGGGGAGAATAAAAAAAAAAAGGTGGGATCCGGACGTTAATTCGATTTAATTAGGGAAATTGGCCACGCAGGGCAATAAATACATGTTTCTAAGAAAGCTCGGAACGTGTAGATCAAGTTCCCGCGGCAAAAAGACAAGTTAAGATTCCTCTTCAGTGCACCTTTAAGGAGCCCAGATTTTAGGGTGCAAAAGGAACTGACCCAACTGGCAGTTGCAGCGTCACTTAAATTTAAGTGTTATTCTAGTAGTACATAAACCCCCATACTCGTCTCCCGAAGGCCTGCGTGCCGTGCCGGAGAGGGTAGGTAGGGGGGGGGCCGGTTGAAGCAATAAAGTTGTTCTGAATCTGAGCTGAAAATGTGTCTCTGTTCCTTCCACCTGTCCAGCGGCTGCACGGTCAGGACTGAGCTATGCGTCCCAGCGTCACTGCGTAGTCCTTTCTGGTCTGAAGTGTTTTTTGCATCAGATATTGGAGCAGCCATTCCCTACGCCAAATGAATCGTCGCGGAAGAGAGGCGCCGTTCGTTCATTCTCGCCACATTATTCGAGCTGGATCTGCCCTATTGCGCTGTTTGCTTTATTTTTCGGTGAGCAGGACACCACTCTTCGCACACTAGATGCCCCACAGCGGGTTAGCAAAATATCCAACGCTAACGACGCCATCGCTTTATTTAATGTACAGTATATACTGTCACGGCACAGAAGCAAAAAGGGCTGCGCGACAGTGCTTGAGGAAAACCAAAAGCAAAGTGCTTGAGAGGAGACACTTTGGGTGGACACTTACTCGTCTCAACGGCAAAAACGTTTCTAGTTGCTCTCATTGCTATGGGTTCCAAATAAAACGAAAATACACTTGAAAATGAGGATACTTGATAAGATTGGCATAACGTTTTCTTCGAGCACCTATCTTGAAAGCAAGTTACAATGCGATGAACATCACCAGCAATGTCTGTCGATATTTCTCCGGCACTGCCTTTCTTATCAGCCAGAAACGCGGTCGTGGGTGAAACAGCGAGCTGAAAGAATGGGAGTAGAAAGATAACGATTCTAAGAACAGCCGTGAGAATCTGAAAGATATACTACGAGTGTAAGAACACTCAGAGCCGGAACACACGTTTTCCGTCAACTTCTTTACAGTTTTTTCCCATATGAGGTCTACGTAGCTGGTGAGCCCTCTCCACATCACCTCAAGCTGAGTAACCTTCTTTCCAACGTCTCTCCTCATTCAACGTTATCTCAATTTATTGGGAAACGCTCCCTGATCCAAGCGCCTCCTCAGAGACGAAATCCGCGGTGTCGTCTGTAGCGTGGTTAATTCTGTCGTCTGCGTGCAAGAGTGGCACATCGCACGACTCTCCTGAGGAGGCTGACAACCTGCCAGCGGGAATGTGCCCCCGAGCTTTGCGCAAGGATAACCTTGCTCCCTCGCTACCGTCATTCAAGCTCGAAGCTTGGTCTCGCAGTAGAGCTCGAAGCTTGGTCTCACGGAGAAGCATTATGCTAGGCCTCGTTTTGGGGAGAGGATGAGTTTCACTCACATTTCCCGCGGAAAACACCCGAGGTTGTACTACGCACAAGACGCTCCCGCGACTCCATCCGTGGCGGCATCGATATACTACACGGGAAGAGATAGCGCCACTCCTGGAGCGCTTCCAGCAGCGCTTGCGCCACACTTCGCTCGATCCCGCCCGCGTCACGTGTGGGGCAATCTCAGCCGCGACTTGTTATCCGCAGCTATACACACATGTTAATAAGGGGGCCCCGAGTAGCGCATTCGAAACACTTGCTTTGTTTTTTTTTTTTTGTTTTTAGAACGCCGGCTTGTTGGTGCTCAAAAGTCGAGGCACTATCGCGTTGGCTGCCGGATTCCGCGCGACTCACCTCTCATTTGACGAACAAGCTCGAGCGGCTTGCTCGCCCGAAAAACAAAAAAAATAGTTGATTAACAACGCGTTCGGTGAACACGCAATGTAAGTTAACTGAGGGTGCCCCTCAATGCTACGTCGACATCACAGTGCAGCGTATTTTTGTCATCGTTGTTCCTGGCAACAGCGGAAATAATCAAATTCTCCCAATAACACGGTTTGATAAAACTGTGTTAAACATAGCTTACCGAGTTGACGGTCGAGTAATATGAATATACGGGCGCTGATGAAAAGCTGTGAAAAAGGCTCTGTGCAGTTTCAACCGACAACTGTGCAAACTGGGACTTCTGCAGTGAAGGGTATTTTGAAACACGCCATGGACACCGTGATGAGAGAAACCACACGCATTGGTTCCTGTCGATGAGTAGCGTAATAACCAGTGAATACGACTCTGAAGAACACACACCTTCACGACGCATGCAGTGGGGATAGAGAATTCCTTTCCTACAGCGAGCATACAACGACCACGCGCACCTACCATTTGTAGTAGATGTCGGCTTTTTGAGGCGACGCAGCAGAAGGTATACTGACTTGGACTACCTAACCCGGAACGACGGAGCAACGACAAATTGCAGCTACCGAAAGAACACGACGTAAGAAGAGAAACACCGGCAGTGAGAGCTGAGAAGCGCCTCGCCTTGTTGGTTAGTGCTCTCGTGGCAGCAAAAACCGGTGGATTTCGGTTTGGTTTAGGTTTATTGGGGTTTAACGTCCCAAAGCAACTCAAGCTACGAGGGACGCCGTAGCGAAGGGCTCCGGAAATGTCGGCCATCTGGGGTTATTTAACGTGCAACGACATCACACAGCACACAGGCCTCTAGAAAATCCTCTTCATCGAAATTCGACCGCCGTGGTCGGGATCGAACCCGCGTCTTTCGGGTCAGCAGCCGAGCGCCGTAACCACTGAGCAACCGCGCCGGGGCCCGGTAGATTTCGCCAGCGCATCATATTTAGGGTAAGGTTGTACAATACTGTAAAAGTGCGAGGCTTTACGAGTGCGCTCTTTTCACGAGCTTCCGCGGCAATTGCCGCGTAGGTTTGGAAGCCGTCGCCTCTCGCTCGTAGATTCCTCTGCATCATCGCTGAATGATCTGACCGCCACCTCGTCCGAAAGCAGCGAGAACAACCTCTCGCCATCTGAGTGACGTAGCCAGCCCCCGAGAACAATTACACAGGCGGGACGTACTTCGGTGCTGTTTGTAGCTGTTTCTAGCTGTTTGCAGCCCGCCGCGCCGCCCAGCGATGGTAACTCGCAAAGCCAAGCTCACGCCGAATTAACGAGCAGCGACGCTTTAGCGCACGAAGACCGTCCTTTCACGACGAGGGTTGGCGCAGAATTTCGATAAAAGCCCCGAGGCCATTTCGCGCATGTCGACAGAGCCCGCGAGCGTGTCGCGGTCGTCGGCGCTGTCCGGAGGCACTGGAGAGCACGTGCGCGTCTCCGATGGCGCGGTGGGGGGCTTTCGCAAGCCGGTTGCGCATCGACGAGCTGCGCACGGCTTCGTGGTCGCCCCATTGAGCAGTGTCAACCCTGCCAAGCGGAGGATAATCTCTGCCGCCCTCTCCCTCCTCCTCGCTGTGACGCAACCTCCTCGGCGCTGGCCGATCTGTGCCGGATGCGATAGCGCGGCGGGCAGAAAAACAAGAGACCGCGAGTATCGCTCCAGTGCCCGCTCTGGCTGAGGCGAGCGCGACGTGTTCACGCCATGGACAAGCTTCTTTGCTGGGCAGAGACGTCCCAGGTTTTGTCGCGTGCGGCATTCGATTCACATACATCACCGCAAGGAGCCTCTCTCTGTGCGTAAGGAAGGTGCTCAGTTGTCCTCCAATGGCGCAGGGTTTCGTCATCACGGCCATCAAAATGGAGAACGCTCGGTTCGTTCCGTCGTATACACAACCATGTTGTCCACGCCGGCAGTCGCAGCCCACGAGGAAGGACGGTCGGTAAACCGCAAACATGGTCCTTCGTTTAAGGTTTATTAGGGTTTAACGTCCAAAAGCGACTCAGGCTATGAGGGACGCCGTAGTGGAGGGCTCCGGAAATACCGACCACCTGGGGCTCTTTAGCGCGTACCGACATCGCACAGTGCACGGGCCTCAAGAATTTAACCTCCATGACCGAAAGTCCCGTCAGACGATGCGAGGGAAGTATTCCAAGTAACAGCTCAGCTGCCCGCGTTTCGGCTCGCCGATGCAACCGCCCCGAGTTTCATCTCTTGTTGCGTCACAGTTCTCCATTATCGGCTCCGATATCGGCGACGTTCGCGAAGTTTCTTGCGGAAAGCGCGGTACGCTCCGACTACGACGTCACAGCGCCGTGTATGACGTCGCTTGCGGCCACGCGAGCAGATCGGCGTGGCCACCGGAGGGCGCGCTCTGTCGCGCACCTCCAACCGATAGGGCTCAAAAGCAGAGGGGTGACATGAGGTTGGAAGTGTAGGACCGAAAACGTACTTGAGATCGCGAATTATGGGACCACTTTAAAACACAGCTAAATAAAAACAAAGAAAAAAAAAGCCGAGCAAGGTGGCAAACTGCCCCCACCCCGTTACAAAGGGGACGCTCCTATCTTCCGTCCAGCAATTTTCCGTCACTAACAGAAACAGAGACCGGAACAGGGTGACCTTGTCAGTCACGGGGACAGGGGAATAGCTAAGCGCCAGTGCGCATGCGCCGACTGTGTACGAACGCCCCTTGGGTTCGTTTTCTGCGCATGCGGATGGTCCCCGCTATTCCTCTAACCGATATGGTCACTTTATTCTAGAACTCCCTATATTGAGAATTCTCCAAGTAACTCCGAGCCAGCGCTGGATGACATTTTCTGTAGTCATAGAAGGCACGCAGTCGTGAGAGGAGATACGGAAAGCAGCACTGGGCGAGCGCTACGCGTAAGACGAGAATCTGCTGCGTCACAGGCCAGCCTAATTGCCAGAGATAGCTCGGCTCTCGAGAATGAAACGCGAGAGGAGGAGGCAGCGATAGCGGCGCGGCGCACAAACTGCGCCGCTATTCGAGGTTATCAGCGCGGCCTGCCGCCTCGCTTTTTGCCCGATTGGCGTCCGGATTTCTTTTCGCTTTGTCCTTTCTGGGTGGAAGTATGCTGCCCACCGATAGGGAAGGGACAGATCGGAAGAAGAGCCAAGCCAAACAGAACGAGCTTCGAGTGGCACGGCTTGAACTCGCCGACGTATCGCTGGCCGCGCTCGGGGCTTGAGATTCGCGAGCTTCTTCCCTTGGATAGCTTCGCTTCTTCGCGCCTCCGAATGCGCACATGTTTTGAGTGCAGTCGCCGCGGTGGTTCAGTGGTTATGGCGTTCGGCTGATGACCCGAAAGAAGCAAGTTCGATTCCGGCCGTGGCGGTCGCATTTCGATGGAGGCGAAATGGAGGCATATCTCGGCGGACACCTGAACCGCGCCGTAAGGGAAGGGAGGCAAGTAGGAGTGAAAGAAGAAAGAGAAAGAGGAAGCGTAGTGGAGGTCTCCGGAATAACTTGGACCACCTGGAGATCTTTAACGTGCGCTGACATCGCACAGCACACGGCGCCTCTTGCGTTTCGCCTCCATCGAAACGTAACGACTTTTCCTTCCGTTTTATGTTGCCGCAGCGGTGGTTCAGTGGTTATAGCGTTCGGCTGATGACCCGAAAGAAGCGGGTTCGATTCCGGCCGTGTCGGTCGCATTTCGATGGAGGCGAAATGTTTGAGGCCCGTTGACTGTGCGATGTCAGTGCACGTTAAAGATCCTCATATGGTCGAAATTACCCGAAGCCGTTCACTACGACCTCACTAATAGCTTGAGTCGCTTTGGGACGTTAAACCCCCATAAAACGAAACCAAACCACCTGTACTGCCTCGTGAAAATAAAGGCTATTTCAAGTTGCAAAACTTTTCCGGCGCCACAAGCAGCAGTCTGCGCTTCGTATATATGCAGCCAGTATAAGAATAAAACTCCACGCCAAGAATAAGCATCTCACTCCTGTCGTCCCGCTCTGCCGAGACAATGCATTGGAGCAACAGCACACTATACGCGAGCTCGCAGTGACTCACTCACGGCAAGAGGCTTCCCTTATGCGCTCAGCAGTGACGCACAGGAACACAACATATTCGTCTGATTCAGGATTACCGGAGTGAGTTCTTTAGAAGCACCCAATACTTTTAAATGTTTGAGATGCTCAATATTTAGCCGCGTTGCATATAATATAACGTTCCAGTACCTTCAGATCGCATCAATCTCGACACGTTCACGCGGACGGGCCTCTTGTTCGGCTATGCCGAAGTCGATCAGACGGAAGAGCACTAATAAACGCCAGGACTGCGCGGAGGTAACGTATGGTTTTGTGCACTTAATTGCGAAATGGCGCACTCCCACTATGGAACGAGACCGCTCATCCTGTTGAATGCATGCACTGTTTCTTACGAGGGCGGCTTTCCGTAACATGCAGTTTAAAGGCAGTGAAAAGGACAATAAAAAGGCGCGTTCACTGACGATTCCAACAAAAGCAGGGTCGTGCGCCGCTGTCCGTTCGCGTTCTAAGCGAAGTCGGAAGCGAAGACTGGCAAGGAAGGTTCGCGCGAGGCCTTCGCCCAGGGCTGCCTCTCCGGTTTCAGTCTCTGCCGGCGGTTCGTTGGCGCTCATCTGTGGCTCGCAGTGCGCGCCCCCGCTGGTGGTGGACTCGTCTGCCACGAACGAAAGCCGAGACGGCGCTGGTGGAGAAAGGGACGCTCTTGTTTCGCTCCACGGGGAGTGGCTGGTCACGTGGGGGGCCACGCGGATTGCAGTAATGTCGGCAATGCTTCCCGCGTGTCTGTGACGGGGTGGCTGTGAGGCGACGCGCCACAGAAGAAATTTAACAAAACTTCTGTTTGGGCTAGATGGTGCATAGCTTATTTTGAAACGAACTCAAGCTCACAACAACACGCACACAATAGAGGAAAGACACAGGACAGGCGCTAACTTCATCTGAATTTATTCGCAGGTAAGAGAGCAGATTATATACATAAATGGAGACATGCGCAGTAAAGAAACACATCGTCAGTTCACAATGCGTGCTCGTGTGCGTGCTCTCTTGTGTGCGTGTTGTTGTGCGCTTGAGTTCGTTTCAAAATAAGACCACAGAAGAAATGTTGGGCTCATATGAAGAAACTTGAGCGTTACCGCGCATGCGTGGAAATTGTAATGCTCTCTTGTCATCATACCTTGAGCACTGATCTCAGTAATAACAAAAGTTCTAGCGTAAAGAAGTTACTTCCGGAGTTCCTCAAGAGAGCATACTACAAAGTGCTCACTTCAACTGTGTTATCGTTCTGCGCTGCGCTTATGTATATATCAGATAAAGTCATCAGAAATTGAAAAACATAATAGGATGTAATTCCCGATGTTTCGGCTGGAGGGCCAGCCTTTTTCGAGTTTTTAAATCCTGTTATTTTTTTTTAATTTCTGGTGATCTTATCTGACATTGATCAATCAGCTGCCAATAAACCTCTTTTGATATATATAATAGGACGCAGGGGACAAAACACGAAGATCCAAGCGGTACGGCATGTCCTGTACATGACAGCTGCGGCAAACCTCTCACGTAACAACCTTTTGACGTGCAGATTTGTTGGTTTGACTGTGACGTGGGTTTGTTACATGCGAGGTTCGTCACCGCTATCAAGTAAGGACATGCATGTCGTATCTCTGCGTAAATGTAGGCCACCAACGCCGCGGCGGCCAGCTCTCAGTGTTCTCGCTTGGATGAACATCTCGACAGACAGAAGGGCTCTTGTCCTAGTGTTGTGGGGAGCGAGTTGTTCCTTCTTCGGGCTGAAGGGAGGTAGTTGGAGAAATGGTGCGGGGTCGCTAGGGCTGAAGTAGTGATTTCCCACAAGAAGGGGAAAAAAAAACAAATTTTATTGCGAAAGCAATACTACGCTAGGTTTTGAGCCGTCAGCGTGGTCCCGGCGGTAACCACGTTTGAACGTTAGACGACCCCCGTAGTGACGTCACACCGTAGTGACGTCATCTGCTGCGCGCCGCAGCCGCGAGGAGGCGCTCGCTGTGGTGACGTCACACCAAACGGAGAGAAAACTGGAGACCAGCTCGGCTTGTCGCCGCAGTCCCAGGGTAGCCACGCCGCTGCTGCTCTCTCTCTCTCTCCTTCCCTTCCTCTCTCTGAGAGAAGATTACGTGTGGATGTGTATACATATATAAGTTGTTTCAACCAAGGCCTCGTTTGCTTTCGCAACCGATACCGGGCCTAACCAAGCTAAGCCTCTGCCAATTTTTTCTATTGGAGTTTCCTGCACAGTATCACCACACTGCGAGCTGTAAAATTGGGTCTATCAGGAACCGTCCACATAGTGGCAAGGTCTTTGTAGCAACCAAGCACTCACGTCAGTCACATGTCAGCTACTCCGAATATAACCACATCGTCTCCGCCGTGTGAAAGCGGTAATGTGCATTCGAAGCTGCGCAACAGGCCTGCGGGAGTGCGCGTGCAAAAACTTGTGTACGTGCATTCGAACATGAACGTGGGAAAAAGTGCGAAAGCAAGCATTTCTCTACCTGGCAGTAGCGCGAGTCAGAATGATAATGTTTCGCGTCGATTATATTGTATGCAATATGCCACAATCTTTTCCTGATAAGGTTTTGCAGGATCGTTGTTTCTGTGCAAAAATATGATTCTTTACACATCTGTGATTACAAAATAAATGTTCTAAACGAAACTGCGTTCTCGCTTTCTTTTTTTTCAGTTTCGTAAATTGGTAAGTTGGTTTTTGAGGAAAGGAAATGGCGCAGTATCTGTCTCACATATCTCGGCGGACACCTGAAACGCGCCGTAAGGGAAGGGAGGAAGGTAGGAGTGAAAGAAGAAAGAGAGAAAGAGGTGCCGTAGTGGAGGTCTCCGGTATAATTTTGACCATCTGGGGATCTTTAACGTGCACTGACATCGCACAGCACACGAGCGCCTCTTGCGTTTCTCCTCCATCGAAACGCGGCCGCCGCGGTCGGGTTCGAACCCGGGCACTCCGGCTCGGTAGACGAGCGCCTTACCACTGAGCCACCGCGGCGGGTAAATTTCAGTTTCGTGTTTTTCTGGAGAAAAGGAAACAGGAAAAGAAGTTGTTTTCATGCCAGCTTTCAGAATTTCTTGAAATTTCGCATCGCTAATTAATTCCGGCCATCTATTAATGTAACATACGCCGAAATATTGGCACGCGGGCACCGCCTGTATGGAAAATTCTGCCGTCGCTGGGCGAAGCAGCGAGGCACTAGCGATGGAGGAGTTCATTCCCTTTTTTTTTTTCGCATCGCCACGCAGTCTCCGAGGCGCAAACGAGGCGACGCGCAGGGAGACGTATGCGTCACGGCAGCCGCCGAGGCCGCCCACAAGGCGACGAAGACGACACGTTGCCGGATGCGCAGCTCTCGAGTGGAGGGGCCCTCGACACGATAACGCGGCTGCTACTGGAGTGGCGATGCAGCGCTGTACAGCTAGCTGGCCGGCGTGTTTGCACTGGTGGCAACGGGTCACGCAGGCGACCCCGTCGTCAAAAGGATAGCGCATTTGCAGACCCGTGTGTGGTTTGGTTTGGTTTATGGGGTTTTCCGTCTCAAAGCGGCTCAGGCTATGAGAGACGCCGTAGTGGAGGGCTCCGGAAATTTCGACCACACCTGGGCCTCTTTACTGTGCACTGACATCGCAGAGTACATTAGCTTGTTTTATGGGGTTTTCCGTCCCAAAGTGACTCAGGCTATGAGAGACGCCATGGTGAAGGGCTCCGGAAATTTCGACCACCTGGGGTTCTTTAACGTGCACTGACATCGCACAGTACATTAGCCTCTAGCATTTCGCCTCCATAGAAATTCGACCGCCGCGGCCGGGATCGAACCCGCGTCTTTCGGGTCAGCAGCCGAGCACCGTAACCACTGAGTCACAGACCCGTGTGTGATGCATGCGGATGAATGGTCACAATAGAGGACATCTTACGTTCGCCAAAAAAGAAAAAATATCCACGTGGCTTTGCGACGAACACATACCAAAGTTTGCTCTCGCGGGAAACGGTATACTCGTTCCCATTTCGCGTGTGTGATGCATACAGATAAATGGTCACAATAGAGAACACCTTACTTTCGCCAAAAAAAAAAAAAAACCAAGTAAAAATATTATCCACATGGCTTTGCGACGAACACAACCCAAAGTTTGCGCTCAGGGGAAACTCCACTCGTTGTCATTTCGCGTGTTACATTCTTAAAAGAAGAAAACCTTCTGAACACACGGTGATAATCAAAACCATGCTTTAGCTAGTTCCTTAAGACAAAAAAAATATAATTTACCCTTTGCTTGGCTCACAACAGCATTCGCCACTTATACTTCATAAAATCATACACAACAGCAGCAGGCAGAGAACATTAAACTACCCGCGGAAAAGATCACGAACACATGTGCCTGACCACTGCGGGGCTCCCGGATACTGTATAGGTGCGTACTGTTCCGACACAAAGAAAATAATTTTTATTCGTTGAGAAATAAACTGCCGAGCAACTCCCGGCGGCAGCATGCACGGCCAGTACAGCGATCAAAAATTTTCTTGGGCCTCCTGCTTCAGGGCTAAACAATCAGCTATTCTAGCTGAATCCAGACAGGCACGCCGGAAGGACAGCATGGGGACTGGAGGGCGATAAGACATTTCCAACTGGCAGTGTTGGAAGAGAAGTTGGCATAAGCGACAGGAAGGGCCGAAGCGCGCCCGAAAAGAGGAACAGTCGGGCTGGAGAGACGAGTGTTTGGTTTCTTGGTTTGGTTTATGGGGGTTTAACGTCTCAAAGCGACTCAGGCTATGAGGGTCGCCGTAGTGGAGGGCTCCGGAAATTTCGACCGCCTGGGGTTCTTTAAAGTGCACTGACATCGCACAGTACACGGGCCTCTAGAATTTCTCCTCCAAAGAAATTCAACCGCCGCGGCCGGGATCGAACCCGCGTCTTTCGGGTCAGCAGCCGAGCACCATAACCACTGAGCCACCGCGGCGGCTAAAAGGCCGGTTGAAGACGGCGAAGCTGACGGTACTGTGGCGTTGCGGAAGTTCATAGTAAAGTTCGCGTATGCCTCGATAATGCAGCGAAGTGTGCTTGAAGCTATCCAACTTCACGTTCGATAGCACAAACTTACTTCTGCACTTGTGGTCGTGCGCGCTATTTTGGCGCTCCGAGCTAGTGCGTAGCTCTGTGTTCCCAACATTCGTCTCCAAATTCACTTCGGTTACTTTACCTTGAGACAAGGTAGCACCAACGCACTGCGCTAATATGACAAGCGCCAGTGTTTATTCCCGATAATACGGTCCGAGTAATGTTCAACAGCCTAGCAAGGGAACAGCAGTTCGCAATTGGTAGCGAGGTGCTGGAAGTAGTGAGAGAATATGCATACTTAGGGCAGGTAGTGACCGCAGATCCGGATCATGAGAAGGGAATAACTAGAAGAATAAGAATGGGGTGGAGCGCATATGGCAGGTTCTCTCAGATCATGAATGGTAGCTTACCAATATCCCTGAAGAGAAAAGTATACAACAGCTGTATCCTACCGGTGCTCACCTATGGGGCAGAAACGTGGAGGCTAACAAAGAGGGTTCAGCTTAAGTTAAGGACAATGCAGCGAGCTATGGAAAGGAAAATGATAGATGTAACGTTAAGAGATCGGAAGAGGGCGGAGTGGGTGAGGGAACAAACGCGGGTTCATGACATCTTAGTTGAAATAAAGAGGAAGAAATGGGCTTGGGCAGGGCATGTAATGCGAAGGCAAGATAACCGCTGGGTTTTAAGGGTAACGGAGTGGATTCCAAGTGAAAGCAAACGTAGCAGGGGACGGCAGAAAGGTGGGCGGATGAGATTAAGAAGTTTGCGGGGATACAGTGGCGGCAACTGACAAAGTACAGGGTTAATTGGAGAGACATGGGAGAGGCCTCTGCCCTGCAGTGGGTGTAGTCAGGCTGATGATGATGATGAATACGGTCCGGGCTTTATGGTAATAATGACCCAAACAACAAATTGCGCACACCCCACTAGGGGCATGGGTTCATTAAAGACTTCTTCATCTTCCCCAATGATGGTGCGAGTGAAGCCGAGACTCAGGGCTCTGACCTGAGGCTCCGAGGGCTTGGCCAACTGGCCTTTCAGCTGTGCATGCGACAGCAGTTCGGAAGCCTGTAGCGGTTTGAGCCATCGTTCATAAACGGTGGTTTGAGCGGCCAGGTGAGACGCACGGGCTAGATTCTTCTGGGGCTCGCGTACCACAAGCCCAGCCAGCGCGTCGCTCCACCCATGGCAACAGCGCTTCCCCAGAGAGAGGGTGCAGGTTGAGAAAGCGCGGGCGAAAACGGCAAAGCGAAATAAACGAGAAAGAAAGAGGCGATAAGAGAGTGGGGGGAAGGCAAAAGAAAAATAAGAAACGCGCGCTGCGAGGCCTTGAGAAACGCGGAAATACGAAACGACCACTCTTCGATGCCGCCGACTCGGCGGAGGAGAAACGGGACGCGCGCACAAAGCGCGAAGGCGGCTGGGACGCGCGAACGGGCCTTCGCGACCGCCTTTTCTGCTCGTTTTACTCCCCCCTCCTCTGTTTACCTTCGTTCTTCAGTTACTTGTTATTATTCCTCGAATGGCGACCCTCAACTGCAGGGGCTCTCCGAAGGCTCCTTAGTGCTCGTGTTTAAAGTGGTTGCTGTATTTCCTACTGGCAATTTTTTATTTTCTTCACCTTCTTAAAGGCAAAGTTTTGCCCCTCGTGCTGTATTTACTGCTTCTTTATTTCTGACCTAGCATCACCACAGCCTCCCCGGTGGCTCTCAGAAGCACGGCCGTGGCTTGCACGTGACACAACACATAGCAAAACACAAAAACGACGCCGTGAATCGTTCTTCCCCTTCTGTAGGCGTATGCTCTTTTTCTTTTTTCACTTGTTTTATTGCTCCCGTCCACGCGATTTCGCCCCCTCCGTGTTTTGCACTGCCTTTGCGGCCCGTATTTTCGCTTTTCATTTTTTTTTTCTCCCTTTCCACAGCGTAACTTCATGCGCCGACGAAAAGCCGCAGAGGAGAGGGCGAATAATGACGCGAGAGAAGACCAGAGCTGGCGAAGGGAACCGGAAGGAGAAGAAAAAAAAAGCTGCAGAAAGCAACAAGGGCGATTACAAGCGACGGGGGAGCAGTGCGTCGCCGGCGCTCTGCGCAGCAGTGGGTCAGCCAGCAACAGCGGAGACAGCGAGGCGCTGTTGGCTGTTCCCCTCCGTCCTCCTCTAAAAGCGCCCTCTCTCAGTCCGTAGCATCTTTTTTTCTTCTCTCTTTCTGCGAAGAACGGAGGGGGTTTAATACCGAGGTGAGCGAGGAGGTTTTCACGAGTTAGGCTTAACATGACGGGAGACCGTTGCAAGTGGTTGGTGTGTGTCGGAACGTTGGTGGGGGGAAGCGGCCTGATTGTAGCTTGCATGCACCGGGCAGGGTTGTGTGGGACAGGGAGGGGGCAAGCATGCCAGCAGGACCAGCTAAAGCGCTGGGCGCAATGCGACACCCCCCCCCCCCCAATCCTGCCCTCCCCCACCGCCACGAGGGGCTGTGGAGAACACCTGCAGTCGTTAGGGGCCGGGGATATTCCCGCTCGCCTGGGAACTGAGGGGCATCCCTCCTGCCCCCACTGCCTCCCGCCTCTTCGAATGGCCCGAACTGCGGAAGGTTTCTGGGCTCGCAGAGGCGTACAGAGAAGACGGGGACGGAGGGTGCGGTGTTCTCGGCTCTGTGCATCGGAGAAGGTGGGGTAATGCGAACACGCATCGCCGGCAGCGGGGGCATGCCTGCGGGCAAGCGGTGGGGAGCTGAAAAGTACCCATGAAAAAAAAGAGAAAAAAAAAGAAAGGCCAAGAGAGGGGGGCACGTCTCGAAATTATGATGCCCCTGGCTCCCCACTGATGCTATCTCCGACCGCGTTTCTTTTTCTTTTCGCTTGCCGCGCGCTCTTTTCCATGCTGGCTTGAATCGGTGCCACTTGCTTCGCTATCCCTCGCCAGCAGCGATGCAAGGTGCCCACGGCGGAAGCGGGCAGGCCACGACGGGGCTCCTTTACCTGCTGCGCCTGCTCTTTCGCCTAGCTTCGCTTGATTCTCCTGGTTCCAGCTCTCGTGCTCGATCACCGTTTTGTTTTTACTCTGTTCTTTTTTTTTTGCCGCGTTGCTACGCTGGCCTCTGCTGTGTCCCGTTTGTTGCTTAGTTAGGGTTCCTTGGAGTTCTCGAGCGTTTGAAGGCATAGGTGCGACGACGTACGATGTAATGAGCACTTGTTGCGGGTGCATCGCGGAAGGTGTTTGCCTGCGCGCTTTGCCGCGGCAAAGCGCCCTTTTGTTATTGCCGGTTTCAGCGCCTCGTGCCATCAAACTGCGCTCTCTTTTATTTTGCGCCCCACCCAAAAACAAATGCGTCCGAGCACGTCGCGACCAAACTGATCTTGTGTTCTGCCATGTGTCTTGCACGGCTGCGAAATGAGACCTTGCTCCGGGGAAGATGACATTTCTACACGTAGTGGTGATATGGGAGTGAGACGAACGGCATTCGTCGCTTATCAGATTAGTTCTTGGCACATAACTTTTGCCAATAGTGGTCAGCGTACTTCTTTAAAAATCTTCCGAGGCATTTCTTTATTTTGTCTTTTCGCGCAAAATGGTGTCCTTTCTCGGGAACGGAAGAGGGATTTTTGAACAGAAACTCGGAGAGTTTCTTCTTGTAGAGGACCGCGTGTCATTCGAGAGTTTTGGCACCGTAGTACTGAATACGGTAACTACGGCCACACAGCAAATGCGGGCTATGCAAGCAAGGCAACACACGGCTGTGCTAAAGCAATTTCCCCGGAATGCCGAAGCTCGCCGTAACTTTCGCCCCAGCTGATAAACTTTAGCACCACCTGTCACCGTCCCTGGTTAAAAAGAACATAAAAGATACCGCGCACAAAATGCGCTGCTCACGCGTCAAGCGAGAAAGGAGTCAAAGCAAAATTCTCCCCTCCCACACCAGCCCAGCCGATTGCGACGCATCCGAGGGCAAGAGATGGGCGCTTCTGAAGCTTGGAAGCCCCCACAGAGGGCGCGCGGCGTACCCTGAAGTAGACAGCCTAATGAAAACTGGTGAAAGCTGGTCAATCACGCGGCGTAGGAGTTCACGTAGAAATAGGGGGTAATTGAGAGGGGGCGCACGAGTAGATGGTCAACACGGAAGAGGAGATTTGAAGGACTATAGGCGTCTAACTTTTAGGTGCTTGTTTTCTTGCTTGTAATGGTGCGCAAGGCATTATTATACATCGATTACCGCGTGGTATTCTCCCACGACCGCTAAATAATATACAATCGAATTTCCTTTTTGTGCTCTTTCGGTTTCAACAGCCGAACAATGTCTGTGGCGTCAAAGTGTGCTTATAGGTCATACATAAAATGCCATACAGTTGCTGCTTCGTCGTTTTAATTCACTATGGTGCTAAAGCCAGCCTGCCCCATGAGCCGGAATGACAACGAATGCAGAAGCAGCGGTTACATTCCCGTTTTTACATGCCTCGCGTGACGTATAAACACACTTTGACTTTTGAATCGTCGTTCGGCTGTTGAAACTGAAACAACATGTAAAAAAAAAATCGATTATAAATTATGCAGCGGTCGTATTCATAGTAGCCTCTTCCGCACATTGTAGAGAAGAAAACATGCACCAAAATTAGGTGTCTATATTCATTTAAGGTTTACACTAAGGTTGCAAAAGAATGAGTCGCTGCTGGGAGGATAGCAAGAGAGGGAAAAGCCGCCGCGGTGGCTCAGTGGTTACGGTGCTCGGCTGCTGACCCGAAAGACGCGGGTTCGATCCCGGCCGCGGCGGCTGGAATTTCTTTGGAGGAGAAATTCTAGAGGCCCCTGTACTGTGCGATGTCAGTGCACGTTAAAGAACCCCAGGTGGTCGAAATTTCCGGAGCCCGCCACTACGGCGTCTCTCATAGCCTTAGTCGCTTTGGGACGTTAAACCCTATAAACTAACCAACCAACTAAGAGAGGGAACACCAGCACCAAGAGGAAAACCAACTTATTCCCGGAATCATCACCATCAACGAGCAATGTTCGAGCACGCCTTCAAAAGCCAAGAACCATCAGCAGTCCTGAGCCGTCTCTCTCGAACATACAACTACGGAGCAAGACCAACCGCTCTTCGTGGGTTCCGAGCATGTGGCGCAGTCGTGTTTTCGTACAACGCATGGGCGCCGGACAAAAGCTCACCCCGTGGAGGCACGTCTCAACGACATAAGTTTGTGGATGTTTACCGTGGGTATGCTTAGGGTTAGGTTTTAGGTGCAGACGTTAATGATTAACAATTAACCATTAGCTGCGTGATTCCATGAGTTCGTTAGATGTGCTTAGAGTAAGGTTAACCTGAAGAGGTTTTTAAAGGCAGGCGTTAATAATTAACGGTTAACAATGAACAGCTGTGTCAGTTGATGCGTCTGATTAGAGTTAGGTTAGGCTTAAGGCTAGATTATGTTTTAAATAAAAGCGCTAGGAAGTAACAAATAGTTGCGTAAGTCAGGCAGTTTACCGTAGTTCTGGTGAGGGTTAGGCTAGGCTTAACGTTCAAATTATACTTTATATGGATCCGTTAAAATGAGTGGCTCTGTTCACAGACAGCAAGGTACAGTCTTTGTCAAAAGTAACCAGGCTGCAAGGTTTTCTTCTAACTTGTAGAGTGGAGCCCTTGTGGCTTTTCTAAAGATCAAAACGTGTTGGAAGGTAAGAAGACCCCCAGTCCTTACCTTTAACGACCATTCCAGCTCCCGGGAAGCTGTAAGGGTTCCACATAGAAGCAAAACAGGTTACTTTTGACAAAGACTGTACGTATCGGTGTGGTGACCTTTAGTCCAGGTCAGTACAAAATTGGTGAGTTTTTGTGCGGTCAGCTTTCATCCAAATTTAAAAGTTTATAAACTGGAGGAAGGAGGTCGCCTCGGCCTCTAAATCTGTCTCTGATGGGGAATGGTGCTCTAAAGTGCTGGCCAGTTAACGGGCTACGGGGCGCTGTGTGTCTGTTTACGGCCACAAACTTGGCGCGCGAGTAGCCTGCGACGCGCGGATCGCAGAGCGACCGCTGCCGGCAGCGGCAGCTGAACTGCGGGGCGCATGCGCGGCCCCTCGGGGCGTTCGCTTGGTCCGCGCTGCAAAGTCCGCAGGTTCGGAATCCGGCGGCAACAGCGCGCTGCTGCTGCCTCTCGTTTCAGCAACCCGAGAGCGCGCTGCAGTCGGCGCGCTCGACAATTTATCGGTGCGCGATATACGCCGGGCTATTTAAAAACCCACGTGCGCCGTGTGACGCACAGCAGAGCAGGCTTCTTGTATTCGGCGACTTCGCCATTGTCTTTGTGCTCTTGTGTAGCCGCGCGGCTGCAGGTGTGCCGCCCTTCCGCGACCGAGCGCGCTCAGCTGCCTCTCGCTGCCGACGGGGAGGAAAAAAATAGAGAAAAGCAGAGAAAAAGCATACGTGTAAATGACGAGACCGAGGGAAAAAAGAAATGTACAACTAAAAAAAAAAAAGGCTCGGCTGCTGGGCTCGGCTGTCGCTGCCGCCGGCCACCCGGGCCTAGCAGTAGCAATAATAGTAGAAGCAGTGGTTTATTGAAAGAAATATACAAAAGGGAAGGAAAAGACGTTATGTTTCGATGGAGGCGAAATGCAAGAGGCGCCCGTGTACTGTGCGATGTCAGTGCACTTTTAAAGACCCCCAGGTGATCAAAATTATTCCGGAGACCTCCACTACGGCACTTCTTTCTCTCTTCCTTCTTTCACTCCAACCTTCCTCCCTTCCCTTACGGCGCGGTTCAGGTGTCCGCTGAGATATGTGAGACAGATACTGCGCCATTTCCTTTCCTCAAAAACCAATTTACCGATTTAGAGGTTACCGACCGCTGCAATTGCTCTCTAATATCTTAAATGTGACCGCCATGGCCGGGTCGTCTTTCGAGTCAGCAGCCGAGCATCATAACCACCGAGCCACTGCGGCGGCTGCATGTGTTTGCGTCTGTATAATATCTTTGCCGACATTTGAATTTGTCACATTCAGATTTTAGATTCTCTATTTAGGTTGCTGTCTTAGAAACTAGGTTGCTCACAGCCCTGTGGGCAGGTTATGCTGACGTCACAAGGTCAAGTGACCTCTCTCGACCAATTGTTAATTTAATTGTCATCTGCCACGATGGACAGATTGCTCCGAACCCGGTGGCTAGGTTGCCACTACCACAGTGGGTACAAAAAGGTCCCTTGACCTCTATCGATGACAGTGTACACTGACCTCTATCGATTGTCAGTGTACTCCTCCCCCTGTCCTTTCTACTATCCCCTCCCCTCTTTGTTTTCACTCCTACACCCTGCCTGCTATCCTTTATTTCCGCTGCCCCAGCTCAGGTGCTTCCAGCAGCGATAGAAGGTGCCGGGGCTAGCAAAATTCTTTTACCTTCCATATTCAATGCATAATAAAAAAACCACTACAACAACAGACATCGGCTGGGCTCTGGTGTGACAGCTCTAATTCTATCGCATTAAAAGGGCCAGGGATCGAGAGGATAACAAGAAGATGTACTACGGTGGGGAGTGATAGCGAGAAGGGAGTACACGGGAGATCTATATGCACACTATTTACAAAATAATAAGAGCCGCGTAAATTCTACGCCGCGCAACGCGAGTGGCAGTCAGTCTTTGAGCGCATCTGAGGCGCGGTTCTGAAGCCACACGAGTGCGTTCACTCCACGGTGCAGTGTAACGCCACCGGCAGTGAGACCAGCGCCAAGAGACAGGGAGTGAAGGAGAGCCCCGAAACAAGCAAACGCGGCCCCGCACTGTGTTCCGCCGTCATCCTGCCTTGAGCTCTTAGCATTCATTGCTTCAGGAACTTGGCCAGTTTTGACGGCTGTTCTCCATGGCGCACAAAGCAGCGCAAGTCTCGCGCCCCGCTCTTCTTCGGGGAACTTTTGCCTGATGCCTCAGCTTGCCACTGCTGAGCAGGAGCGGCTGAACTGCACACGGCCAAGGCGTTCTACTCGGTCTAGCCATCCGCACCATAGTACGTCGTCGTCCCCGCTTTAGAGTTTATCGAAAATTTCATAAAATCGCCCAGAAGACCGCTTCAGCCCTCGAGGAAGTGGAGGGTATTCGGCTTGGCAAGGGGAGGCCTAATACATGGCCGCAGCTTCTACAACATAATCTATGAAATGAGGCTGAATTATTTTAAGAACGCATTTGCCACGCCCGCGACATTATTATTGCCAGTAAATGTTCCGTATTAAGCGCGTCTGGAAATTAACGAAGCATCTTGTGCATTAATGCATTAATGAAGCGCTGTGCGTGTCTCTTCTATCTGTGTCCTTGTCTTTTGCGCTGTTTTAAGGAATCATGGTTCACCAACTAGCCTGCACGTCTACCCTTGTAATTTTTGGGAGGCTTTGCTTCGCGAAAAGTGTACTGTAAATATGTATATCTTCGGCACAAACGTTTCTCCTGTATGAGTGGCTGCATGGTCTGGCTTTTGTAATAGTATTTTTATTTTTCATTCCATTTTTCATTGTCATTCTATATCTCCACTTGCAACGACCCCTCTATTGGAGTGAGCGGTATTGCAAATGAGGAGAGTACGTAAAGATATGCAGCCCACAATTCCTGCAAGGAAGAAACGAATTACGACAGCAGCGCTCCGGGTGATTTCGGGAAACTCGACGGCAACCACCAGAGAGAGGCTCCGTCTGGGCGCGATCCGCGTGGGCGGCGGGCGTAGCGGAAACTGCCCGCAGCCGCGCGCACCTGTTTCCACAGCCGCTGGGGCCGGAGAATGGCAGAAAAACAGAGCGGCAGCGAGATAAAAAGGTCGACAGGAAGATACGCGCGATGTGCGAGAACAATGCGCGCAGCCCCTCTGCAGAGGAGCGTGTGACTCAGGGAGGCTTTGACGCATGTGCGCGGACCGGCATTTGCCGTCGCTGAACGCCGGCGGGAGGGAGGAAGGGAGGGCTCGCGTGATTCGGACGCGCGAGTCCCTGACTTTACAGCGCCGCTGCAAGCGAGGACAGGCTGGGCATTCCATTCAACCGCGACTGCTTCGTTGCTAAGCAAACTTGTCTCGAACAAGTGTCAACGAAAAAAGATGCCCAGGCTTAGCTTGGTTAAGCCAAGAATGCGTTGCATATTGCGCCGTCTTTTTGCGCGAGGTATTGCTTGGCGGCACTCGATTTTCTCAGCAGCTTTTCCTCCGTGACGTATGGATGGACGGACGGATGGATGGATGGACAGGAACGCCCCCTTTGAAACGGGGCGGTGGCAACCGCCACCATGCTCAGCCGTCCTTTTTTTCTTTTTTTCCTTTTTTTTTCTTATTTTAAGTGGTTTGGTGACGTCACGACGTGTCAACAAACCACGTGACGTCACGTCACGTGGTTTGGTGGCTGCCCGGCCGCGCCCAAGGGCTGGACTGAGTGATTGCAATACGCTACGCATAAAAGAAAGGAGCGGGAAAAGTAGCGCTTGCGATAATTTCGAAAGACGAATCAAAATTCATAAGCGAAAGCGATGTTGGAGTGCGTTCGTGGCGTCATCCCGGCGTCTGTGGCTGTAGTTCAGAGGGCGTGATGCAGTGCTAAGTTACGCAGTGCGTATAGTAACGGTTATTAATGTGCACATGTTGCCGCTCATTATCTGTTTTCACAATTGCTCGACGAAAGAGGAGGTGTGTTCCAGGCTACGCTCAGTGAGAAAGAGCCCTTGCAAGCCCGCATTTTATCTGCCGAGACCGAACGAACCGCTACAAATATTCCTATTTTCCTAGAACTATTACCAAATGGAACAACCTTGCTGGTCAAAGAGTAGAAAAGAATTATTTGTCCCATTTTGAGGCGCTGCTGCAACAAGTGACGAATTTTTGAGTGTTCGTTTCCTCAGTAATTTGTGCTGATTTACTCAAAGTGCTTGATTATAACCAGTTATATGCTTGGCTCGATGACTATAGTGTATGTATTCTAATGTTGTGAAACGATACAGTGTGATGTAGTAATTTCGCTGCTGGTGACGCCTTGTCTGTTGTATTTTTTTTTTCTTTTTGTCCTTTGGTGGTAAACAAATTATGTACCCACCTGCGATGGTCTTGTTCAAGACCGCAGTATTTATAAATAAAAAAAAAATTAATAAAAAGCGAAGCCAAGCACCTTCGTAGGAGGGGGGAGCTGAAGGGAACAGAGGGAGGCCAGGTTACATGGGTACAAAATGCGTTTTGTATCTGCACCGATCTCAGGACAGCGGCATCATGCCATCCTGGGAGGGGGTCTGAATTGTGCTTGTTCCGCGTTGAGTGAAGGTCTGGGGTAAGAACTAGTGAGCGCTTTTCCCTGACGTTCTGGTAGCGTTGAGCTATTTGCTCTTTGTACGTTGCGGCGTTCTCCGCTGACGTTGAATTTGGCCGTGGGATCCAAGGCTCCCGGATGTTAGTTCCGCGAACAGTTGATGAACCAACTCATTTCCCTTGATCCCGGCATGATCAGATATCGAACGCAGGGTGATTGTAATGTTGCTATTGCGGTTATGACATTCAACTTTAACTATGACAGCCTCTATTTAAAACACCAACGTTGTTTTGTCACCCCCTTCATGACGCAGGTGCATTGCGCGTTACTACTTCCTCTTGCCACAGAATATGCTTAAAAAAGAAAGACTCGGAAGCTCTTCTCTTTGTTTTCTGTGCCTTTGAGGCACTGCGCGCGCACAAAGAGACGTGGTAAGCTGAAAAAAAAGCAAACAAACAGAAACACCACAGCCGAGCTTTCCTGCCTAACGCGAACCCCCGCGCTTTTTCTAGCAGGAAAACTGCATTTTTGTCTCCACATGCATTTCGTGTTCGGGAAAAGTACCAAAACCGCTGCACAGCTGCTGACGATGTTCAAACGACGACTCAGTGCTCGGCTCAGCACCGCGGGTTCCATCCTGGCCGCGGCGAATGCACTTAGGTAGAGGCGAAATGCAAAAAGGGCCGTTTGATGAGGTGCCTGTGCATATATGTTGAAGTAAAAGTGAGAAAACTTCCGTTCAAGTTTTTAGTGCAAGTGAAAATCATCTTCCTTGTGGGTAAATTAATATGCGTTGAGTAGGACAAGGGGCATTCATTGCTAAAAAAAATCGTGTCTTAAAATGTAGCATTTTTTCTCTGCCTCTCAATTACAATTAGTGAAGTCATGAGCGATAAGGAGTCCACGATTACCATCCGTGAAGTGAATGGTGTCCTAGCCTAGCCTCAGCCTCAGGGAAACCACAATAAAAGGCTCGCAACGTCACAGCAATTTACTTGTGAAATCGGCGCGCGGTGGCGGTACCCGTGCTTCATTAGAGAGATTTAGCAGAGCGCGATCCGTTCCAGTGGCGAGCCACCCGCAGATCGCCTGAGGACGCCATGTGCCGCCTGCCGGGTTGGCGCGCACAGGCTGCGCGCAGAAGCGGATCGTGCGCTATGCTATACCTCTCTATCTACTTAAACATTCTCCGTTTTCAATGAAAACAGCTTCACTGTATAGACCTTTTCTCGTGTTCGGGCGCGAATTAGCGGCAGGATGCCTTTTTACTTTTTCGAACAACTGTTTATTACAAGAAATATGAAAGAAGCCAGCAGCCACAGAAACCAAGGGGCACAGGGGATTTTTAATTAATTTATTTATTTTGTGGTGTTGATCAATTTAGAATATTACTGAATATGTTACCGCTTAAAGCTAATTGATTAGAAAAGCAGAAGAAACACCACATGCCGCCGGTGGGATCCGAACCCACGACCTCCGAATTACGCGTCCGGTGCTCTACCTCTGAGCTACGGCGACGGCTGTCAAATCTTCTGCTTTCGGGGGCATTTATGTTTACAAGTAACCTAACCTTGAGAGTGTTCATCAGCGCCGCCCACGTTCATAAGCGGCGGACGTAGAGCGTCCTGAGTTACCGCAGGTGTGACGTAGAACGTCATCGAACGGAGAGGGTGGAAGCTGCGTGAGAACCCTCTTGTGCTTCCTATGGCGTCAAGGCTGCCAGAACCGAGGCCCTCGCTAAGCAATTAGGCAAACAAGGGAAGGGGAATGAGGGGCTCGTTATAAATATGAAAGAAGCCAGCAGCCACAGAAACCAAGGGGCACAGGGGATTTTTAATTAATTTATTTATTTTGTGGTGTTGATCAATTTAGAATATTGCTGAATATGTTACCGCTTAAAGCTAATTGATAAGAAAAGCAGAAGAAAAAACAACCACATGCCGCCGGTGGGATCCGGTGGAGTCCTCTGCTCAGGAGTTTCTTATTTATTTATTGATACTGTTGACCCTCGCTTGAGGGTCGTTACAGGGAGGGTATACAATGCAATGTACAGCAGACAAAATTCATATCTCATAACATCAAGTTGGTGCCCCCGACACAAAATGTCGATAGAACGTTCGAACTTGTGCACGTCCGATTGCTCGACAACTTCAACAGGCAAAGCATTCCAAATTTCGATCACATCGGGAAAAGAAGAGTAACGAAAAACTTCAACACGTGAGTCGTAAGTCTTGAATGATCGAGTGTGGTTTGTTCTCGCGCTCCGTCTTCCCGGAGGCCCAGCATATCTATCTGATTTTATCTTAGAGTGCCCTTGAATTATTTGAAAGAAAAGCTTTAGTCTTGATTTTATTAAAGGGTGGGCGTGGATTTAGATGTCGGGAGTTAGCTGGGCCTTTAGGCGCCGTGTCCTTAACGCCGTAAGTACGAAGCTGGCTGTCGGTGCTCTTTCCTGCCTCCTCCACGGCTGCGCTTTGATACCATGACGTCGCAGTGACGTCAGCTGTCAGGGCGCAGCGGTCGGCCAGCGCGTCACTCGTCCGTCCGGCGTTCCTGACGTCCACCGCCGCCACCTGGCTCCAACATTCCTCGGCGCTTGTGCACCCGGCCCCAGCCGTCGTTAGCGCGCAGTCATCCGCCCGCGGCGGCTCCGCGCGTAGCGGCGGAATCCGAGCCGCGCCGGCGGCGCGCGTGAGAACACGGCCGCCGCAGCTGGAATCACTTCCTCGTTCGCCGCGGCTTCGGCTCGCTCTCTGGCCGGGGGCCGGTGTTTTTCCCGCTTCGTCTTCGCTTTCGCCGATCCTCGCGCCTTACCAGAGCGAAAGAAACTAAGAAGGAAGGCGCTGCCTCGGCTCGTTTTCAGGCCGACGTGGAAGAAAGCGCCCGGCTCAGCGGTCGTAAAACACGCGCGTGCCAGTGCTGAGGAGGGGGCCGCGCCTTCGCCTCCCCCCTCTCTCTGGAATCAGAAATTACGCGCCGCTTGTTGTGAAGTAATAGATCAACGCCCGAACGACGTGCCAACCGCTCCGGGGACTCGCAGAGGAAGTTGCGCCACTTCTTCATTGAGGGAACAAACTCTCCGCTGCTGCCCCGCTCGGCTACACGACGCGACTGTTTCGCCAGTAGCTCTGTCACGTTCGGCGCGTCGTCACATCGCGCGCACGGCTCTGAGCGTGACGCCACATGCGGAATTCGCCTAAGCGCGTTAAATCATTTAACCATTTGTTTTCTCACTTATCTTCGGTTTATGTTTCAACAGTCCGAAGGTGCCTACGACTGCTAAGTTAAGTTTTAGTGACGTGAGATTTAAAATAACTGCGATATAATCGCAGCTTTGTCATTTCACTGTAACCGTTGCGTCAAGCGGCTGAATTGTCGCTATTTGTGCACGCTTCACGTGACCTCAACTAAACGTTGATGCCATTGGCGCTGTTCGACTGCTGAAGCAGAGCACGAGAGACAAAATTCGGTTACAAATTATTTAGCGGGCATAGGTAAACTTCATGCGACGATTTGTGAGGTAAACTCCTTAGTCGCTTTGGGACGTTAAACCCCATAAACCAATCAACCAACCAACCTATTTTCATTTATTTACCCTAAGGGCCCTTTCGGGCATTACATTGGTTACATTCTATTGTATTGCTCATAATTACGAACAAAGAACCCGCAATCAAAACTTGGTGTCTCTGCCCTATTGAACCTAAACCAAAGCAACACATAACACCCAGCCTCGGATTACGATGACCACCGTGCTGGTGATGGCGTGCCAGTTCCCGCCAGTAACGGGCAGTTTTTATTTCTCCAGTTGTTCGCACGGTGACCATGAGTTATTAGTGAGCATGTACACTAGCTACTAACATGTGCACTAAGAGTAGCAAGGCCGTCATCATAATTGGAACTCAGCCTGGACACCTCAACTACGCGTGTGGGGTGTGAGAAACGCCGAAGTGGAGGGCTCCGTACTAATCTTGCCACGTGGTTGCATGGTGCACTTTTGACACCGTCTGTACATTCTGCCTCGTACCCCGCTGTTTGCTTCGTTCGCTTTGACTCCCAAGTCTATAGTACACGTCACTTTGTTACGCTACCCTTGTGCTGTCACAGTAGGTTACTACTGACCCCGTCAAGTACAGCTTGAACGAGATAAATATTACGATGACGTTGCTCAGTCCCTACATTATCAATTTGTCCCAGGCTGTCAGGCAAAACAGAGCGTGATATGCAGCCGGAAAAAGGGGAAATCAACATTTTGTCATTTTGTGGCTCTGTAGCAAAGACCAGGTAAGAAGGGAAAGGTTTGGGACTCATCGCTTGGTTTTGGCACCGTGGGACTCAACGCAGATGTTCCAGCGTGAACTGAGCCGTGATTTCGTCGTAATCTTGCAACTGACGAGCATTTTAAGGGAAATATAACGAGAACGACGGGCTGAAAAGAAACCGCAGCGACTAGCCAACCGGGAACAAAACGGCAGCGGCAGCTGTCAAGCTGACCTCAGCAGCATATGCGCTCCAATCCAAAGGGCGCTGCAAAAGCTGTGCTGATATTCTTCCGGTTCACAGAAGGAGCCAGGCCGAACACCTTTGTGGGACGAAGTGCACCGACGCCATGATTGTCAGCGATTGGCTGTTTCAGCTGTTCTAAAAACGTTCGCGTCAGGGTCGCAGCTTCACACTTGCTACCGTTGTCATTTTTTTTTTTTCGGCTCAAAGCGGGTTTGTTTATTGAATTCAGATAGGGAGTTGCGTAGATTATTTCTGACATGCCGCTATTCTCTAGCGCGGTACAATATTGGTGACATAAAGGCTGTCATAGACTGAGGATCACATAACATAAGAGTAGCGCAAAACCAGGACGACGGACACAAGGGGAGAGAACACACACCAACAACACAGGACAGTCAGTCGGAAGTTAGCACCTGAGTTGTTGGTGTGTGTTCTCTCCCCTTGTGTCCGTCGTCCTGGTTTTGCGCTACTCTTATGTTATGGATCAATACCGACTTGCCCAAATTTCCACCCTGAGGATCACAGCTTAGTTGTGTACATTATATAGTATGATTTCCCTCGTGCACCGTGCGATCATCACAGTTTTAAATCTTCAATTGTTCAGTACCTCATTTACGAGCCTTCGAGATCATGTCTGGTTAGTTTCCTCTTTTCCATACCTCATGAAAAAAAAAAGTTTTTCCCTCTCAAATTTCCGTTTCGTTTCGTTTCGTTTTTTTTTTTTTTTTTTCCTGAGCCCTCCCAGCACCACTCAGAAGGCGCGGCTGAGTTGGTCTCCTCTGACAGCCATTCGTTCCCTCGTCCTTTTGCGGCGTTCCTTGCCAGCTTTAGTCACCCCTTCTTGTCCTCCTTAAACGAGCGCCGTTGTATCCGCTGTCAGCCCGTCATCCCCGCACCTCGTTCGTCGACACCGACTTTCGGGACAAAGACTTATCAGTTCGGAGAATCGCAAGAGGTCAATGACTCTCGTCACCGCGTGCAATGCTAAATATGCAGTTCTGACCGCAAGCAGCTGCCACAAGCACACGTGCGAAGAGACGTGCGCTGGCGATGAAATCAATTTAAGCCACTATATGTGATGCATGTCAGTCAATGTTCGACGAGCCCGATGTGTCACTTTCGGTTAATTTCAGTCGCAGACCCGATGTTTTGTCCGGAACAGGCTTTTCTGCTTTTTTTCAGTAGCCTTGAGAACGGGATCGGGGATCGCTTGTTTCAGTGGCAGATTAGGAGCAGCCGCCGAGCTAAGATGGCTCCGTTGATCAGAACTAAATCGGCGGATTCGACCGGAAAGCTGCCGTTCCACAGCAGATGACGCGTGTGGGGGGGCGCAAGGAACGCTGGGTACTTTTCTCCGTCAGCGGCGCGAGCGCCGCGGGCTTGGTCCATCCAGAGCACCATTCTTCCAAACGCAGATCGGGGCGAGTGCTCTCTGTCGGATTCAGGCGCCCGCTCCTGATCTGCCATTGGAATTCACCACTTGAGCACAACTCCCGTCTTGTAACGTTAAACACGGATCTTACTACACACGGAGCGTCAGTCAAAGCATGAAATCATTAGGTACTGCTAGCGAGCATCCGCAGCACGCAGTGAAAAGAGCATCGGTACGAGTGCTCTCTGCCGGATTCAGGCGCCCGCTCCTGATCTGCCACTGGAATTCACCACTTGAGCACAACTCCCGTCTTCTAACGTTACACACCGATCTTACTACACACGGAGCGTCAGTCAAAGCATGCAATCATTTGGTACTGCTAGCGAGCATCCGCAGCGCGCAGTGGAAAGAGCCTGCTGATCTCGCAGTACGTGGCTTCGCGCTAGTGGGTACTCAGTGTTAACACTTATAGCGCAACAAACAACGTTGCTGTGGTGCATGCTGTTGTTTTCCCCTACGTCTGCCTGTGTTTGCTGCGCTATGAGTGTTAACATTGGGGGATACAGGTAACACAGGCTCCGCAGTACACAGACACTTCTTGGCACTGTTCATCAAAGTTTGTTAATAAAACAGTTGTTTTTAAAAAGTAAAAGGGAACCTGCCGTTAATCCGACTCAAACGCCCAAATTCGTCAACAGTGTGATGAAATTAGAAGGAGGAAAAACTGAGCAACCTCGCTGTTTGAGCAAACGTTATTTTTAGAAAGACACGTGGCCGCAACAAGCGCAGACGAACGTCCGCGGCGGAATTTGTTCAGGGTCTGTCGCAGCCTACCACGATGCTGATGTAACGGCGTAAGCGCCCCCTCACGGACCTCGGTTACCTCGATCGTTTAGCCCGTGGGCCGCATCCCCAATCTGTCGTCCCGGCGCCGCGAATAAGGTTCTCGAGCAGTGGGACAACCTAAGCGCATCGCAAGAACAGCAAGTCAGTTTTCCTGTCCGTCGTCGTTGCCACCAGGATAGGCTTTTTAACGACCTCGAGTCTAAAACAAGATTTTCATCCCTCCTGGCTCCCCGTTCTCGATATCGGAGCTTGGTACATCCTCTCCTAAAATGCATTCATTCATTACGAACAGCGAGAACGTGTCAAACGGCTTCCTACGCCGACATTGCACTGAAGCAGCTGCATCTGCGCAACTTTCGTTTTCACTTCACTTTTCATTTATACCATAAAGATGTGGGCAGGCTCAGGCAAAAAGTGAACTATTTTACTTGAATGGGACCCGAGCCCCCCTGCACATGTCACATAGCGACCGTACAGCGTGCAAAGTTACTTACATATCAGTTAATACTCCGAGAATTGTAAATAAACCATAGGAGAAAGATAACAACAAACACATATGATGTAGTATCACCTTTGTGCCATTCGTATTTAAAGCGCTATTACATGAATCTAGCTTTGATGGAACGGAGGCTTCATTTTTCTACCCGTACGATGCTGGAACATAAGGCATTTAAATGCCGCTGGTATAACACATCTGGCACCCGAGTTGAGTTCTACAACTTGGAACGAACCAAAACTGTCGCTGTCGAAGAAGGTAAGTGGGAACATTGGCCTTCAAATCTGCTAATGCAGACACAGTTTCTGGTTATTCTTAACGGACTTTTTACACATAACGCTTAAACAGTAGTGAAGTAATTTATTTACTATAGTGTTAAAACGTTTGAATAGCCCTTGAGTATGGGCTTGAAAACTCAAATTTATAAAATACAAATGTACAAAATGTTTCTACATTTTTCTGTGTATAATTATTCACCCCAAAAAGCAGTAATTATGTGAGAAAGAAAGAGGCCGTTCTGAATCATAAGCTTTATGGAAACAGGATGAACAGATCGAAATCTGACAAGTTTTCGGGTGGTTCTTAGAGTTGTGTTTGCACGTATTTAAAGCGGGCATCCATTGACACGTCTGCGTTGAAGAAAACACCTAGGGTTTATATGGTGTCAATAAATTCTATTCGGCGTTACTAAGATATAACTCATGAGGTTGCATTGCGCTCAACAAGGAAGGGACATAACACGAGCGCTGAACTTCCAATAAACGATTTTTATTTGGCACTTACAGCTTTATAAAGTAACGAGCAGAGTACAAGCATGTAACACGCTGTCGTGGAAGGAAAAGGACGGCTTTTGTTTTTGCGGGATTAATGAGTAGCTCGTTCAATTCACTCCATTGATTTAATTTTGCCACGTTGTTATTAACTGTAACGGTGACTTCGTATCGCTGCCCTGAAAGCTTCATAACGATTTGCTAGCAACTGCAAGCTGATGTGCAGCTGAGCCTTGGCAGAAGAATTTTATTCTAAGCTCGTTGGTGCTTAGCAAAGGGCGTTGTCGCTGCCGTTTCCTTGTTGGTTGTCACCCTCTTTGCTTTGTAATCCTGGCGTAGCTGCAGTTGGAGCGGCAGACATCACACCGCTGCCGTTTGCAAACCTCGACCTGTTGAGAGGAGAGTGACCTATAACTTTCCGCGTGGAGTACGAGTGCGAGCCTTTCGTCCGACCGGTGCTCGCCGTTTGCGCTCTCTCTGTGTCGTTCCACTTGCCCGTCTTATCGGAAAAGCTGACCCTGCCTCGCTCCCTGGGTTCGTCAGTACACACAAGCCGCTGTCGTAGAGCACACACGCGAAGTCGGAGGGTGGTTTGTGCATACATGGCGCAGCACAAATAGCATATCTACGCACTCTAGGCGTGTAGAGGCAGAGAAGAAAGGGTTCCAGTACTACGGGCCACACCAGTCACTGGCGTAAGGAAGGCATGCCCGCATGTGAAGTGCCCGTGCATTGCTGGCAAAACTGAGTTCGGCCACTCTAGCCATTGCCGGTCTCACAATGGAAAAGGAAACGCAATAGGCATACGAACATGCCGCGACTTTCCTGTGACGAGAGGAGAGCAGCAGCCATATCTAGAAAAAAAAAAAAAATCGTCTTGTGGTGCTTACAAAGCACCTTATAAAGCACCCCCGGAGCCCTTGTCACCCAAGAGAGGAGGCAAGAGACCAAGAATCCCAAACCAGAAATCTGATTTTCCGGCGGCACAGTGGAAGCCGAAATGAAAAGGGCAGGCGAGTAGAAAGCTAAATGTGTTCGATGTAGAGCTCGTTAGGCGTCGAACGCAGATGAGACTTACGCGAGAAGTAACATTAGAGGTGAACACCTCGACTATACCTTCCCGCGTCAGTCGACGCCACAATTAGACGGTGTAAAGATTAAAATATTCCTTCACATGTGACGCAGACCCCTCGCCAATATTTTGCACAGCTCCCGCAGTGCCGCTGAGATGACAGGGACGTTACAAGAATTGCAGTGCCGACATTTTCGTCAGGGTGGCGACTCGGACGACGTTCCTGAATGTTCGCTCTCCTGTCGTCGCCCGGCCTTGGCGGCGAGGATTCGTGGCGTCGCGCACAGCGACATCTTTTTTTTTCTTCTTCCAGGGGCGCTTCTGCGAGCGCAGGAATCTGCGGTCCGCCCAAGAACCCTCCCCGCCGGCAGTGCGGAATGCCGAGCGAACGCCCTCGCCGGGAAAGTGTTGGTGCCTGACTGATCCTCGAACCGACGTCGTGTTATGCAAAGAAAGCGCTCTGTTTGCCCTTGGCGGGGCGCCTCGTCCTCCGAGGAACGCCAGAGACGCGGCCCCCGGCTTTTGACGTTTTTTTCAGCTTCAGCTCAGTTTGCACGGCGCTTTCTTCGATCCAAACGCGCTCTTTACGCCGCTTGCTCCAACGGTCGACATGCTCAGCTGCGAGTGCATATTCTGCCCTCCAGCGTTGGCGGCAAGCCTTCCTTTAGGCACTCCCTCATTTTGTGGCGAATCGCGTCGATCAGTGATGTCTCGGATACCCCGAAAATGGCGCGCTGAGAACATGTGTCTAATAGAAGGACAGGGAATCGACCAATGAGAATCGTCTTCGCTCAGGCTGCTCCCACCTAGAACCGAATATAGAATATTATAAAAATGTTATGTAAGTTGCAGTAACGTGATACGGTGCATAGGAACGTTACATTAACATTAAAAATTACCATGTAACGTTATAAGCAGGGTTCGGACTTTTCGGCTTTATTTTGGTTATTATGTTTGCCTGGGCAAACACACCAACCGGTGGGTAAGTCAAGAGTTTGGCGGAAGCCCGTCCGGTCGGGATGGAACATGAAAAAATAACCGCAGTGACATGGGGTGGTGGCAATCTACCCCAAGTATACGCTGGGTGTCTGGGATCTGACTTGGGCCGTATTTAAGGCAACAATTTCCGCTTCACCTTCACTGTGAACAAGGCTCCCGTGTGAGAGCCGAAACGTCATATCTTTCTTTTGGTCGCTGCCTTTTATCATTTCGCCACCGCTGGGGCCTGCAAGACCCAGGTTGGTCTTCCCTGTGCAACCTCTCACGACCAAAAATTAATTTAACTGCCACTCGCCACGGCACGCAGTTTGCTCACAATTCGCTGGGTAGGTTGTGATGACGTCACAAGGTCACTCAGCATAGGTGGAAAGGGGGCAACCAGCTTTTCTCGACATGCAAACGCTAACGACGGGTTTTTCGCTGAACGGGTCGGGTTAAAAGTTGCAGCAGTGCGCTGTACTACACCCCTGCCACCATGTGCCCCCCCCCCCCCCCCCCCCCCCCCCCCCCCCCCCCCCCCCCCCCCCCGGCTGCTGGGATGGCGAAGCGCTGAGCCACTCGCACCGCAGACAAGCTTCCTGCGCCGAGGTGGAGGGCTGGCGCACTCGAACCAAGGAACCGAGGCCACAGCACTACATGGGAAGTCCCGCCCCGTGGACACCTTCCGCGCCATAGCAAGTTAAGCAGTTCCTTCCCTCTTCTCACGTTATTCAAATGATCGGGACATCAAGGTCGGTTCTGGAATCTACTCTGTTCGACTTTGGCTGAAGAGACGGCATGCCCCGCTTCGCTCGGCGCTTTCAGGCCGAAGCCCAAAGCGTGGCGTTTGCTTCAGCCAGTGACGAAGGGCGGGATATTCAAAAGAGGAATAGAACTGGGGAAAATAGCTGTCATACTAACCCGACCATGCTGCTGAGTAGCATTCGCACAAGTTCGCGCTGAAGTTTCAACGCACGCTGGGAACCACCACAGTTGCGGCCCCAATGACGCGAAGCTTTTCGGCAGCACATCAACGCTCAAAGCCAGTGAGGTCTACTACTCACTTGCGCCAAAGTCGAGCAGCAGTTCAGGAAATGGGGAAAACGAGGGAAGAATTGAAGATTAAAGTTCATCATCATCATCACCAGCCTGACTACGCCCACTGCAGGGCAAATGCCTCTCCCATGTCTCTCCAATTAACCCTGTCCTTAGCCAGCTGCGGCCACCGTATTCCCGCAAATTTCTTAATCTCATCCGCCCACCTAATTTTCTGCCGCCCCCTGCCTTCACATTACGTGCCCTGGCCAAGCCCACTTCTTCCTCTTGATTTCAACTAGGATATCACTAACGCGCGTTTGTTCCCTCACCCACTCCGCCCGCTTCCGATCTCTTAACGTTACACCTATCATTTTTCTTTCCATAGCTCGCTGTGTTGTCCTTCACTTAAGCTGAACCCCTCTTTGTTAGCCTCCATGTTTCTGCCCCATAGGTGAGTACCGGTAATATACAGCTGTTGTATACTTTTCTCTTGAGGGATATTGGCAAATTTATTTCTTATTGGACCGAGGCAGTGAGCCTAGCACAAGGCGAAGGACAACAAAGAGAGCGGGAATTTTCGTCTCCTACACAACTCAGGAACGATACTGCAAATTCCTCTCAATGGTGTCCCAGCCAATGGTGTCCACCGATTTTCAGGACATCGCGTTTAATCAATCAATACAATATATTGTATTTTCACCAAGAAAGAAAAAATATATGAGGGGGGGGGGGGGGGGGGCAGGAAAAAACAGCTGCACAATATCACCTTGATAAGGCTACAACAACCCAGGCAACAATGACAGGATTGCAATGGTTTAAATTTGCACTCTAAAACTGGGCACAGTAAGAAAACATCAACAGAAATCCGCACGTAAAAAAAAACAAAACAAAAGCAGTCTTTATGTAGAACAAAGGTTCGTTACAGAACTAAATTTTTAATGTAACTTTTGTTCAGTGCCACTACATCTGTGTGTTGCTTCGCGAACTCATTAAGTGTGCGGGGGAGAGTGTAATCAATGCGATGGCGGCCAGCTTGTGTGTGTGTGAAAGGAATTTTCCATGGCAGTTGATGGCCACGAGGGTAGATGCACTCTTGTTTCCGGAGATTAGCGAGTGAGCGGAATGAATCTCACTACCCCTGTATCGCTCCAGTATAACTGTTTATTAGTTTGTACTTGTATATCTTAGCAGATTTATTGTTTGTATTTATGGAAGAGAATTTTATTCTGGTCATTGAATGGAACATTTTCCATTGCCCGAACAGCCTTTCTTGTAGCAAGATTAGTTTTTTTTTAATTTTGTGAACTAGTGTTTCCCCACACTAGTGCACAGTAATGGAGCACTGAATGAAACAGATAATTATATGAAAGGTGTTTAACTTTGGCAGGAAATAAATGGCGATTTCTATTGAGCATATCTGCTACTTTTCGCGCTTATGATCAAACATGATCGTTCCAATGCATGCGTTCACGGTTTATTGGGAGTTTAACGTCCCAAAGCGACTCAGGCTATGAGGGACGCCGTAGTGAAGGGCTCCGGATAATTTCCACCACCTGGGGTTCTTTAACGTGCACTGACATCGCACAGCACACGGGCCTCTAGCTTTTCACCTCCATCGAAATGCGACCGCCGCGGCCGGGTCCAACCCGCTTCTTTCGGGCCAGCAGCCGTAACCACTGAGCCACCGCTGCGAGGCCCGGTAGATTTTGCCAGCACATCATATTTCAGGTAAGGCTGTACAAGACTCTTCAGAGAGTATCAGCGCAGTGACGTCACAGCTCCGAATAGCGACGTGTATTAACATCTTGTCTCGCTGAACGAGCGCTCCGCTGAGAATTCCAAGTGCGCATTCATATTTGTACGCATCTCCAAATTGCCATACTAAAATTTAGCGATTAATATAACAAATGTAAACAAAATGGCCACCGCAGCGATCTTCTGTCGGAGTGGTGAAGACAAAACATAGCCTGGGAGTACTTTACTTTCATGCGCATTAAAAAAAAAAAAAAAAAAACTTCCCAAGCGCACTTTTAAAAATAAACAGGTGAAAAAAAAAAACGGCATTTCCTTGCAGAGTTTTAAAAGTCACCACCGCAATGAAAAAAAAAAAACTGCACTACATATAATTTACCGTTCCGACATCCAAGTGCAGCTTTTTGTTGTCATTCCAGAGTTATTAAAGCACATAATCTTTATAAATATCGCCTCAGTGTTACTTTTAAAACAGAAATCAGGAAAAATGTAACAAGTCTTAAAAATTTAGCAGAACTAAGGAAAAAAGAATCAGTCTATCCAACAAGACGTGGCGAATAATCGACAGTGCCAACACCTCGACTAAATCTTGGTAGGGAATGCCTTCAGTACACTCTTACATCTCCTCTAAATAGGTATATCCACATTAACCTCGATTTGTTTTCTTTTTCACGCCGTGAACTACATAATTTGTTTTTGAATGACATGGTTTAAGTTTCATTATGCATACATATTGCTGGTTCGTGTATTCTCTGGTGCTTCCTTGATGAGCTTGTTTTTTAAAATTGTATAAACCCTTGTGTTGCCTCCCTGACAATAATTAGGATTGTAGACTCGTCAAGCTGCCGAAGGGCAGCTTTTTTCTACGATTCCTCCATCTGTAGTGTTAGATGGGAAATAAACTTTGAAATTTTGAAACTTCTGGCCCGCTGTTTTTGCCTTTGTGCGGTGCGCCCGCAGGGCTGCCCGCGCGTCTCCACAGCGTGCGCACCATCCCCCTCCTCCTCCTCGCAGGCGCCGCCATCCTTCTTTCCCCGTGGCGACGGGTTCAAGCGGGTCAGCGCGTTTTCCTCGTGGCCGGTTTTTCCTTTCGACAGCGGCAGAGACTGGGAGACCCGGTCAGGCGGGCATAGGAGGAACCCCGCGGCAGCGATCGGCAATGCCGCCGCTGCTCCGCTGGCCGCGTTCGCTTCTCCTCTGCTGCGCGGCTCAGCCGCCGCCAGTCGGCTTAGCCACGGAAGAAGCTCCCCTCCAAGACAGACGCCGCGGGCTTCAGAAGCTCAGGACCACGAACGCGGGCTGGCTATATGCAGTCGAACCTCGTTACAACGAAACGGTTTATAAATAAATAATTAATATAACGAAGGAATGACGATTCCCCTTGAAAGAGCGATCAACACGCGCTATAACGAAGCTGCGGCTATAACGAAGTAATCTCCGGGCCCCGTCAACTTCGTTATAACTAGGTTCAACTGTAATTAGATTGTAACTGTAGTTAGATTAGCAACCGTAACAATGGGTCACGGTCCATGGAGTCCTGTACTGCTCCGCAGAACAATCACAACAGTTAACTAAAACTAAACTAAAAGGGGGGCCGTTGCTCTATCAAGCTGTTGAAAGACAGCTTTTACTTCGGTCCCCTGCATCATCATGTACAACGTGGTGATCAAATAAACGTTATTATTATTATATCTTTTTCATGTCTAACCGCGTGAAACAAGTCAGGGGCATCAAAATACTTCAGCTTATTATTTCGCCTGGTTTTTTATTGGTCTTTTGGTTAGGTAACAAGGAAAGCTTTAACAGCGGACTACTTTTACAGCGCCAGCTGTTAAACGCCCGTTCCTGGGTTTCGCGTCGCCGTATTGTGTCGTAGTTTGCCGCAGTCGTCGGAGTAAACGGTGGGTGCGTTGCCATGGGAACCACTCGGAGACGGTGCAAGGAGGAAGGTATGACGCGGACAGAGAAATGCGTAACTGATGGATGGTTACCACAGGACCCATCCGAAGGTTGGTTACCGGGGAAGGAGGAGGTTGTATCCGGAGAGCGGAGAAGTCCCCAACCGAAGGATGGTTACCCTGGAAGGGTATGGCGAGAGCGTGAGCAACCGGCAGGATGCGACCAGCAGGAATGGTCACAACAAAGAAGATGCCGACAGGGCGGCGCTGGACTTACGACTCGGTACTCAAAATTGCGCAAAATTTGAATGCCTGAACATTAGAGTTGCCGTCAGGAGCAAAATTCGACGTCTTATGCCACCAAACTAGCTGATTGGTAGAGAGGTCACGAGACTGCATGACGCCATTACAATCTGCCCAAAGGGTTGCGAACACCCTCCTTCCAAAAGTCGGCACCGTCACAGCTTAGCGGATGCCTGCTACTGCAGCTAGCAGTCCGGATATGCTGGTTGATGGACCGATACTGTAAACGAACTGACGTACACACAGAAGGTGCGACAGAAGCTGCGACAAATGTGAAATCTATTGCTATCGCTCCTAAAGTTACTTAAGCGCCCCAACAGTTTTGACGCGCTGTTCTGTGTTTTTGTTTTACTTTCCAATCGATTCCCTGATCTTTTCTGTTTCAGAGACGAGCAACAAAAACCAGCAACAACAGCTTACAGCTCCTGTCCTGTCTGCATCTCCTCCTGTGCTGGATCCCTTTTACACTACACGGCGCTCCTTCTGCCACACTACAATTTTCGAATTTAAAGTTTTCGCATACTTCCAGAAATTTTAAAGTAAATGATGGTTCTACCGAAGTAATTGGTGAAGCATAAACATCACATGCGTTTTGCTCACAGCAGGAACTCAGAACCGTTTTAAGGAACACAACTGCTCTGTCAAACTGATACAACTTCATCGCCAAAACATAGCTATTTGTACACCTCAAGCAGCTTAAACACATTTTCTTCGTAGTGTGTCTTACAGCCATCCTGCTTCGAAAAAATACTGCGCAGGCCAAGAAGAAAGAAGGCATCGCACTTTTAAAGATCCGGTTCAACGTCTAGGATTCGCATCCCATACGACGTCAAGCGTAAGCCCTTTTTTTACTATCCGTTGGAGCATTTCGCAAAAGAGCAGCGCATCCCAGGAATAAAAAAAAAACGTGTTCGATTTACTCCGGTTTGTGACACAGCAAGCGGACAGCTTCACATGGTAAAAACAATCCGCCTTGCTTCTCAGAGAACAAAGCTGAACCTAGTATATGCGTTGCTTTGCGACTGTATACTAATGTGAAGGAGGTGTGTCATTGGAAATACAAATTCTAAAACCAAAAGTAGAAAGGAAATGATAACAATGTTTTCACATTCAAAGCACGTAAGTAGTCTTAAATGCCCCCCCCCCCCCCCCCCCCCCCCGTAATTTTTCCGCTCTTCTGTTACGCAACACTTTCTCTACCGAGGATCTGCTTTTGGTGCTGCCCTCTTCACAACGGGCACGACCGCTGATTCACGTCTTTTCTGCGCGGTCTCCGCCTGCTCTTGACGTCGTGTACATTGTCTGACCACTGGCCGTTTCCGGTCTTTCTGCTTATCGTGCTTTTATCTTGAGACTGCGTCCCTTTGTTTTGACGCTTGCGCGTCCGCCAGTATGCTTCAGAACAGCGGTTGTTCCTAGGCGCTTTAAACAAACATTGACAAGTTTGTTTGTTTATTTATTTGTTCGTAGTACCTACAGCGCCCCCTCCCCCCCCCCCCCAACCTCTTTCTGAATTATTTACATAAACTCTTAAATGACGAACTTTTTGACGAAGTAAGGAGCATTTTTTTTTTTTCAAGCAAGTTTTATATAGATTGTTCTTCTTAACTTCTTGCTCTCGCTGATGGAGTCGGCTAGCCTTGCGTCGGTGCTCAGAAAAGAAGCCTGAGTGCGAAGCCTCGCCGCCAGGGCTGCGCTGCCGCTGGCTGCCTCGCTGTCCGGTTTCACGGCTTCGTAAGACGCGGGTTCGATCCCGGCCGCGGCGGTTGAATTTCTTTGGGGGAGAAATTCTAGAGGCCCGTGCACTGTGCGCTGTCAGTGCACGTTAAAGAACCCCGGGGTGGTCGAAATTTCCGGAGCCCTCCACTGCGGCGTCTCTCATAGCCTTAGTCGCTTTGGGACGTTAAACCCCGTAAACCAAACCAAACCGAAACTGCCGGCACGCAAGTCCGCACTGCTTGCCGTGCGAGTCTCCCGAGTGGTCCCTCCACCAGCTTAAGCATTAATTACGAGACTCCCCCCCCCCCCCCCCCCCCCCTCCCAAGGGATACATATTCGCTCCCTTCTTTGTAACAGCACGCCAGTGTATATGATGCCGGACACACAAAGCAAGAGCCAAAGAGGACAATCTCTCGATTCCGCGCGTACTTTTCGATGCTTCGACTGCGTTCACTTGTGTGCGCGAGTCTAGCGGAGCTGCGGAGTGGGCCAGCCAGTGGCTCTTCTCCACGCGAGCAGGTATGCCCGGCCGAGCGTACGTGTCTCGCGTTGCTTTGTTTGCGGGGAAAGGCACAGCAGCGGGGCAGACGAGGCAGCGGCTCCTTATCGGGTGCAGATAGCGGAGCAGGCGCATCCGGCGCCAACTCTGGGGACTTTGAGCCGCGGCTGCAATCTAATCGCCGCCGCCGGCGCCGTCTCCGCCGCGGTACGATTCCATGCGACTGCGCTCCGCCGTCACGTCGGCGAGGACACGAGTGCGCGTTCGCTTTCTGTGCCGTCCAGACAGGCGGCGACCGACACGGGGAGGGAGACGTGGGCCCTGGAGGCGAAAAACTGCACACACTAGCGGAACACCGAAGTTATTTTTCTTAGCGAACATTGATTCCCAGGCTCTTTTCTGGGTACGTCCACGTTTACCCGAAAGCAAGAGGCACATTCATCGGCCTCCCTGCCAGTAGATTCAACCTCGTGGCAGCCTTAACGAGAACGGAATCAGAAAAAAAAAAAAAAAAATGAATCGAGCGTAACGTTATCGCTTTTCTTCCATTGGGGGTGCTAAACTCCTACCAGGAGCTGCGGGAGGCCCACCTCGTGAACCAATACACGCGGCTCATGCAGACGGCCCCTGGGCGCCGCCTGCTAAACCGCTTACACATCCAACACGACTGCACTCCAGAGGAGGCGGAGCGTATCCCAGTACTGTGGCGCCATATGCTCTGGGTCTCCCCGCTACCCCGTAACATGGACACCGACATGCACGAAAACAGACGACAAGCGCGGGCTCGGGCTCTTGAGAGACAACACGGCTCCCGACACGGTGTATATTATGTAGACGTAGCAGGGCCATCGCCCACGGGATTTTACACGGCCGCTGTCGTTCACCAGGAAATGCACGTTGATGGACTCTCTTTTCGAGCCCCGAATTCAATGCGAGCCGAGGAAGTAGCGATAGCGCTTGCTGCCGCCCACGCCAATTCGAGAATCATCATTACGGACTCCCGAAAAGCATGTGATCATTACTTGGCAGGGGAGATCTCCCCTTTAGCTGCTTGCATTCTAAGACGGACTGCCACTGATCCAACACCCAAAAGAATCATTTGGGCTCCTGGCCACCAGGGCTTACGAGGTAATGAGGCCGCTGACGCGGCTGCCCGAGCGCTTACTCACCGGGCTCCTCATCCCAGCTCTTCTGGCTCGGAGACTAACCAGCCGCTGCTGCGATTCAAGGAAATTATAACGCATTATAGCGACATCCACCGCCTTTTCCCGGCCCCTGCAAAGGGGCTGAGTAAGACGGAGGAGCGAACTTTAAGGCGCCTGCAGACAGGTACTCTACTCTGTCCTGCAATCTTAAAGCATTACGATCCTAACACGGATGGGCGATGCCCACACTGTGGGGAGACCTGTGATATCTTCCACATGGTGTGGGCATGTACTCAAAATCCCCACCTCCCCCCTTCCCCTACCCCTTCCAGAGAGGCATGGGAGACTGCCCTTCTCAACTGCTCCTCGCTTGAGTCCCAAAGGGCTCTGGTGAAACGGGCTAGAGACGGGGCATTGTCATGCGGTGTCCCGGACTAGGGACGCCGACCATGTAGCGTGGCCACTCTGTGGCTCCCAAACTCTATTTCAGAAATTAAAAGTTTTCACCACCACCACTTCCATTGACGTCGAAAACTCCAACCCGCAACTGCACTGTGTGCGATAGCTTAGGCTTGCGTCTGGCGACATATTCGGTAATTAGCCATTACAAGTTTTGTTATGTTCTCATGTTCTGGGCGTTCTTTTCGTTGCTTTCTGCATTTTGCTGTTTGAAGAACATTTCTACGTAACCTCGCCCCTAATGTGATGCCTCATTTCAGAGGCCCTCGCGGTGAGGGGATAAATAAATAAATATACCGTCGTTACCACGTGTTGGCATCCCATGTGACCCAGGAGAGCTGCGACGTCCGCGTGTGGCGCGGCGCTCTCTGGCCTTGCGCAGCGGAACTACGGCGCGTCAGCTGGAACGCATTCCAGCCCCGAATCCCGACCGTAGGAAGACCATCCTCATCTCAACAGCTGTGGGCGCACTGTCGCTGCTCGGTCAGCGCAACATATGAGGCACTTATCTCCTAATGTAGACACAACGGCGGGCGCATGCCCGAGAGGCTCCGTTACACCATCAAGCTTCGCCAGCCCCTTCTCCGTGGGAGGCCGCTCTGCGGGTTGCTCAACCAACTGGCCAGATATGGCCACTGGACAGAACTCTCGGTGACCTGGACAAGTAAGAAAGCACCCTTGAGGACCGTCTTTGCTTTTCTTTCAAATAAAAATTCGCTGTGGCTTACCTACGCCATGGTTAAGCTGGTAGTGTAGCTGGTGGTGGTGCCTGTGGTTAGACTTGTGGTGATGCATCGGTTATACAATCCAATCCAATCCAATCCAGTGTAATCTAATCCAGTCCAATCCAATCTAATGCAATCAAGGTCAAATGAAGGTCAATGGTGGTCACCAATCCAATCCAATCTAATGCAATCAAGGTCAAATGAAGGTCAATGGTGGTCACCGCCGCGGCACGGCAAAGGCGTGAAAGTGCAAGTAGTATTGCTTTCGCAATAAAAGTTGTCACCACCACCACTCACACACTGTCACCACCTTACCAGAACCGCAACTTCGTTAAAGAGTTCTCAGTTGGCATGCAAGGACATTGACAGCGTTCGTAACCGAAACAATCTGCCGTCAACCTGATGCACACGTATTACGAAAAACTGTCGTGCTCTGGTTTCCTCGACGGCTCAGCAGCACTTCCATAGCGTCCCTCGTCGTGCGGGCAGCGTGATCGGAGATGATGATGATGATGTCCTCAGGCTTAATGGCACATACCGACGGCGGGGGATCGGAGGACCTGTGGCTCCTTCTAGATTTTGGCACTTCTTTTCAGTTCGAAACTGTGTAGCCCATTCAGTTTTTTTTTTTGCACAATCCAGTTTTTAGAAATAAACTTCAGTTTACGGTCCTGGCTCGCTTCCCGATCAGTTATACCCCTGCCACACGCGCACAAGAAATGGCAGTAAATGCTTAAGGCCTTCAGCTTGTTAATGCCATTATTTCCGGAGTTGGTGCTACACGTCCACATTTAATGCCATTATCGGAAGTGACGATGGCGATAACGCTTGCAATGTAGTTAAAAGTTTCATCTGAATATAAACATTCTTAATGAGCACAGTATATCGGGAATGTTGTTCAAATGTAATGTAAAAACGATTTTCCAGAAAATACGGCTGTTCCTGCTTTACAAGTCGAAAAAGTAGGCATAAACTCGCATGTCAGCACATAACTCGAGAGTACTTGTCAATAAGGCTGTTTAAAATGGCGCTCTTCGCATCGAAAATGCGGTATAGATGCCTCATCTGACTGAAAGTTAAGAATTGACCATTTCCTACTGGTTAGGAAGTTGTTACTAACAAAGCTGCATGCTTTTCTGCGTGTGGAATGGGAACGAGAGTACACGTTGCACGGGCGAATGAGTTGTGGCGAACTCAGTAGGTCGCGAATGGCAGTAAGGCTAATGCCATTATTTTTATGCGTGTGGCACCGCATGAATGCCATTAAAACTTAAGGCAGTAAGCACTTAATGGCATTAAGTCTGTCCGTGTGGCACGGGTATTAATATCGCGCTGTTACTATTTTCCTTACGACGATAGTCCTTTATATAGCAACCGCTGTACTAAACTCGACAGTTTGCGAGTTGTCGCAAGAAAAACAAACAAACAAACAAGCCAATATAAAGATACCGGGCTTGTGAGCGCACTGGACTACCATATTGCCGCGAATCTTTGTAGCGTTTGTTTGTTGTGTTTATTTGTTCATGCTTCAAGGCTGCCGGCACGCCGCTTTATCGCTTCGTTTGTGACGCAAGACGCGCCTAGAATTATCTCGATTGATCGCATCCGAACGGAGCCGATTCTAGTTTGTGCCAGAATGTTCTAGTAACTTCTAAAGCTTTATCTGGAAGGTTCGCTATCAGCTTTAAAAAGAGCACGGCCGACAGCGGCGGTCATTCTGTTCGACGACCGCCGAGCACGCTTGTTGCTACGCCGCCGCCGAGTGATTCAGTTCTTTGCGGGCGCAAGTCAGCCCGAATAAAGAGTTTCGTTTCGAAGACGTTCTCGCTGTTTTCCTGTTCGCCGGACTGCAGTCACCACTACGTGACAATATAAACAAAAAAAAAAAAACTTAATTTTCCAGAGAAATAGTAACTGTCGACGTAAAAGAAGGAAAAATGCGTTCTGTAATAGATTCCGAAGAAAGTCGGCCGAATTTTCAGCAAAATAAAAACGCAAGATCGTTCTGTCCCACCGGACGGAGCGTCATCGGGCAGTGCATGAGCGAGCCCCCTTCTCCTCGTCCTTGGGCCTCGCTACGCGTCTGCGCTGGCGGCTCCGCTCGTTCCTCCTTTTGCTGCGCCACTTTCCCTGCCGACAATGTCCCGTCTCACAAAACCGAAATGCTCGGCGCAGTCGCTGATGCCGCCGCATTGCGATTTTCTGTCGATATTTAATTTCACAAAGCGTGCGCAGCTAATTCGTTCGGAGCAACACGCAGGGTTGCTTGAGAATAGGGAACTAAGAACGCATCCACTTTTTTTAAACTACAATATGCTGAGGGCAGATAAGGTATACTATTTTAAGTTGCTACAATGGATACATATAAATCGTTTCTATGTCACATCCACAGACAGAGTATACTTGTACGCTATCAGAGACCCGAAAATAGAGATGCCAAGGATAAGGACAAATTATGGTCGTCAAGCTCTGTCTTTTCAAGTTATCAGAATTCTCAATAGAAGAGATATAAATATTAATTACAGTAAACCCTTCTCCACTTTCAAAAATGAATGTAAGGGAGCTCTTCTCTGTAGCGATGTCACCTATAGCAATCGCTAAAATTTCTCATGCAAGCATGTTGTAGTCCATTTTTTTTTCTTCACAGTTACTGATTCTCTGTTTGCATCTCTGTACTCTTGTTTGTGCTTATATGTCTATAATGCATTGTTTTTCAATAGGCTGGAATAAGCCTTAAGTAGAACTTTGTTATTTGATGTAGTGTTTCATGTATTTCTTGGTCTTTGTTTTTTATTTATATACTCATCATACATTTATGATGCAAATTTTTGTCAAGCGCTTCTGTCTTTTTTTGCTGAGTGTGTATGTATTTTTTTTCGTATGTATTTTTCTCTGTATAACGCTTACTTTTGTGCCTACTTTTCTTTGATTTTTTTTTCTTCCTTATCAACGATACTATTCTGTACCGGCCCACCGGACTTTTATAATTTGTAATTTGTATGTTTGTTTGTCATGTAGGAGGGGGCTGAGGCCCTGTCAGGCAACATTGTGCCTTTAGCCTCAGCCCCTTAGGCAAACGTCTAAGCAACAAATAAAAAGAAATAAAGAAAAAAGCTAAGATTGCGCAAGCAACCCAAGATAAAAACCACAGTCACGCAGCATGTAATGTGAAGATGTTATAATCATGCGTACTCTTAGATTCGAAGCATTATCTTGTATCTTTCGATGCGTAGACCACACTTCGCATGGCGTCATGGCGGTCCTCATTTCGGTGTGGGAAAACAGGCCAAAACCCGTCGCAAGCCGTCTGCGGCAAAACAGACGCTACCTCCTGTCGCAGAAAGGCGGATATGGCAACGTCGGGAGTCGAACGTCGCAACATGTGAGCCGAAAACACGGGGTCTCCTCAAGCATTCGTAGATATATGGACGCAGTTTGTCTCGTCTTGCCACTGTGGTTAACGCTGAGCGCGAGGGCACGGGTTCGATCCCAGCAGCGCCGGCAGTGTTTCGATGGAGGCGCAACGCCTGTAAGGTGTGCGATGTCAGTGCGCGTTAAAGATCCACCGGCAGTCAAAACTAATCCGGAGCCTTCCTATGTCGCCGACGTACGTTAAACCCTATGCTATTGCACAACATACGCAATACCATCTTGTCTTACTCTCACGCAGCCTCAGTTTTGACGTAGAAACTAAAACTATTGCGTAAAGTGCAAACCGAGCTGTGTATATCGCAAGGTAAAACAAGAAGCGCTCAGCACCAAGCGATGGGCAACGTGCCAGGGCTCGGAAAATCCCGCGACGCACGCGACTGCGTTCAGACCTCTCATATTACGCCAAAAGAGAATTCAGCGTACTTCGGACGGTTCAGCTACAAGATTGTGTTCTAACCTCGGATCCCGGAGCCGTCCGCGAAGCTAAACGTGTCGTTACGACCTCGAGCCGTGCGATGAAACGTCGCAGGGGAAGGCTTGGCCTCCCAAGCGAGGCGCGGAGCTCCCAGGGAGCAGCGAAGTGCACGCCGTGGTCTGTTGCCGCAGCCACCTATGTAATGTAGCCGCGATACTTTCTGCTTTTCGCCCTACTACTTTCGAAGCTGCTGCAGACCACCCGATTCGCTCTTCTGCAGCTGTGCGCAAGCAATGGAACGGATGGAGAAGCGCGGAGTACCGTTGTTTCCACATACAGTCCGCATATGCGGTGTATGGTCCGCACTAGGTACAGATAATCGCGTTGGGCATTTCACGCTACGCTGTATTACGTTTGGTTTATGCGGTTTAACGTCCCAAAGCTACTCAGGCTATGAGAGACGCCGTAGTGGAGACCTCCGGAAATTTCGACCACCTGGGGTTCTTTAACGTGCACTGCCATCGCACAGTAGCTATGCTATATTAGGTGATATTGGAAACAAAAAAAAGCAATTCGCAAAGCCCAAAATTTGAACTTTTAGATATGTATAGCACGTGGGTAGTATAACGGAATTTGCGGTAGTTGCGCGTCCCTCACGGCCCTACAACACTCAGTGTCGGTGGTGGTGAAAAACATTTATAATACAATAAATATTTACAGAGAGGTGATTGGGGTAGGCCCTATTGGCCCTTTCCCCTAACAATACTAGGTGTCGAAGTTTCAGTGCTGAGTGGCATTTGGCGAGACGAGATCGTAAGCACCGAGGGGAAGCTCCTGCTCCGCACGACACAGGGACCGAACGCCCACTCGAAAAAGAAAACCCGCAATGGGAATCCAGGGAACCTCGAATACTTCTTGCTTCATTCAACATTTAACAAAACCTATCATATTTACAAGCACTGAAAAAACAAAATGACTAAAGCCACGTGTTGCCAGTCTGCGATAGTCAGAGCAGGCAGTTCCGAAAACCGGACGCTGAGTTGACTGCGCCCGTATTTGGATCCGTAGAAACGGATTTTCACCGTGGCCCCCGCTCGAAAATCGAAAGCAGGCAGCACACAGTGTGCACTGGAGCACGGTCTTGCGATGCGCGCCTCACGACAGCTCCGTTCGCGAATGTGGCAGGGAGGGGCCTCGCCTGCAATGCTACGGCAGACAGAGCGAGCGACGACACCGCCCACTCTCTCTCCAATGGGGGCGAGCTCGCCCTCCTGGCGCCCTTGGCTTCCAGCCTGCTTGTCGTCAACACCACGTGACGCAGCGAAACAAAGCACACGCGAGCACAGCCCTGCGAGCGGCGACTGCACGGAGGAGACGCCGCACCCGTTCGCCACCTGCGCAGCACATTTCTCGAGCTGCGGCAAGATTATTCAGCAAGTATCAGGACTATACACTTTCTTCTTTCAATTCGCACGCACGCACACACACATGCGCGCATATTATTTCCAGAACAGGCGACTGAAGGACAGCTATGCCGCGCCGCTTTGCAACTGGGGCGCGCTCTTCAATCATGAAACACTGCGCACAACCAAACGACACACACGGAGTAAGGGATGATGCAGCTGCACACTGACAGCTAAACTATTTCACAGAAAGAACGGAAAGAAAGAAAAGAACCAAAAAAGAGAGGGTGCATGCGCAAACAGCAGGAAGCCGAAATAAGAATAAAAATAACAAAAAAATCAAAGAAAATCCCATTTATAATCGCGCAAGTCGTGCAGCCTCGTGATGCATTTTTGTCGAGGCAGGTCATTCCCGAGCTCGGCGGGGATGCAAGAACACGCGGCGGGGCACCGACCGACGACGAAACATGCGTTGATAGCGACGCTCGCTAAGGGCGCGCGATATCGCGCGTGCAAGCTACGCAGGCGGTGTCATGGGACGCCTGTAGCCGCCGGAGTCGGTATAGAAGCCCTGGCTACGCATTTTCTCAAAGAACGGTGCCTCGAGATGAAGCGAGCCCATGCAAGGCGTCGACCTGCATGGCCATACCGCGCGCATCAACCCCTTTGCAAGGTCCACGCGTTAAGCAATGTTTCCTGTATATTTCAAGATTTTTTATGCGTAGCATATTGCAATCACTCAGTTCAGCCCTTGGGCGCAGCCGGGCAGCCACCAAACCATGTGACGTGACGTCACGTGTTTTGGTGACGTCACCAAACCACTTATAAAAGAAAAAAGGAAAAAAAAAGAAAAAAAGAAAACAACGACTGAGCATGGTGGCGGTTGCCACCACCCCGTTTCAAAGGGGGCGCTCCTATCCATCCATCCATACGTCACGGAGGAAAAGCTGCGGAGAAAATCGAGTGCCGCAAAGACTCGCGCAAAAAGACGGCGCAATATGCAACGCATTCTTGGCTTAACCAAGCTAAGCCTGGGCATCTTTGTGTTTCGTTTTCAGTTAAAGATTTTCGCGTCTTATTTGAAGTAAATCGAGGGATTTTTAAGATGCTGTAGGCTTATGACTTTGTCCGGACTAAAAACAGCGAAACATATACGAGTAATCAAGTGTTTCTAACGCCAAAAAGAAAGCGCCGCCGACTGCTGCCCTTTTGTGCGTGTGCGCGTTTTAAAAGATATAAGTATATTAATGCGAGAGCAGTAAGGACCTCGTGTCGCAAAAAATCCGGTGTCGTCGTCAGCGTCGTTGACCGTGAGCGAAAAATTCCTGAAATTACTCAGAGAAACAACCTCGGAGGCAGGCGGGTCACTTCTACAGGTCACGTGACCTTGCGCGGTCACCACACCTGCCCACCGGATTGCGAGCAAACTGTGCACTGTTGCAGGTGGCAGTTGAAAATGGAAAAGTGGTTTTTGAGGAAAGGAAACGGCGCAGCACCTGTCTCACATATATCGGCGGACACCTGAACCGCGCCGTAAGGGAAGGGAGGAAGGTAGGAGTGAAAGAAGAGAGAGAGAAAGAGGTGCCATAGTGGAGGTCCCCGGAATAATTTCGACCAGCTGAAGATCTTCATAGCGTGCACTGAGAGCGCACAGCACACGGGCGCCTTTTGCGTTTCGCCTCCATCGAAACGCGGCCGCCGCGGCCGGTGGCAGTTAAATTACTGACTGGTCGCGAGACCTGGGTCTCACAAGCCCCACCGGTGGCAGCACCTGCCATCGCAGAGCAGTGGCGCACCGGTGGCGGACTCCAGGAGATCTATGAATTTTAAGTAGGGAATAATCAATTCTGCATATGGGCATTGAACTCATCTATCACGGCGGAGCTTGGGTCCCCTCCATTTTATTGCGAAAGCAATACTAGTTGCACTTTCAGCCCGTCGCGTAGCGAGGCCGGTAGCTACCATATTACCATATTGGATTGGATTGGACTGGATTTCATAACCGATGCATCACCAGAAGTCTAACCACAAGCACCACCACCAGCTACACTACCAACTGAACCATGGCGTAGCTACGGATATTGCTTTCGCAATTGCCGGGCTTAACCAAGCTAAGCCACAGCCATTTTTTTTTCTTCGGCCGGACCGTAACAGGTCGATGGCACTTCCGTAACACCAAAGTGGCGGTAGCATGCGCTGCTGGAGAAAAAAACTCTCTTTGCAACGCAGGAGTCAGTGACACCTATTTGCCGGGGTGAACAGCCTTCATTCATTTTTATTTGTATTCTTTTCAACCAAAACGCGCCTGACATCACTATGTTGTCACTCGTTCATCCCTATGCTCGGACCACTCCGTCTCGTGCGTTGGCATGGCATGCCATAGAGTTTCTTACTATTACCTAGAGGGAAAGCTGGCGGCGCTGCACTTCAGCCACCATGGACGCTCAAAGCATCATGGGACGCTGAGCTACTTGTTGCAGGACATTGAATAGGTTGGGGCAACCGAAAAGGAAATAAAAATAATAGGCCCCTGCCTGCACCGTTTACACACAACAGGCTTAACCCAATTGAAAAATAAAAGAGGAGGCCCGTAGGCAAGTTGTAATTTGACCACCCGTGGGTGGAAAAATAAAATATTAGGGAAAATGCTACATTAGCGACCCACAGCCGAGAGAGCGGGCCCGGGGAGGCTCCCCTGACCTCCCCTGGGAAGTAGCGGAAAGGGAAATGGGACGTGGGAAGGGAATGGGGACAGCGAGTTTTTTGCTCTGATCCTTCAATTATCTCGACTCCATTACTGGCCCGCCTGGCCAGGGCAGGGAGAGCATCGAGATTGCCCAATGGTGCGGCCCCACTCACGGGATGCCCGACCACCCACCATACGCAACGGGCTCCGACCGTCGGAGACAGGAAAACCTAACACGGGGTCAGTAGCTACCTGGGGCTCCTCTTGCACACTAGAGGGCTTTTCCCACCTGCCGGCTACTAGCCGTCGAAGGTTTTTCGCGGTTTTTCGGACACCGGAAGTATGTGTGATAGTCCCGGCCAGTGGAGGTCCAGAACGTCAACGGCCTCGCGGCCTCAGAACTGGTCAGACTCCGGGGGGTCCATCTGTGCTTCCTCCAACCATCCATGCACTTATTTCCTCTCCTAGCTTACTCTTCTCCTACTGAGGAGAGAGTGTTCAAGGCTGGGCGACCGGGCCACTAACCAAGAACGTGGCTTAGGATGAGATGACCCGGGCCTACTCCACCGGTACTCCACACATCTTCGGTTTTCGCCAGACTCTTACGAGGCAGTACTAAGCCCTCATCCCCCGGCATCCCACAGGCGGTTAAGCCTGCGGCCGGCCGTAAGGCCGCTTCCCCGAGGCGGCAGTCCTCAGAGCCTGGCCACTATGAACCCCCGCGCGGACCTGGTTTCTCCGTAACCAGAAACCGACGCGTCGGTAGCCAGACTTGCACGCCCCCGCGCGCAGAGGAAGGAAGGTAGCATGTATTCGAAAACCTTTTGGCGTTTTGACATGCCTTCCGGGCCGGATTTCGTGGGTCCAACCTGAGTATAAACCCAGGCCTGCCTCCGCTCAGGCATCGGACCTCACGTGCACGACTGGCCCTCACAGTCGTCTGGGAGTCGCTGCCACTCCCATTGGGGGTTAGCATCCAGACGACTTTCGCGCGAACGCAGTGCGCAAAATCCATAGTAGTGAAAACGCAACAGCACACGACGCCAATAAAAGGTTTCACTTTTCTGAAATGCCATTAAAAACATTTTAAAGTGTTTAAGCAACAACATTTTTTTTAAAACATATTTACTCTCAAAAGTGCGCTTGTTATTTGCGAAATATTGTTTTTGTAGTGTTCATTAATTGGCCAATAGGAGAGCTAGCCATCTCTTCTTATTTTGGGCAAACTTTGCACTTAAATGCTTTTCTGCTCGTTCGTTGCAATTTACAGACAGGATATTGAATGTTAGGACATTCTTGATTATCAAATAGCGTTAATTTTTGCATAACTTTTTCGCCAAAAGTTGAAGTTCTGCAGTCGGTAGCTCCCCGCCCCATGATGCTTTGAGCGCCCATGGTGGCTGAAGTGGTCTCGAGGGGTCGCCATGCAAACTCCCATAGACGGGTTGTCAGCTTTCCCTCTAGGTAAGAGTAAGAAACTCTATGTGGCATGTAGTAAGTACTGTACGTTGTAGTGATCAGTCAATGCATGCGGACCAATCAGCGCAGCGCGTAGCAGTGGCGTCATGCGTCACGCCACTGCACGCTAACCTAGTGTGGCGCGGTGTTACGCCCAGGATGACAACGCCGCACACACACAAAAAAAAAAATGCCCTTACCAACTGTCTCAAAACCTTCACTTTCCTACCGAATGTTCCACAATGCGTACCAGCTTTAGAGCAGGGAACGTGACGGTCAAGCGGTGCATGGAAAACAGCGAGACATAGATATCGCGACCGCTCTAATTGATTGATTGATTGATTGATTGATTACAAACATCTTTATTTCTTCAATATTCTCAGAACATGTGGGTGGGCCACCTAGTCCGGTAGTCCACTGGCTGCTGCTGCTGCGCTGGCCCTCCCCAGCCAGTGCTGACGGTCAGGATCATCGCTGAGCAGAATAGCCCCCCACTGTTCCTCCGAGGGGTTGGGAATGGGGTCAACTAAGGGATTAAATTGGCATGCCCACACCATATGGTAGAGGTTAGCTACCTCTCCACAATGTGGGCACTGCGGAGAGTATAGTGTAGGGTACCACTGGTGTAATTTAGCTGGTGTTGGGTATGCGTTGGTTTGTAGTCTCCTAAGGGTGTTCTCTTCTACATCGCGTACATAAAATCACTGCGTGCTTTCACTTCACCACGCGCTCATTACGCGCTGTAGGTTTCAGTGAATGACAATTCCTGGAATGGGAGACACCGACCGAAATAAGCCAAGCAGGAAAAAAAAAAAGAATAATAAACAAGAAACGAAAGCAATGACCAAAAATATTTTATCAAGTAAAACACTGCTCTTAAGCATAATGGATGGTTGTCAACGAGTAAGACGAGACCCTTCCAGTTCTCACTGCGAAGCATATATGGCACACAACAGAAATGAGGAAAACCTGAAAGCAATCGCCATCTTTGGAGCACGAAGCGAAAGCAAAGCTCTGCAGGCTTGCAGCCCACACCCACAAGCTGACATTTACGCCTCCGTCAAGTAGATAGTCCGGGGGAAAAGCAGGAGTCGGGCTATCTTTTATCACAGAGCACAACCTAACTTTTAATGCCATGGGGCCGTCGGTATCGAAGTGCATTATTAACCACTAACTTGCAAAAAAAAGTTATCGATTACCTTATCAGCCTAGGGACTTACGATGCTGATCTAGGGATAAGACTGACCTGAGTTGGCAAAGCTACCAAGCGCACTCTTAGTAGTGTCGTGTCTGTGGAGCGTTTTGCTGTGCATAGCCACGGGTGCCCAGCAGAGTCAAGGTCTGCCTCAGTCCGGCGGCAATTAGACGCCGAGCGCGGCCGCTTTGAAATCAACTCCAGAGGTCGGCCTGTGACTCACGCCAGACCGCTGCCATTTTGCTTTCTCCGAGGGGGGGTGACGAAACTGATAGCACGATCGGCCGGCAATTTGTTCCACCCCGGTTCGTGTTGCTTGCCGGACGTTCCGCCGGTATTTATGCCTCGCATAGAAGCTAATACGCGCGTGCCGCTTATCAGCTCAAGCAGACAGCTCTGCACAGAGGACTGTTTCTATACTTTCCATGGCATCAACAAACCCGGCGTTCACCGCTAGGCCGGAGCGCCCAAAATTCAGTTGCGATTTCTGAAACAAAGTTAACTGAGGCATCATACGTCGTGAATTGCTAGTCGCGTGTAAAGTTAAAATCCTCTGCACGCTTCTCCAAATCTCCGGCGAGCGAAGCGGATTCAGCCGCTTCTGACGCCCACATGGACGGGAAACAGTGGCAGCGATTTGCACATCGGTCACGAACACTACTTCTCCCGCTTTTGCCGCTGTGGGAAGAAGCATTATTGACATTACGCCCAATATTAATACGTTAGCTAGCACGTTAAGTACGACCGTTCGAGTCACCTTCTAGCGAAGGTTTGAGTGGATCAACGTTTTACACATGCCATCGTTTGATCAAATCGTGCAGAGCGGCGCGTGAACTTCATCATCATCAGCCTGACTACACCCACTGCAGGGCAAAGGCCTCTCTCACGTCTCTCCAATTAACCCTGTCATTTGCCAGTTGCCGCCACTGTATCCCCGCAAACTTCTTAATCTCATCCGCCCACCTAACTTTCTGCCGTCCCCTGCTACGCTTGCCTTCTCTTGGAATCCACTCCGTTACCCTTAAGGGCCAGCGGTTATCTTGCCTTCGCATTACGTGCCCTGCCCAAGCCCATTTCTTCCTCTTGATTTCAACTAAGATGTCATTAACCCGCGTTTGTTACCTCACCCACTCCGCCCTCTTCCGATCTCTTAACGTTACACCTATCATTTTCCTTTCGATAGCTCGCTGCGTTGTTCTTAACTTAAGCTGAACCCTCTTTGTTAGCCTCCACGTTAGCGTGAACTTACCCTGCTCCAAGTCAAGGACGGGGACCAAGAGTTGGCGTTTGTTGGCTGCCGCGATCTCGGCGCCTCAGCCCATCGCGGTTCTTGTAACATGGTTAAAAAAGAACTTGGAAGGGCGCCCCCAGTCACGATCCCAGGAAGCATCCCACAGAGACCAGATTCACCCGAAGCGCGCGAAAACAGTTCCCGTAAAATCTTGCAGCATTCGCGAAGTTGCGAAATGGAAGCAAGAACGCTCTCGTCGGATCGTTTTCCGATAACGAATTTAAGAGCGGAGATGCAATACCGAGTGCTGCTTCCGCGCGGTGACTCCACTGTTTCGCGCGCAGACGCGAAGCGGAACCAGCGACTGTGACAATGCTTCGCGCAGCCATGCGTCTGGGGGGCGCATCATCGACGCGATCCACTCGGCCGAGCAGCGCGTAGGCGCCTCGAGACAGAGCACCGTCGAGGCCTCGCGGGCGGTCCGCCGGGGGCAACCTTTCGCCGCGCTCCGACTGCCGCGCCGCGCAACAGTCCAGCACAGGATGGATTCCTCGACTGAGGACTGTTTCGAGACGCCGAGGCAGAACGCTACTGGAAGCTTGGGATTACCGCGCCATACGCGATATGGCTTGAACACGTGCCATTAATATCTAGTGTCGCCGAACTGGTTGTTTGGTTTATGAGGTTTAGTTTAGTTTATGAGGTTTAACGTCGTAAAGCGACTAAGGCTATGAGAGACGCCGTAGTGGAGGGCTCCGCAAATTTCGACCACCTGGGGTTCTTTAACGTGCACTGACATCGCACAGCACACGGGCCTCTAGTGTTTCGCCTCCATCGAAATGCGACCGCCGCGGCTGGGACCGAACCCGCGTCTTTCCGGTCAGCAGCCGAGTACCATAACCACTGAGCCACCGCGGCGGTACTAGTGTCGCCGAACTATTTTCGATCTCTCAGGGTATGTCTGGTTTGGTTTGGCTTATGGGGTTTAACGTCCCAAAGCGACTAAGGCTATGAGAGACGCCGTAGTGGAGGGCTGCGGAAATTTCGACCACCTGGGGTTCTTTAATGTGCACTGACATCGCACAGTACACGGGCCTCGAATTTCTCCTCCGAAGAAATTCAGCCGCCACGGCCGGGATCGAACCCGCGTCTTTCGGGACAGCAGCCGAGCACCGGCCACTGAGCCACCGTGGCGGCTCAGGGTATGTCAGCAACGTGCGACAGTACTCGCGCGACGCTACAGATCGGTGCAACCTGCTCGCTGGGTTTCTGCGCGGCAGCTGGTAAATTGATAAATTGGTCTTTGAGAAAAGTTAATGGCGCAGCATCTGTCTTATATATATCGGTGGACACCTGAACCGCGCCGTAAGGGTAGACGGAAAGTTGGGAGTGAAAGAGAGAAAGAAAGAAATAGGTGCTGCAGTGGAGGGCTCCGGAATAATTTCGACCACCGACATCGCGCAGCACACCGGCGCCTCTCGCGTTCCGCCTCCATCGAAACGCGGCCGCCGCGGTGGGGTTCGAACCCGGATACTGCCGCGCGACAGTTACCCGTGGAGAATTTCGCACCTCGTCCCGTTCACTGGGCAGTAGGGGCTTAATAATAAAAACACAAAAGGAAGGCAAATATCTTGCCAGCCGCGGCAACTGATACCTAATATCTTCAGCACCCGAGCTGCAGCTGGCGGAAATAAAGGGACAGGGAGAGGATGTATCAATGAGTTCAGAGGGAAGCGATAGCGAAGAACAGGGGAGGGTTAGTACACTATTTACAAAAATCCTTACCGCCGCGGTGGCTCAGCGGTTACAGCGCTCGGCTGCTGACCCGAGAGACGCGGGTTCGATCCCGGCTGCGGCGGCTGAATTTCGATGAAGGCGAAATTCTAGAGGCCCGTGTGCTGTGCGATGTCAGTGCACGTTAAAGAACCGCAGGTGGCCAAAATTTCCGGAGCCCTCCACTACGGCGTCCCTCATAGCCTAAGTTGCTTCGTGACGTTAAACCCCAATAAACCTAAACCTAAACAAAAATCCTTACAAAAATATAAACAGCTCGCCGAGTGCAAAGACGCCCTTCTGATCTCAGGCATGCGTAACCAACATACAAATAGGCCCGAGCCGTGTTCCATGAACATTTTTCACCATGGAAACATATGCCTTATCTGCCTTGCTCGGAGCACCTATTTGTTATCTCATAAAGCATGCTAATTAGGATCTTGTGTTAAGGTAGCTGGCGGTCCCCGTGTCCTGTAGTAGTAGTAGTAATGGTTATTTATTGGTACATTTAATATGGAAAGTAAAATAATGTTCGCTGCCCCGGCATCTGCTATCGCAGCTGAGCTGGGGCAGCGAAATAAAGGATAGCAGGCAGAGTGTAGAAGTGAAAGAAAAGGGGTGAGGGGATAGTAGAAAGGACAGGGGGAGGGGTGCACTGTCAATAAATCTATTTACATATCTACATGGTAAATATAAACATATATACAGGTCGCACGCGCGTGAAGGTCTGGCTATTCCTCTTCCAAATGGCACGTGCGCTCAAGCAATGCCCGCAGCGTTGGCGCACTCTTTCCGCGCAAGCTTTCCAAGATGAAAAAAAAAAGGGGGGAGGGGGGGGGGCGCATTAGTCCCTGCGCCAGCGCACCGGTGCAGCGGGAGTAAGCGCGCATGCACGGGAGCCGCCGCGACAGTTATGGATGCCGCATTGTGCGCGACGAGCTTTGCTTGCTCCCCGGCGCTGTCGCAATTCTTGCAGCCGCGTACGCTGACAGGCCACGCACGGCGGGGAAGAAGACGCCGCTTCTGGGAAGTGCCGGTTGTCGTCCGCTGGCAGCCGTGTACGAAGCGCAGTGCGCAGAGCTGATTGGCAGACCGGAGCGAAGCTGGTGACCGAACTCCCTTGCTAGTTCTCTGCGCGTTTTTCGTAAGCATCCATAACCTTCCAGCCGCATTACCGTGGAAATGAAAACTGCAGGCAGCGATCCTACGACGCTTTAAAAGAATGAAAGAAAAAAATTCGCTGTGGCTTAGCTTGGTTAAGCCCGGTAATTGCGAAAGCAATATCCGTACCTACGCCATGGTACAGCTGGTAGTGTAGCTGGTGGCTAGACTTGTGGCGATGCATCGGTTATACAATCCAATCCAAACGAATGCAATCCACTCCAATGTAATCTAATCCAATCCAATCTAATATAATCCAATCTAATGCAATCAAGGTCAAATGAAGGCCAATGGTGGTCACCGCCGCGGCACGGCAAAGGCGTGAAAGTGCAAGTAGTATTGCTTTCGCAATAAAAAAAAGAAAGGCCTGCGGTGCTCAGAAGTGCGCAAATACTCTTCACAGACAGGTTTCAATGCTTGGCGAAGCAGCGGGCCATCAATTTTTGTAGCTCTTCTATGCAAGCATTCCTGCCAGTAATATGATGACACCGCTGAGGTTTTAGTATTAATCCGTAGCTGGAATAACCCAAGTCTATCAAACATCAGACATACGAAGGTCGTCTCCTAAATATTTATTGCGAGGCGCCTAACGGAACCAGTCTATCCCAGGGGCAGGCGTCAAGCATGCATGAGCGACAAGTACCCTTGCGACCGCGGATACTTCGGCTCTTAGTGGGACAGGGCGATTGACTGTCCATCACAGTACCCGACGCCTTCAAGTATGCTCTATACAATCATCTTCATTAATCTGCCTACTACACATGTACTTTTTGTTAGTCACCCGCTCCAATTCTAGAGGCCCGTGTACTGTGCGATGTCAGTGCACGTTAAAGAACCCCAGGTGGTCGAAATTTCCGGAGCCCTCCACTACGGCGTCTCTCAGCCTGAGTCGCTTTGGGACGTTAAACCCCATAAACCAACCAACCATCTCTCTACCACGCCGATCGGCCCTGAGAGTAAATAAACGAAATGAAACGCACGTGTGTACCTTCCCCGCCTCGACAATTTCACGGGTCAGCTGGCCACCCTTCTCACTGAAATTAGTGCACTTTTCACTTGTACGACAGCAACGGCACGGACTTAGGTGTAAACCAGGCAACCCTCCGTTCCGCTTGTTTACGCTATTACAAAGCATGCGCAGGCGATTACTTATGCTCTCCCGTTCAAGTGTGTTGATTTTGGCGACAGGTCAACGGATTAATATACATGATAGATTACACACAGCAAACGAGTTCCTGTGTTTCGCCTTGCATCCAAGTTTGTTGAAGTTGCTCGGTCATTCTGCGGATTTTTGGACCCCATAAACAAACAAGACCCGCTCGCCGTTCGATATTGTTAAGCGGCCACAAAAACGACAAACGTGAGGAGCAAGCAGTCCAACAAGTTTTTTTTTTTTCTTTTAACAGCTCTTCAGGTCAAGTGCTAGCGCACTTGCACAGGCACCGTTTTTCGTTCTTTGTTTACAACTAGGGGTTCACCCTGCGCTCTGGCTCGGTTGTGACTGCCTCCATTTTTTTTTTTAATGCGCATTTGTCTTATTTTGCGTGCCGTACCAGGCATCCACGTGCCGATTTTGCAATCCTCGAGCTGCGTGTTTCCATGTATAAATTCGGCGTATCGACAGCCATGCATTAAAGCTGAAAGTTGGCGCTTGCTGTTGTTAGCCTTTGAAAAGATGGCACATACCCACACTGGGGGATCGGCCCAGAAAGAAAAGCACACGGGAGAGCAACACCGGAGGAGTTTACCACAAGGAGGGCAGGGAGTGAAAAAAAGGTACGAGTTTGGATTGTGTGTTATCTTTCTTTCGTCCACGTCTTTCCCTGTCACGCCATTCCTCCCAGAGTGTAACCGTACACATACTGCACCCCCCTCTGTCGCCAATGGCGCCATAGTGGCGAGGGTGCTCTGCAGAACTGCGTGAGTGGCACCGGCACAATTTGAGGAGCGCCGACTGACTTACCGACAGCATAAGATCTACTCGCTTTTGCGGTGGCCCTATCTGGCAACGCTCGACAGGCCAGTTGCGGACACCGGTGCTGTTTCGTGCAGGCACGAGGGCCCTGCTGTACAGGATTCGCCAAAAGTCTCTATGCCAAAGGATTCGCTACTGAAACGATAGACTTGAGGGGAAACTGTTTGAGGGGATACCGGCTATACTTCAGGTGGATTCTTTATGTCCCACAGATGCTGACTTAAAAAGAATTACAGGAATCGATGCACAGGAACGGGAGCTATTCAATGGACAAATTTTAAAATACAAGCAAACAAAACGCTGCCCTCAACTCGATTTTGGCGGGGCTTCCCACTCCTATTTCGCTATGACGGCACCTGACGCAACCAATCAAAACAGCCTGCCAGAGCACGTCGCGGAAGTTTGCACACCATGGTTGCCTGCTCTCTGTAACTCGTTCTTGCTGAGACTGCCAGCGTCGTTTCCATGCCAGAGCCCCTGGTGGTGTATTTTTATTTTACTTGCTTTGCAGGGCTTTTATCTAAGACAAACAAGTTGTTCTTGTTGATCTAATATAAAACGCGGACAGGCGAAAAAATGTGTCTCTATTTATTCACGCAATTTGCAGTATATTTACAATTTGTCCAATCATCAAGCTCGCGCCAGGTGATGTCATATCCGCTGCTAAAACCCGTCAGTGTGTGGGGACACCATCACAGCCATGAATTTGTTTTTGGGAGGACATTAAAATAATAAAAAACGGAATATACGCCGTATTATCGACGCTAATAGCACCATTGTGACTCACTGTATGTGATCAACAGGCAAAACAGTCAACTAAGATTGTGTTTCTGGGCCCCTGTAAGGTCTTCCGAGATTGTGAGCTTCACGGGCGCTGTTTACACCCCTGTGGCTTGGGCTCTTTTGCGTAAGCGCCTACCGTGCTACCGGCAAGCTCCCTGTCTCAGATCCGTGCGTGAAGGTTGAAGATAACGCCGACTTAAAAACTGAATGGTTTGACCATCGCACGGCCGCGACATCCATTTTTTGTCTGCAGGACACTTAGGAGTCGGCAGTATCTGCCGACGTGCACGTCGGACGCGAAAGAAATATGACACGACACACAACGGTTTAATAACTTAAACATCTTGTATTTGTCTCTCTCAAAATCCATTAAGGTCTCTTGACACACACACACATACACATAAGTAAAAACAAATCTCTTCAGAATACAAAGTCTAGGTTTTTTTTTGTCATTTTGAAGTTGGTCGCATTTTTGTCATTGTTGATATCGTTCTAAAACAAACCAACAAAGGCACATGCACAAAAAAAAGCAATAAAAAGGAGGGAGAGGCCAACAATATAGAATTTGAGTTCTCTTTTTGCTATTGTACAAAATATATATGTCTATATATATATGCACTATAATATCCATACTCCGAACTGCAAATGCGGTTAAGGCCACTTGGAAACGGGGCGCTCTTTCTTGAAGGCGAGGCGTTTGGTACAAACAGTGCAGTTCCCGAGCGCAGAAAACTGCGCCGCGAGAACGTTAGTCCAGAATGCACGAGCTGCGACGAAGAGAACGTTGCGCCGGGGCGCCCCGAGAGGGCGCCACCAGTCGCCGATTCGTCAGGAATGCTGAGTCTAGACAGACCTAGAAATTGGGCTGAGCCGCGATACGCGCACTTGGTCCTTGTACGGGCATTAGAAAGACAGCGGCACAGCTCTGTCTCGAGGGAGGAGGCGAAGGGAAGGGCCGCCGCGCGACGCGCCCAGCCTGGTCCACTGGCGAGAAGGTACGAGATATGGAAGGCACTTTCGGCAGACAATGCAGGGGGGGGGGGGGGGGGGGGGGGGAGAGAGAACAACAGATCGCGACGGGCGGCCACGGACACACCAAGCATCACACGTTTCAAAGCGGGTAAGCGTTCCTCGGCCCAGACCAGTCAGACTCCACTGCAGCAGAAGGCGCGCAGACAAGCAACGAACATGCTGCTGGCGAGCAAAGAGCAGTGTGATCTGCGGTACGTGATCTCGGGGCGAGAGACCCTCTCCCTTGTCACTCGTTCTGGGAGGTCGGGGAACGAGGGAAGCTATCACAATTAGTGCGTCCGACAGGTTTGTTGCTTTCCAAGTTAGTCTCTCGGCGGCGGGAAACCACGTTTCTCGGCCCCACGAATCACCCTGAAACAGTGCACCACGGCACGCTTTGAGATCCCCCATTTGCATTTGGAATGGCACTGCTAACCAGCGCAGCGCGCCAAGCGGTGCTCCTGCGAGTCACGATCGGAAATATCCAGCGGCAGACGAAACGCGCTGCTTCCCAGAGATGGTCCCCCCGCAACGGCTCCTTCTTCGCGGTGACGAGCGCAAGGACAAGGATACAGACCTGTATTAAACCGAGCTACAGCTGTCCATTCACGATGCCTCACTGCCTGTAATTTCTGCTAGACGTTCTGGTTTCTCCCCCAACTTTGAACTTCAGCTGATAGCACGACCCATCAAAATCTAGCATGTTGTACTGATCACGCACCAATTGAGCACATGTTTCAGGAGCCATGGCAGGGATGCCACTACCAACAGCTCTCCCGGAAGCAGCTGGGCACCCAGCATCGCCGACATCAGTGATGAACGGAATCACAGCTACCTATACACTGCTAAAAAGGCCACGGTGCTGCTGACCACCTCAGATGTAGCAAGGAGAGTGGCAGCTGTATTAGCATTACACGGACAATAGACAGCATGCACCACATCCATAGCATAGCAGAGGTACTGGCCAGGCTGCCCGGCACAAATTGCAGTCTGGCATAGTTGGATCGCAGTCAGTGCCACTTAACAATTTCACATGGCAGGTAACTTTCCTTCTTCCTATTTTTTGACCTATCACACAGTTTCTAGAAACTAAAAACAAATATTCAATGCAGAGTAAAATTTCAACCTGAGGCGTGAACAGTAGACGTACCTAGGTGCTCTAGAATGCTTTCAACAAATGCGCATAAAGGCAGTATAAGAACCACGGTAACTGCGCTGTCTAACAGTGGCGACCTCATCCCTGCGACCGTGAAAGCAAAAGGGGCAGGAAAAGTATGGCGAGAGGAAGAGGCCCACCTGCAATCCTGCGTCTTACTGGAGCTGAGATCTCGTACAGTGTGTACCTGTCAAGTTTGTGTGTCTCTACTTTGAACAATGTGTATCTGTCTTGTCACTTGATAACCTAAACTCTACAATGCAAGTCTTAAATAACGAGTTGTGATGATTTGCACAAGACGAGGCACATGAATGACAAACCTCTACGGCAAAGGCACTAGATCAGTGGAAGACTGCACTTTTGTTTTCATATTTCCATAAATAATTCTTTGAACAAGTATGTAGGTGACTGGCAGTCACACTCTGCTACCCACGTAAAAGCAAGCGTGAAGCAGCTGCGTGAGACCCTACCTGCAGCAAAGCTCCATGGATGATGGCAGCGCCAGTCCTAAACGGTCATAACCTGACTGAGTCTTGCGTTGATTGCCCTTCAATCCAAATACCTCTTCCTAATCATGAAAATAGTAAACCCTCAACGCTGTTCTCGAAGCAGCTTTAAAATCGAGAATGCATATTCTCCCCCCCCAAATTGTGTGCTTTGGAAGGCAGATATGTGCCGCGTGGTGTGTGTCAGTGCGGACTCAAAGGGCGGAGAGTGAGAGAAACTGGCTCGCCTTCTGCGACATAGCTTCGAACCTAGGTTGAATACGAAAATAGAGAAGGCAACGAATGCCTCAATGTCAATAAATAAATTAAATTCTCATTAAATACAAAAGTACACGCAAGAATTCACTTGGAACCAAAAAACGGACAACGGCAGCTTGAATGAAGAGCAAACATGTGGGCATCAACTGAGCCTCATTCGAAAGAGGAGGGGAAAATCAATGGAAAAAAAAAGTAACCCTTGCACGGAGGCGGAAACTCACTTAGAGCCGTAAGCAGTACAGTTTGACTGCGGGCCAAGCACAACGGGGCAAGGTACTCCTTTCGGTGGTTGCAGCATGGAGAAGAGCACTGAAAGAGTAAGGACCTTTGCTGATAGCGCAGATGGTCCTTTTCCACTACTGCCTATGTACAAAGCACAGCAGGAAAGGAGGGGTAGGCTCAATCACCAACAATCTGACACCAAATGTACTCAGCTGGCTGAGTGAAGCTAACACAATAGAAAATGTGAAAGCTGCTTTTAGCCTTAAAGAAAGAAAAAAAAACAAGAACCAGATGTCCTGCTGACTGCAAACATGTTTTGCTTCTCGCGATTTGAGACGATGACATAGTGTACAATGCATAATATAATAATAATAATAATAATTAATATAATATTATAATTAATAATCAAATAAATACGACAGATATCAGAAAGAATGGAAAGGCAAGGAGAACAACACAAACACACTCAATAATTCGTAAAACCTGCAAAGGAGTAGCACACAGAATAAAACAGAACTTTGTAAGCCTGTGTATCTCTTGACCCAAACAACATAAGAAGGCACTACGGTGATGCTCAGCCAGAAGGTAAGCTTTTTCTTCTCCAGCGATTAGGTTATGACAAACTAAGGCCATCATCAGGCCTAGTTAAACAAACGTAACAAAAATGTGCACTGTCCATTAATGCATCCGCAGCTCAAGAAAGCAAAACCAAAAGCAGCGATTACCTCTTGCGAGCAAGGAATGGTACGAAAAAGCAAAACCGACAAGAATCTAAAGCAGGTTACTCACTGCACAGGCACGGAAAAAACACCACATCTCCATAAATTTTCTCGAGTCTCTGCATACACAGTTCAGAAAGAGACGTGATGCAGATGTGTATAGCTAGGCTATATTATGGCAAACATGTATTGGACTATAGAAGCACGATTGACATTGGTGGCTCCTGTTCTGTTGGTTTGTCGAGTTCTTCACACATGCATTTTCATGTTTTCAGGGAGCTTGGTCCTCAGGACTTGAGCAGTGTGCCATTAAATATTTGTAATAATAAAATTATTAGCACACACACATACACACATAAAAAAAAAACTAAATAAACACTGAAATGGCAGGCCCAGGCCTGCGCTGCCACCCAAAATGCCCAAACTTAAAGAAAGCCAGTGCTCCCCAGCAAGGCCTTATATGGAACATTTGCCTCATGTTGGTTTGAACAGCAAATCAGCGTAATGACTGAGCGAGCGACCGAACTAATAAATGCTTTCACTTGAAGCCCACTGGGGAAGCACAACTTGAGCTGAACTGCCACCACGGTGTTTTGTGCCAGGCAGGGGAGCGGTTGTACCAAAGAACTCGTTCATGAGCACATATAATAAATAGGTGAAGACGTTTTCTCGACACGATTGTGACAATGCTCTCTGCCAGAAAACCATGCTTGAGAAACAAAAAAGGGCTGAAGACAGGCGACAGCAGGCTCTGAAGAATCAATCTTCCACCAGTCTATATAACCCGCTAATCGGTGCTCGCGCCAGGGTTAACTTATATTTAAAAAACGTGATTGATGAACAATGATTGCGCATGAGAAGTTAGAATCCCTGATCACATCAGTGCTGTACAAGCTTTCGTCAATGTTATGTGAGAGAAAGCTGCGATTATAGCTTGCCCTCCCCGCCGACCAAACACCAGTGGGCAGTTCAGGCTCGTTTGACTACTGTGTGTAGCACATGTGAATGGTGTGGCAGACACAGGATCCTGGGATAAGGGAAGGGTCAAAGGGTTTCATACAAAGCAGGCGGACTCTCTGCTCGGTACCACCACAAGCTCGTTACCGTCTAAGCGAAAAACAAAACGCAGAGAAAATACGGGGCCGCCTTCGAAGCCGCTCAGTCGGAGTCCCGGCCGTTGGCGAGCCGGTTGAAGATGGGCAGCCTGGACAGAGGAGAGCTGCACGAGCCCGGCGCCGGCGAGCCGCCGCCGTTGACACTCATGGTGTCCAGTTCGGAGCCGAGCGAGTCGACGGGCGACGGCGGGCCCTCGATGATGGCGCCGCGGTGCGCGCCGCCAGCCCCAACCAGCGCGGGGAACGGGAACGCGCTGGTGTCCGGCAGCGACAGAGCCGAGAACGGGCTCATGGCTGCGGCCAGCGCGGGCTGCGAGCCGCCGAAGCCGTGGTGGAAGCCGCCCATCGACACTCCGCCGGACGAGACCCCGGGCGACGGCGCGGCGTTGGGCCCCTTGAGCGTGTTCGCGGCCACGAGTGTGGCGAAGTCTTGCGAGAAGGAGAAGGCTGTGTTGCAGGTCGAGTTGGGCGTGAAGCTGCCGCCGGAGAACGGGTCGTCGTACATCGGGCTGGACGGCGGCGACAGATCGCCGGCCGAGCCGAGGCTCCCGAAGCTGCCCACCGAGAGCGCCTTGGGCCGGGCCTGCGGCACCGCGGTGGCGGCGGCGGGCTGCTGCTGGCCGCTGCCGTTGATGTTGTTGAGCAGGTTCTTGCGCGACTCGTCCGAGTTGTGGATGAAGTGGCAGCGCGGCCCGTACGGGCAGAAGCCCGTCGTGTGGAACGTGCGGCACAGCTCGGTCTTGTACTTGGGGTGCCTGGCCAGCGTGCGCAGCTCGTGGCCGCCGTGCGCGAACTGGCACTTGTCGCCGTACTTGCAGGTGCCGCTCTCTTCGAAGGGCCGGCACAGCTCCGTCTTGTAGCGGCTCGAGTTCTGCGCCGGCGGGGGGCTCGTCGGCGTCGCCGCCGCGATGCCCGCGGGCGAGGCCGTGGGCGGCACAGGGGCGGCGCCCAGCGAGGCCCTCCGGTCGACGGGTTCGCTGTAGCTGCGGTCCAGCTTGCGGTGGTCGGTGCGCGCCACGAGGGCCGCCATGCCTCCGGCGGCGGGGGGGACGGGGGGCATCCGGCAGGGCTTGGGCGACGTCGTCCGCAGCACGACCGGCGTCACCGACGACGTGGAGCGGCGCAGCGGCGGCACGCCGTGGTGGTGCATCCCGTGGCCTGCCACGCTGGACGACGAGTGCCGGCGCGACTCCAGCACCTGCTGCGGACCCCGGGACGCCGCCGCGAAGTTGCCGCCGTTCTGCGAGACAGAGGAGAAAGAGCCTCGGTGAGATACAATGCCCCCGCGATCTGGGCCTTTGGCAAGAAGAGGCGCAAGAACGACACAAAGCAAGACCACACACGCGCCGCTGCATTTGTTCGTTGCCAACTACTGCCACTCTACACCTGAGAGTTTTACTTGCACCTGTGCACCCCGGACAAGAAGAACTCCCACCGTTCAGGAGGAGCACATCACCGCAGATGGTAGCACTATCGAGGGCATCCGTATGTACATGAGACCGTCTGCAGAACAATACCAGCGAGAAGACGCGGCTGTTTTCGAACAGAGGAATTGCAAATTTTTCCGAGCATTTCTGTTTCACACACAGGGGATATATGACGATCTGCATTCCATTTCCTGCATACTGTACGCCCAGTATGTAGGGTGCTCAGGCTGACTCAAGTGGAGACTGGTTCCACTTTTAGCTTGGTTTTACCCTCATCGTTTCTGATGAAAGTAAAACACATGAAGGTCCCTATCCTGTGCGGCTTCAAGCCGGCTGAGGCAGGGAGGAAACAAATTTTATTGCTGCACTTACGACACTGCGAGTACACTTGAGATGCGACGTTTTAAACTCATTTTAAAAGCGCTCTAGGAGTCAGTGTCGCCGGATACGAGTCACACGAGATCACCTCTGTAAAAAATTTGGTCTGCGGAGATGGAGAAACTTACAAACGTCAGCTACCGGCACGCGTCAGAAGGTTATTTGCTGCATATACGTGACTTGTGAAGCTTGGGCTGTTCACGCACAGAGGCATGATTCTCGGTGCTTCAAGACGATCGGCAAATGCAAACGCAACAGAAAAAAAAAACTTGGTACCTAAACGACATCGAACAGGGGACGCGTTGAGACTGCCCTGCCGATGCTGCTCGGAGATTCCCACGAGACGATGGCACCAGAGCAGCCAGCTGCACATGACAGCACCCGAAGCGGGACTTCCCCCGAAATGGTTTCCATCAAACAAGCGAGCCCACGACTTTAAAACGAGGCTTCCCCGCCGGCGACCTCATTGGCTCGCACAGTGTCGGCACGTGGCTTTCACTGGCAAGCCATTCCGAGGCACCGATGGGAGGAAAACGCAGCGACGATCGCTAACGGTAACTATAAGCAGCAGTCGCTCGAGGAAAAGAGGCAGCAGGCAAATATAACCGCGGCGCCACACGCGCAACAAGAAGCCCGAGAAACAGGCTCACGCGGAGCGGGGCTATCCTGACCCACTTCGGCGGCAAGACCTAAAATTGGGACTGAATGCGCCCCTGCGCCGCAAACGGGAGGAAAAAAAGGCGGCCCGAAAGAAGAAGCCCAAGCGTGCGGTAACGCACAGGGGGCGAAGCGTGTCTGCACGACGAAGCCCCGAGGAGGGGGGCGTCGTGCACCGCAGCAATCCAGGCCAACAGCATCGGCACCCCGAGGCGGAAGTGCCACGAACACCTCGGCCACGTCGTCGATCGGGAGAAAGTGAGGCGCATTCTACGGCGATTCGTCTCGCGCGTCTGCCGACCCGCGAGCGCTGCTCCAGCCTCAATCGTCGTCTCGCTGCCAAATACCGCACCGGCCTCGACGAGGCAGGGTCCTCTCCGTACAGCGAAAGAACCTCGCGTTTCTCCGTCGCACGGGGCAGGCGCGAAGCAGAAACGCCCGCAGCTGGAACTCTGCGGCGGCCCCTCTAAGTGGGCCGCAGAGTTCCAGCCAATGGCGTCGACCGACTGTTATGACTTCAATCCCCTGCGATGTTACGCCAGCAGGCTAGGTGACTGCTACAGTCGCACACAACTCGATTCTGCAGTAAGAGTCCGCCCACATTCGCCACCGCCACACACTATGCTCCGCGACAAGGGAATAGTAGCGCGGTGTTAAGTGTTAAAGCTCCCCGTGCTACCTAAAGGAGACGCCAATCTCACGACGACATTATAAGACTTTTGATGTCTGTGGCTTTTTTTGGTTTCCCTGAAACGTTAAAATGCTCGACTTCCCTTCTTGGCCTGGCGAGCAAAGGGTGCGCCTTGCGGATTCCTTCGTAATGACTCTTCCACAACTGTCCTTGTCTAGTGGGCAGGGGCCTTTCTGGCGTTCCTGCCATTCTCGGCATGGAAACTGTTCTCCACAATTGCAGGTGGACGCTTGGTCGCTTCCATCGCACCAGCGTCACACCACCTGCCGCTCCGAGATCCGCCACCGGTGGGTTTGCTGCCGTTTCTCTCCAAGCTGTATCCTACTGTAGCTGCGTAGATGCAGCTTCGCGATCAGAAAAGGCCACAGCTGCCTCCTTGCGTCAAGCATTGTTCACAGAAAGAGCGACCACGCAGACGAGACTGCGAAAGGTCGCCGAATCTCTGCCCCCGAGAAACAGCATTCGCAGCGAGATTCTGGCGCGGCCAGAACATTCCGACGAGAAAACCCGGGCTGGTGGCCGAGCTAGCAAACTTGCTACGGCGCTTCAGAAACCCGACGCGGAGGAGCACTTCTGAATCGCCTCACGCGTGACGTAGCAGGCTTTCGAGGCCAGATCACGTACGCGCAGTGGGGCCCGCATCTGCGCGGGGAACCGGATCCCAGAAGGCGCCGTACTTAAGTAAGTGCGTACATTGGAATACGAATAAGAAACGTAAAACAAGCAACCAAGAAAAAAAATACGGGACAGAACTAACGCGATCGGCTGCGTAGGCGACGAACACGAAAGATTTCTTTCCGAATGGACGTCGTCCCTTTCTCGGCGAGGTCCTCCCCAGAGGCGGGAAACCAGTTCTCCGGACGGCCGCACACCGACGTGCGGTGCGGCCAAAAAACGTCGCACTTTCATCCCAGGCGGCGGCGGCGAATAACGCGCCTGTTCGAAGCACACGCTATTTTTCCTGGAAGGTTTGCGCGCACAGGAGGCCTTTTATTTTTTCCGGCCCGAATGACGCGTCGTCGCAGCTGCGCAGGCAGAGAGGCGGACTGCGAGCGCCGCCGCCGCGTACGGGCGTGTGGGCCGACGGAGGAGTCCTTGGCGCGTCCTACTTGTGCGCGCCCGTACGCGGGCTGCCAACTGGAGACACGGTTGCGCGCGTAATATTTGCGCCCCGAAAAAAAAGGCACCGCAAATTCGGAACATTTACAGTACTTTATCAACGCTGTGGAACAAATTACCACGCCGGATATGGCGTTTCCTTCATACAAAAGAGAACTTCGAATAGGTTTAATGTCCCAAAGCAACTCAGGCTATGGGGACGTCGTAGCGAAGGGCTCTGGAAATTTCGACCACCTGGGGTTCTTTAACATGCACTGACATCGAACAGTACACGGGCCTCTAGAATTTCGCCCCCATCGCAATTCGGCTGCCGCGGCCGGGATCGAACCCGCGTCTTTCGGTCCAGCAGCCGAGCGCCGTAACCACTGAGCCACCGCGGCGGGGCTAAGAATACTCCAACCCTAAGTAGAGTAACAGAAACTACCATGCCGACTTGTTCGCAGCTCCGTCTGTTTTATGCTCTTAGTTGTGGTGCACTCATTTTGTATTTGTGCAGATAATTTCTTGTGTATTCCCGTTGTTTAATTTATGGACCCCTGAAGTAAGTTCTGTACTTAGTTGAGGGGTACCTCCTTCAAAATAAAACCTAGTGTAAAGTCGCGGATTATTAAAGCAGTTCTGATTCTAGCGACAGTACTCTTTCCACCGCCCCATGATTACCATCCCTGAGCGTTAACAATATAGCAGCACTGATCCTCCTGTGTGCAGTGTATATATGTAGCCATCGTCTTTAGTTTTGGCTTTTTTTGTGTCAGTATTTCCAACAAAAAGCTGAGAAGCCCTGTCGCGCACTAGGACTTAGCCACCGAGAAATACATGAAAATAACGGGTAGAATCCCGAAAGTCGCCTAAATTGTACTGGGAACCTAACGGGCCACGAATCGCCTGTATGCATCAGCCCTGAAAAATGAACACGGCCTTCTACCCAAAATTTAAATCCGCAAAAACATGCGCGCTCAAAGGCAACGAAAACAAAGTTGGGCAGCACTGACACGATTTGAACACACAATAACTGAGCGACTCATCAGTGCTGAACTTCGCTTCAGGCTGAAACGGCTACGAGGCGGTCAGGAACAAGCTGTCCACATAACTGCGACACGAAGGGCGTTCTACAAGGAGATCCAAATGGAGGGAAAAGTTTGGCCCCATGCAACGGAAGCTGAGGTAAAGCCAACCTTGATGCCCGCTCTAAGTTGCGGTTCGAAACCTCCCCGAACATTCGAGAGCCTTCGTCAGGCCGAGCTCCGAACTCCGCGACGACAGGTGGCGTTCAGAGAGCGCACGTAGCAACAGGTGGTTCCAACCGAGCGCGCTCTGAACGCGCCCTTCCTCCCCGAACAGCAGAAGTTACGGTCGTGTAGAGACAATGCCGAATACGAAACTCGTGTTTTTAGCCTTTTACGAGCCTATTACGAATGCTCGCTGTCAGTTGGTACAGATGAAAGCCGCCTGGCGCCTCGAGTTAAAAGCTCTCGCATTGCGCAGCATCAACACGCCAAGGCGAAACCAGTGATCGCACGAAACCCGAGCGTCATCGCAAGCTCACGATGACTAACAACAGTGCGAAACAACAACAGAACACAGTCACATAGCGCGACGAAGGGCACAAGCAAGCATTGCGCCAGCGAGTCGATCGTCATTCGCCTACCTTTCCGTACATAACATTGGGGCTGTAGTCGTTGAAGAATGAGGTAACCATGGCTGCGCTCATGTCGTCTGCTGCCCTCTGTCCTCGAACACCGCGCTCCTTCGCCTGGGTCCGCGGACGACGGCTACTCGAGACTCAGTCCGCGCGCGCGCCGACGCGACAGCACAAAATCCACGTCCTCCGGCCAGGGCGCGCAGCACGGCAGCGTCTTGTCTTGTGTCGTTCGTTTCGTCGTCGCTCCGACGCGCGAAGGGGGGCCGCCGCCGCACAGGCCAGCTCTTCTTCCAGCGGACAAAACACTCACACGACACACTTCCCTCGTTGTCGTCGCCGCTGGCGGCCCGAGCACGTCACACAGCACGCACACGCGTCCGTAGCCGCTCAACGCCAGCCGCGCGCTGGAGCGAGTTTTCTCGGCCGCCCGAGAACGTAACCAACTTTTCAATGTGGCGAACGCGGCGTGACGTCATGGCGCCGAGTAGGCGGAGCTCCGCGCCTGCACCCTCCAATGGGGGCGCGCGGCGAAATTCAAACACGTAGACAAGAGAGAAAGGGAAGCTGCCTTCCCCTCCGCGCTCCCGAAAGCGCCCCCACCCCCGCCATTTTCTCTCTTCGCGGCGCTGGCGCTGTGAGAGAGGGAGACGACTTTTTCCAGCGAGGGCACCGACGACGTCACGAGTCTGGGAGCTCGAGCAACAAAACAGAACCATCAGCGAGCCATGGCCCTGCTCAATCTCAAGCGAGTCGAGGAAGCAAACACAAGCGGCGAGCCGACCGAGGCGCCAAGATGGAGTCTGCTCGGACGAACTACGCGATAACAACCACGCAGCAAAACCGAAGCGCGCACCGCAGGACGCGCGTGTATTTTTTTCCCCCGCCGAATTTTCGCTTGCCAGCTAAGCTAGGCACAGCACCTCCTCTCATTCGGCCATTGCCAATTTTCGTTTACGACCTCTCCTTTCCAGTATGCGGCCGTTATCTTTTTTTTTCCCGCGCCATGCTTCGAACAGGGTGGGGGGGATGTTCCCGAGGAGAAGGCGTGTCAAGTGGTTTGACTCCACAACCGTGGCGCAGCTCGTTGAGATGGCGGTGATCGCTTGCTGCGCCTTGCGCTTTCTGTCCCTGAAGCTGTTTTCCCAGCACGGCACAGAACCGGCACGCTTACAGCAGCACAAGCCAGACAAACAATGCCGCCGTGTGGAGTCGCAGCCGCGTACAGCTTGTCACAGAAACTGCCGGGTCAGCGCGCCCGTGGGCGCGGGATCGCTCGTTTCAAGACTGAACACAGCGGAGAGGCTTTGCCGTTATTCTCCCCGTGCGCTCTGTGCGTGCTTCGTCTCCACAAATACAGCGAGTGACCCTAACTGGCAGTCCGACGAATCACTCGGCGCCTGGACAGGACGGCATCTATCCAAAGCCAGCCGCAATGACTAAACACGTACAGACTACCGCGATCGCCGCCATTTATGAAATAACTGACGACAACCTTTGTTGCTGACCGATGACAAACTTCCCAAGATTCGCTCCTTAATCACACTCTCAATGACAACAAAGAAAATACACTGTAAACTGAGGACTAACTTCCTCAATCAAGTCGTTTCTGTAACGATCACTCTTACCACGCCTTTATAAAGGATTACTTGTATGCGAACTAGTCCTTGTTCTTGATTGAGTATTCGAACCACTGAGAACCTAGGGGCGGATTTATTGGCCCCCGTGGCATAGGAAAACCATGCTGATTCCCGCCATTTTGTTTTCTGCTATAAAAGTAAAAAAAATACATGGTTCAAACAGGACCGCCGCTCACCCCCCCACCCTCAAGAGTGACCCATAACCCCCCCCTATTTGTAGACCAACTGATCACATCACACACACAAACCGATACACTGGAGTCAGCCCATAGTGCCTTGAAGCGAAGGCTATGGCACATAAGCAGTGTGAACTCAGCTGATCCTGCCACCGAAAACGCTCCCAGGCTTGAAACCCATAAGAGTGCATACAGCTTCCAACATGCAGTGAGCATGCCCCAATACACAAAGCGTCTCGAACACTCAGGTTCAGCGGGATAAAATACACAAAGGCGCCAAAAATTCAACCTGCACCATGTTGGCTCATTAGAAAATCGGACGCGCATCCATGACATAAAACTGAAGCCAACAGATAATCCAACAAACAAGAAAATGCGCACCCAAGCGATCCACACAACTACACAACAGTTGCTACATAGCGACAATCATGAAGCAATAGATGGTGTTTTTGACTGCTTGTCTCTTGAGTTTACTACGTTCGGTTTTTGCTGTATGTTTGTACTCCCCTGTTTACACCGCTCCTGTTCCTGCTGTTCCTGAGAAGATCGATGGTACGTCTATTAAATAAATAAATAAATAAAACTTGCAGACAGAGGAGCTTGTTTTCGCAAGAAAATCGAATTTCACGCAATATATGATGCGAGGAGACTGACTGGCGACAAGAAAGCAGACAAGCAAAACAACACTGGAACCTGAAATATCTGTACATTCGCAAAAGCAGCCCTCAGGCTTGGTAAGAAATATTTCACGAAACCCACTTTGAAACGAACATGCGAGAAAAAAAAAATAAGGGACAATCGTTAGCTCTACGGCAGAAGCCAACATCACCGGATAACGCGTCTGCAGCCATGGAACTCATAGTCTCGGATAATGGGAGACAGTTAGTCCTCCCCACTCGATCGAGCAGGCGACAGCGCGTAAACTGGTGTGCCGACGGCAACAACACCCAGCCCGGCGTATGGCTTTTCGTGTAGCAGCCAGACTCGTTGGCACGGCGCTATGGTGGCCGTAAGAAACTCTGCGTTCGCTCAGGTGCAGGCGAAATAACCAAGGAACGAAACTCGGGTTACCACCGTGTAAAACGAGGTTCAGCGAGAGGTAGTGAATACAATAGCGTTAGTTCGTTATTATTCACCCTGTTCTCAGGTAGAGTGCCAGAGATGTCACCGTGCGCGGACCGCTTGGCGTGGCGCACTGCCCCGACGTCACGCGTGACGTCAACGCACGCTGACCAATCAACATGGCGCGATGCACTTTTGCCACCTTCCACTTTCTTCCTTGCACTCCTTCGTGTTACGCCGACGGCGCAGAACCGGGAACGTTCTTTTGCCAACAGCTGTCGCGGTAAAAGGGGGCATACGCGAATTTCCCGGCAAACGAGTGAACCACGTACGGGTACGCACATTCGGCTGCGCACGCTGCAGAAGAAGCAGGAAGAGGAATAGGCGACCGGGCATCGAGTCCTGTCGCCCCTCCGTTTACGCGCCGTTTCCGGTTCAAGAACAATGAAACTGACACGCTCAAGCTCTGACTACTACTAGCGCGTGCCCGTAACGAACTGCTCGGCGGCGAAGGTTTCGCAAAACGCAAAGAGCGCGAAGCTGTTCCCATTCGCGGACAGCAGCGCTCCACTATGACGCAGCCGTGAAGGCAAGCGGCGAAGCCCATAGATCCCAGCTATGCGGTCTTTAGTCCTGAATGCGTCTTGAACTGTGACTTTTCGAGAGAAAGAGCGAATTTCGAGAAGGAAAGGCGCGACTCGCCCTCTACTCTCTTCCTCGATGTTTTTGCAGTGTCCCTCAAAAAGCGGACTCGAGTCGACTTCTGTCGCACTGATGCAAACGCGACTTTCGACTCGGGCTCCGCCTGATCCCGAGTCGAAAAAGCGGTGACGGGTGAGCAACTTACACAGGAAGCTGCACACGTCTTCCCTGACCACGTCTCCAGCGGAGAAACACAAAGCGGTCAATTCGCCCTGCCACCCTGGAACATCTTAATTGGTGCGAACGTGCTCTTCCCTTAGTGAGGACACAAAATGGTAGGAACCCCCCCCTCCCCGAAGATAGGAAGCGAGCGCCCATCCCAGCTCGCCCCTCGCATAACCCTACGAAAGTAGGGGGAAAATGTGTCCAGCTGGGCTCCGTTCGGCCCAAGGTTCGTCACTAGTCACCGTCATCGACGACGCTTCGGCGCTGGAAAAGTAAGCCCCCCCTCCCCCCTTAACATGGCTCAGCTGCCAAGCCGTCCCTGGAAGAAGCTACATTAGCGGTTGCCCGATCTTCACCACACTGCCGCTCGGCTCGGACCAGAATGGGGGTAAAAACTATTAAAAAGGATTGTACTTTGAGAATTAAATAAAACTGCAAGCATCGTCCCATTGAGTTAGACTCGCTCACACAGCCGTCGCTACGTCAACCGATGACAGGCGCCTCGCAGGCGTGGCGTGCCGGCAAAAAATGGCGGCAGGCGCAGCAGCTTGGCCGCAGCTGCTTCAATCTGCGCCGCGTTTCCAAGCCAAGCGAAAGCTGCGCGGAGGAAAGTTGCTGCGCTCGTGAAAAGAGCCGAGGCTCAATGTACGCGTGGAGACGAAATTCGGGGGTTCGAACGAAGATGTGAACCACGGGCTAACTAACGCGCGTTACACGCCTCGTACACACATTTAACCACGCTGTCTGCCCGTCGCCACACTGAATCATTAAAATTCTTACTTTGTATCGGCAATTCCTCAGTAAGGCTCTCAGCTAACCACTACATTAACTTTGCGCCATTATCATCTACAAGAAGTCATCACGAGCTTAATTCGATACCGTATTTTGCGCATGCTAATTTGTTCAAATTCAGTTTTTTTCCCCGTTCAATAGAAGCCTGGAATTCTCTACCTGGGTCCATTCGTTCTTCTCCATTTCAAAACTTTGCAACTGCCGTTGAAGACGCATAATAGCTGTGTATTCTTACCCTGTCGTTAACAGTTCCTTTCTTGTTTGATATTTCGTTTGTGATTGTAACTTTTTTGTAGTGCTCACTTTGTACATTGTGCTGCATTTTGTTACCTTGCATTTTGTGTTTTTCCCACTCCTGCCATAGCGCATATAATTGCGCTGCAGTATGTATAAATAAAATAAATAAAATAAATAAACTACTGGACAGCGGATTTTACTCCACACTCTGATCAGAAAATAGAGACGAAGATACGTTACTTTCGGATAAAAAAAAACAAAAACAGCAAGACAACAATATGCGCTTGTGCCCACGCGTGATCATCGCAACATTCAGGAAACAGCACAAATGGCACGAACCAGCGGAACACACCTCCTTGAGGAAATTGGGAGAAACAAAAAGAATGAGAAAGCACAACCGGGAACAAAAAAAAAAAAAACGGAGTACAAATCTGCAAAAGGCAGCAATAGGTGAAAAGGCGTTGGACAATTATCGGCCCCTTTTCTTCAACCCAGTTTCCATCGAATCAGATACTAAATTAAAAAAAATAATAATTTCATTAGCAGTGGGCAGCAGATGTGGAAATTAGATATACTGGGAGCTTCAAGTGCCCTATCTTGTTCGCAGTTATCTTCAAATAGTGAGGCACGGTTTCCATAGCCCCGCAGTTACGGCGTGATGGAGCATCTCCCACTGCGAGTCTTCATATCCCAGCACACATAACTGCACTGGCCACTGCCGTGCTGAATGCAACTTTAAATGAGACACAAGCTGCTGAGGGAGTTTCCTTCACAGTCATTCATGCATGCAATGCGGCAGGGCCACTTGGCACTACCGAGCATGAAGCCACATAAAGGGAGGCCGTAACTCAAGAAATTCGCCCTTTCGCACTGCCTTTCGCCTCTGCCTTTCGCACTCAGAATAAAGGAATGGAAACATCGGCTGACGGAACTTGAGATTTTGTCGTCACAATCGCTGTCCATATTAATGCGACAAAAATACGCGGGCCCCAATGGCTTACGTACATTTTCACCGTGTCCGTTGCCCAGACTGCGAGTTGGCATATTAGCGAAGCGTGAATGCACTGAAAGATTGGTCTCTGAATAATAAATAAATAAATAAATAAATAAATAAACTGTACATATTTATAACCGTCCATATATACGGGGAATGACTGCACACCGAAATGCAGCCTGTCCTCGCTTCTCAATCAGCCCAGTCTTAAAAAGCTGGCGCACACATCGAACGTTCGAGCAAGCAACGCTGTCCAAAGGTGCATTCACTTCAAGCGGCACCAACATTCGCTATGAGGCTGGCACTCAGTGGAACACAGGGTTGCAAGGATATCGCTGACATGCGGACTAGTTTGTAAGGTGCTACAGTTTGTTTACAACATATTTCCTTTCCTTTCAGAAACAACTCGTCTGCTGTACTGCAGCCTCTCCTAAGACTTAGCTGCGGTGGAAAGGAATGCGGTTGTAAAATACAGCGAAATGCTTTTTTTTTTTATTGCGAAAGCAATACTACTTGCACTTTCACGCCGTTGCCGTGCCGCGGCCGGTGACCACCATCGTGCCGCGGCGGTGACCACCATTGACCTTCATTTGACCTTGATTGCATTAGATTAGACTGGATTGGATTAGATTACATTGAATTGAATTGGATTAGATTAGATTACATTATATTAGATTACATTAGAATATATTAGAATAGATTATAGTGGATTGGAGTGGAGTGCAGTGGATTGGAATTGATTGGACTGCACGGGATTGGATTATATAACCGATGCATCACCACAACTCTAACCAAAAGCACCACCACCAGCTACACTACCAGCTGTACCATGGCGTAGCTACGGATATTGCTTTCGCATTTACCGGGCTTAACCAAGCTAAGCCACAGCGAATTTTTTCTTAACTTCTAGACTTTTCTGCACGAAAGTAAAATACCGTTTACTGCGACCACTTAGTCGCATAGTTCACAAAGGGGCTTTCCTCGTTTCACGAATATGGAGTGCGTGCGTCCGTGCCTTCAAGAAAACGTTATTGGCACTGACGCCACTTCCATTCACCGAGGGTCGGCTTCAGCACGAAGTGACGTCACTTGGGCATCAACTGGTTCTAATTCTATCGCACTTATGCCAACGCATAAGGTGATTAGGCGTCCCTGTGAATTTCTTCAAATAACTCTCCACCAGCTTCAAGCAATCTTTGCGGAATATCAACTGTATACATCTAGTTTACTTAGCTCCTGCTGCGCACACTTGCGCACACAAGGAAGACGTCCCAAGTACGCGCGAGACAAAGTAAACGTTTCTATTCTCAACCGTCAAAAACCAACACCGAGCAGTGTGTCCACAAGATAGCCCGAAGATAGTGCGTATCTCCGGCGCCAGTGGGAGCCCTAATCGCCCGCCACGCCTGGCACCACTACTCGAGGCTAAATCGAAGGCAGACACTTCCGGAGGCTGCGCGGAGGAAACTAACTACGGCCGCAGCTAGATCGTCTCCGGAAATGGCCGACGGCGCGTCCCGCTGAAAGTGGACAAGGAAGCTGGTCTCGTCTGGCGCCCAGACAACGAACGGCCTTCGCGTCACTAACCGCGATGAAGACTCGGAATGCCAGTAGTTGTCCGCGCACGTGGGGAAATGGTCTTCCCCGAGTGAGCCGTTCAGTTCCGAATCGGCCACGCAGAGACAGGATGCGCGACGATGACGCAGGTAGTAGAAGCAGTTTATTAACGAAAAATACAAAAAAACGAAGGAAGAGATGTTGCCAGCCGCGGCAACTGCTATTTAATATCTCGAAAATTGTTAGTCACTCTAGTGGTTATGCAACGCGCCTGCGACATTATCTTTCCGTAAAACCTTTATCCACAAGAACGAACTGCTACAAATATTCCTATTTTCCTAGAACTATTACCGAATGGAACAACCTGGCTGGTCATATAGTCGAACAGAATTATTTGTCCCATTTTGAGGCGCTGCTGCAACAAGTGATGAACTTTTGAGTGTTCGGTTGCTCAGTAATTTGTTCTGATTTACTCAGTTATAACCTCTTATATGCTTGGCTCGATGGCTGTAGTGTATGTATTCTAATGTTGTGATTTTACGAATTGGAAAAACATGTACCAACCAGCCCATATTTGCCCTCTTCTGTAATGTTGTGAAACGATACAGTACAGTGTTATGTAGTAATTTCGCTGTTGGTGACGCCTTGTCTGCTGTATTTCTTTTCTTTTTTTGTTGTCCTTTGATGTTACACAAATTATGTACCCACCTGCGATGGTCTTGTTGTTCAAGACCACAGTATTTATATATAAATTTATAAATAAAATATCTGAAGCACCCGAGCTGCGGCCGGCGGAAATGAAGGGACAGGGGAGTGCTAACAATATTTACAAAAATATAAAAAAAGGGGCGCCGCTCGCGCGCGAGTGTCCAGGTAACGTCCGAATTAGAATTGTACGCGAGTGACAACAGCGCACACTTACAACATAGAAACACCGAAGCGGACTCACGGACTCCCAAATACGCTGACAAAATTAGACATTAAACTCGGTTGGCGGTTCTGACATCGAGCAGTTCACGACACAACAGCGCAGGGTTTCCAAAGACGTACTTCTTCTTTGTCTGCGCGAACAAGGGCCCCGAGAAGGGACTGGTGGGACGAGAGACGCAGCAGCAAAGAAGTCTACACGGGACACAAGAGGACGACTCCGTCCGCAGTATTGTTCTCAGTAAAAATTGATTCTCCGTCTGTTTCTGGGGCTGTCCAGCATCAAAAAAAAAAAAAAAAACGCATTTCCATTTCAGAAAATCGAGTTAAGTAATCGTTCAGCCATTCGATTCAAACTCATGACTACCACAACGAGACGGACAGGTTGCCACCGTTTTGAAGTGAATGACACTTTAGCGTAGCCTCCGGGATCAGTGCATAAAATCGCTGTTGACGCGCCCCGTTAAGGCCGATCCACACGACGGACCGTTCGCCCGCGGCCCGCGCACTACGTGTGCATGCGTCAGCACTCTGAGGGGCGCGCTGTCGGCCGCCATCCATCCATGCATCCAGCGCGCCTCTCAAAGTGCTGACGTATGCACACGTAGTGCGCGGGCCGCGGGCGAACGGTCCGTCGTGTGAATCGGCCTTTACCTGCGAAATCGGCCTGTGAGGGCGACACCTCTATTTCGCTTTGTGGTCTCTTCTACAAAAGCTTCGTTTCAGGTGAGAGTGGACTCTCTGTCGTTACAGCACTGCAATCTATCGCTATATGCAGGCCGGCCAACGACTATTTATGTTCAGAGTACCCCTAAAACAGCGTCGTCACAACCCCCTCACCTTCAAAAGTAATTAAAGGACTATAGACACTCAATTCCATTGTTTGTTTCTTTCTCTGAAATGATGCGTTAGGCCTCAGAATGCACGGACACCGACGTGATATATCGCCTATGACCGCTAAATAATTTATAATTGAATTTATTCTCAAATGCTGTTTCGGTTTAATCAACCAAACGATGGCTTGACGTGCATTTGAACTTTGGGTCACGTGGGGCATGGAAAAACTGCAGTATAAACGCTGATACGTAGTTTTAACTCACTACGGCACTTAAATCAGCCTGCTTCAAGAGCTAGAATTGCAACAAACGACGCATCAGCAATCATACCGCCATTTCTTCGTGCCTCACGTGACTTAAAGTTCCACTGCCCGTCACAGCGATCGTTCGGTTGATAAACCGAAGCCGAAACGGCGTCAAGAGGAAATTCAATTATAAATTATTTAGCGCTCGTAGGCGAATGTCACGCCATGTATATCAATATCTGACGTATATATTTTGAAAGAAGAAAGCACGGAAGCATAAATTTGGCGTGTGAAGTTCTTTAAATGGCACGTAATGTGATTCACTTGGTCGGCGGTGCAATGAACTATCACAAGCACCGACATTTCAGTGTAATCATGGACTGCATTGAAGAAGCGTAGCTTGTTGGGCCAGTCGGTGCAGGGTAAGTGGAAAACCAGCGGAAAGGACGCGTTCACAAGCAGGAGAAGTACACAGGACAAGGCTGGAAACACACAATTGAAATACTCTTAGTGAATCGTCAAGAACACAACAGGGCACACATGCGCGATACCACCACAAACGCTATCAAAACAACAAGAACAAACTGATTGAGCGGCATAAGATTGCATGTGGCAACCGATGTCCCATTCATGAATCTGCACAGATTCATTCACCAAGTAAAGAATATTTCAGTTGTGTTTCCATTGCGTTGTCCTGTGCACTTCTCCTGCTTGTGAACGCGTCCTTTCCGCTGGTTTTCCACTTACCATGCACTGCGTTAGGCTAGCCAAAAGCAAGACGAGCGAAATATGACCACGAGAAAAAGACAAGACGGAGGGGAAGGCAGTAGACGCCTATTTTGAGAGCCTCGCAGAACCCTTCCCTATGCAGGTGTACAGTCGTTACGATCACCACACGACACGCACATATGAATAGAGAGTAAGCCACAGTTGCTTTGCGACGATTTCGTTTCTATAGAAACCGAAGCTCCTTGCTAGGCAGACAGACGAGATGCACCGGCCACACGTTTCCCTTGCTTCAGCAATTTCGGGAATACACGTGATTTGGCCGCGCACACGAAATCTGATCCCTCTGCTCAATGAATTCGTGGCGCAGCTTCACCCGAGACTGTCCCAAACGCCGCCCCTCCAAGCGGGAGCCCGGACACACCACAGGCTGCGCGATAAGCGTGTTGTGTTGTGTTGGGTTTTATGGCACATAGGCAGCTAAGGCCATCATGCGCCAAGCACAAGTTTTAATATGTCTGTTTGGTGTGAGTAAGTTTAAATATTATTTTGTAACCCTACAAGAGCTTTAGGACGTTTGCATCTTTTAGGAACGAAACAAGACAGGAGGTTTTTACTAGTGAATTTTCTCCTAGGAGTAAGCAAGGGTGCAATGGCATGTGCTCTTCATAAAATTGTCAGAAATGCTTTCTTCTAAGTTGATAAAGTTTTGCACAGGATATTAATATGTGGTTTGTAGTGACAATCTCTCCACACTGTGCACACGTAGGTTTGTCTTTTCTTGCAAGAATGAAGTTATGTGTTAGGTGCATGTGTCCAATACGAAGGCAGCACAGAATTACTTCAATAAAACGCTCTTGATGACTGCATGTTTTCCATTCTTGTATAACTGGCTTTACTAGGTGTAACTTGTTGTTTACTTCATTATCCCATGCTCCCTGCCATTTTTCTCTTCTTTTTCTTTGTACAAATTTTAGAGTATGGTTATGCGGCACTTTCACTTTCTGTATTTTAGCATTACGTAAGCGGGACCAGCCCAGCCTTGCAATAGCGGCCTGGCGCGAAGCTCTGTAGTCCTCGGTCTTGGGCTGCGGGCAAATCCGGCAGCGACGAGCGGCCTCTCGAGCGAATATTGGTACGAATTGGTGCGAATATTCGGAAGATTGGTGCGAATATTCGGTACTTTCCAATATCGATTCGAATGTTGTTGCGTTAGGTTCGTTGATCGAGTCAAGTAGTGAATCTTCAAAATTATTCGAAACTAATCGAATTCGTTCTCAAAGTTCAGAATATATGGAACAACGTTCGACTAGGGCACAGCGGAGGTATTTTTTTTCGGCGACGGTTTAACGGGGCCGCCGCACAGCATGATGCTTCGATCGGTCTGTGCAGCCAGGAGGGTTCAGCAAAGCGACGCGGTCCGTTCGAGTGGTGGTATATGGCCTTCAAGATTGCACGACGCGGCAGGGTTCAGTCAGGTTCAGCAAACCCTGCCGGCCTCCCCGATCTCTGAGGCCATGGCTCTAACTCTTCTCCCTCTCATCAACTGCGATATGGAATCACAGTCGTGCCCCGCTAATATGACCCCCGTAAGCATGCCCCCCGTTAATATGGAGGACTCGAATTGTATATATAGACATTTTTTCTGAAGAGCAAACTTTCTCAATGCATTTTACGCCTCGTTAATGTGGGAATTTGCTGTCCAGGACGAAACTGCACAGAACCCATTTGGGCCCACGTATTTTTGTTGCGTTAATATGAACAGTGAAGAGAACAAATCTCGACTACCCTGTGCAGATATTCCTTTCCCTATATTGTGAGCGCGGAAAACCTGCGAAAGGCTACGCGAAAGCGCAGATGTTTGAGCAATGGCCTATATCATTCCCGTGTTTCCTGCGTTATACGAAAACTTGTCTCGTCGACGCGTATTATACTTCTGTCGTACAGCGCACCAATGGTTGGCAAGAATACGCTCTTTGCAGCTTCTGCTACGCTGAGGGCCGACTGAGTAGAAATGTATGCTACGGTGTGTGGGGTGTGGAAAATCGTAGTAGATTGGTTTGGTTTGGTTTGGTTTATGGGGTTTAACGTCCCAAAGCGACTAAGGCTATGAGAGACGCCGTAGTGGAGGGCTCCGGAAATTTCGACCATCTGGGGTTCTTTAACGTGCACTGACATCGCACAGGACACGGGCATCTAGAATTTCTCCTCCAAATAAATTCTAGCCGCCGCGGCCGGGATCGAACTCGTGTCTTTCGGGTCAGCAGCCGAGCACCATAACCACTGAGCCATCGCGGCGGCGGATGCTCCCAAGAATATGCCTAATTTCCTCTTCACTACCGGCCAGTATGCGCCGAAGCTTACCTTAACAATCAAGTCTTTTCAACATTTTTTTGTTTCTGCACGATTCGTTAACACGGACGACTGGCTTCATGCACACTTTTCCTCGGGAACCGAAACGTCCATATTAGCGAGGCACGACTGTAGTTTGTACGCTGTCGTCATCGGCAGCAGAAGGTAATTTTCTTACGCGTATTACTTGAAGGTCACAAAGTTAATGCACAACCTTCCTGTTGCGTCTTTCGAATAACACCATCTGCCGGGCTAGTTGGTTGCGATCCATAAGTATCAGCAGCGCGAACACCACACAGGAAGAAGAAGAAGAAGATTGTACAGAGCGCTGAACTTTCAACTTTTATTTGAGCAAAACTGAACCCGCACTTTTATACACATACCGGGTAAAATCCCACCAGGGGGGTAATCAAGGCGTGCGATCGAATTGGGACCAACACGATGTCCAGGGCATCAAAATAATAATCGTACTATACAAAGACTTCCATGAAATGAAGCACGAATGACATGCGAATAAACGTCTCCTTTGTGAACTTGGAGGCTTATTTCTTTGCGGCGAATCGCTCTCCTCCCAGCGGAGGTTGAGTGCACCGCATCGGTGTCCCAGTGTGTGTGTGGTGACGGCTGATCGGGGCCCTTGGCTCGCGCGAAGCTCGAACCCGCGGTGGGTGGTGGCCGGTGTCCACTTAGAAACCCACAAGGGTAATCAAGGCGCGCGATCGAATTTGGACCAACACGATGCCCTGGACATCGTGTTGGTCCCAATTTGATCGCGAGCCTTGATTACCCCCCTGGTGGGATTTTACCCGGTATGTGTATAAAAGTGCGGGTTCAGTTTTGCTCAAATAAAAGTTGGAAGTTCAGCGCTCTTTACCTTCTTCTTCCTGTGTGGTGTTCGCGCTGCTGATACATATGCGTCTTTTGGCAGCTACAGCTGGAATTGAAAAACATAACGCCGCCGCTAGCGCTTCGCTATTTCGCGTGAACATTAATTTTGTATGAACATTTGGCAAAGTAGCGAATAATCACGCGAACATTCGATTCGTATTTGATGCGGTGGCAAAGCTAGCCTATTCGTCTTCGATTCGGTTTCGAAAAAGCCCAATTCGCACACCCATATATCTCCCGAGGACTGCCCTTTGCGGTACTTCCAATTCAGCCGTCCTCACCAAGGCAAGCATCGTAAACGGGCGGGCCGGTGAATTAACAGCACCGTATATCCGCGCTGCACTGGGTCAAAAATTCAGGGGGCACTTTGGCTCTCTAAAGTGCTGCAAGACGAAAGCGTTTTCTGGCGCACTGTTTGCCTTCATTGTATTTTATTTGTCATGTTTTGTTTTTTTCTTCTTATTTTTGCTCTTTTGCTTATTTTTATTTTTTATTTTCATCTTATTTTATTTTGATTTTATTTGTTTATTTTTCTTATTTTTATTTTTCCTTTCCTTCACTTCATTCCTTTTATTTTATTTATGAAACCCATGCATTCACTAGATGCGCCTTTATTCATGCTCGCACCTTGAGCCTTCGTGGCGGAGGGGTAGCGTCTGCGCTTCAAATGCCAAAGGCTCTGGTTCGATTCCCACCCTCGGCGCAGTTTCTTTTTAAGCAGTGACGCCGAAACGCGGACAAATCTGCCGGCGCGTCTGTCGACACGGCTGCCGACAAACGTCTGCTAACGACAGTATGAGGCATTAAAGGCATCCGCCTTAAAACTCGAGGCACACGGGGCGGCGGGGAAGACGCCGCCATTCAAACAGGTTTCCCTGCACTCAGCGCGTGAGGCGATCGCAAAAGGACACGCGCGTTCGTCACCGCCGCGCGCAGCAGACGCAGCAGCGGTGGCACTTACGCGAAACAACCCGACGCCATCATCACGCTACGCTAACACTGCCCATGAAACGGGCGCGAAAGTCTCCTCCGCCCCGACGCATTCATCTACGCTGCGCGCGAGGAGCGATAGCAGTCCCCGCCGGCGTCGCGTGACGCCGATTGCCCCACGGGGTGGAAACAGGCGCGCAAGAGCACGCGCGGCGTTGGCGCGCTGCGGCTCCGCGACGCAGACTGCCTGCTCGGCTGCACTGCGGCCAGCCAGAAAAACGGAGGTCGACGCGACGCCACCGCCGGCCTCCCATCTGTCGCCGAGCTCGCTCTGCTGAGTTGAACCTGAACCTCCAACTCGAGAGTGAAGCCGTCCGAGAGTCGCCGATGCTCGCGCCTGCCTCTCTGCGGCAGCGTGCGTCCGAAAGTCCAAACAACTCCTCTCCACAACCCTTAATGCTTCGTCCGATATCGAAAGCACCTCAGGGACTCCGACAGCTCGCTGCTGTTAGCCACAGCGAATCACACTTTTTTTTCTCTGCATTGTTTCGCTGCAATTTGTGCTACAGTACCCTTATGCTACGCCACTCCACTCCACCAATACGAGACTGCTGACTCACCGCCAGTGCCCATCAGCACAACACACGCTGACTAGCCACGTCTTGCCAGGGCTCGGCATGCTTAAAGGGAAACTGCATATGTTTTAGAAATCAACGAGCTGTAGAGGGTCGAATGTATGAAACTTGCAGGTAAAGCTTGCGAAATATTTTTGGCCTAGCACTTGAAATAGTGAAGTAATCGCCGATTAAAATCCGGACGCCTTTCAAGCTTCTCCGCAGCGCACAACGCCAAGTGGGGGCGCATGATGACGTCATCGAAGGTATCGGTACATTTCCAACGCACAAGCGTCTGCTTTGAAGGAAAAAACCAAAGCCACCGAAGCCAAACCCTGCCGAGAGTTGTTTGGCAGCGTCTAACGAGTCAGGGCTGGGTGCGTCTGTCGACAGCAGTAATTCGAAATTATACCTTCCGTGACGTCACGCTGAATTTCACTGCACTCCTCAGGTGCATATTACGTCACTATTTTATATGCTAGCGCAAAAATACTTGGCATGCTTTACCTAGATCCTATAGAGATTTGAATCCTTAAATATCGCGAAATTCCTGCCCTTTAACTATGGGCGGTCCTTCAAATAGAATCCATCTCTCTCCCTCCGCTGCCCGCCATCAACAGCTGACCGTTGTGTTACTCTGGCGCATTGGTGGCATCGAGGTGCTCAGGTTCGGTAGGATTTCACATGCATCACCGGCGATTTTTTTATTTCGCCCGACCCCTTGGCGGGCGGCACGCTTGCTGTGACGCGACTGTGGGCCTCTCCCAGCCCTCCTCCGGGCCTCAACGAACAGTCATGGCAAAGTCTGCGAGTGCGGATTCGCGAAAAAATAACAATAAAAAAGTTTAGCTTCCTCAGTTACTATTATTTCAGTGGATGCTTCTGTGCTTTTCATTAACCCGTTTTGCCGCTCTGCACAGGAAAAATTTTTTTCCTTCTATACCGCATCCCACAAACTTACTTCCATGACTGTATACTGGAAGCATGCCTACGCGAAGTGCATGCTTTTTGTTAGCTTTAAATGACTGTACGCAAAGTGCATGTTTGGTGTTAGATTCAAACGACAGTATGCGAGGTGCACCTTTGTTGTTAGATCCACTCTGCACGCACGTTAACCCAGAGACACACCGTTTACCGCGACCCAGAACAGTTACGAATACAGCGGGACCGGAGCTCGGCAAACCAGACCAGCATTCGAAGGAAAAAAAAAGAAAAGAATGACAAGTGGAGCAGAGAGACGGGGTGGGGACCCCAGCTCGAGGCAAATTAAACACGCGCGCGCACCGAACGCAAAACGGGGTCCGTGTTTACGAAACAACGGCAAACAATGCCTCGGGAGTGACCGCACAGCGACGACAGCGGGACCAGGCGCCGCAGCTGGGTCATCGCAATTTGGCGACGCAGCGCCGTATTTTCTTCGGGGGCGCGTTAGAGGCGCCAACGATCCCCGGGGTCCCGGTTACATAAAGCGACAATTTCGCCTCGTTCCCTGCAGTTAGGGGCGGCCGAGTGTCAAGGCCCGTCCAATGAAAAGGAAAGGAGAGAACAAGAAGCAAAAAGGGGAGCAACGACCACGAGGGGGGGGGGGGGGGGTGCTTGCCGCTGTTGTTCGGGGGCCCCGTTATTACGCCACGCGCGCCTCGAGGGAGCGCAGTGAAAAGCCTCACCCACTCCGCCATGCCTCACAGAGGGACGCGCCGCCGGGCGGGCCTCCACGGGTGACGTGCCGGACGACGCTCACTGGAATGGCCGTCGAATCGAGAACGCACTGTCCGAATCACGCCAAGTACACACGCAGTGTAGCGCACCAGATCACAGTGCACTGTTTTGCGCGACAGCGTATACAGCTCGTTCGGTCGAAAAGCCGTCGGCGTAGCAGTAGTTGTAGTTGCGCGCACTGCGCGTCAGAAAACGTACCATGCAAACCGTTTGCCGCAGAATGTTCTGGATGGTGTCAAATGATTCAGCGTTTCGTGCAGCATAAACTTACTAGCTAAGTTAGAGCCTAGCTCGCGGCATGGATTCGAACCGGCGACCTGTAATCGGGGGCTGCGTATCATGCCTGGTTCGGGTGCTCACCAAGACAACTGCGAGTGTTACTGCGTCATTTCCTTTACTCAAAGAACCAATTTTCGATTTGTCCAACGGGGGAAAAAAAAAAAAATGAAAACTCTACAGAAGATAACGACGACAAATGACGACAGCTTTTATCGGTCGTTTGTAGATGGCGCGACGTACCTTAATTCTGCTAAGCTACGCGAAATGGCCCCTGGGAATCACTTTTCGAAGCAGCCGCATAGACACTACAACATTTCCAAATCTCCACCACTCACAATGTTACCCAATACTCACAATCTTACCCCGGTACTCTCACATATGCCCATACATGGTGTGGAGACATGCCTACTTTAACACACATTACTTGGACATGTCCCCACAAACCACAACACTTTATTATTTATTATTATTTATTTATTTATTATTTCAAAATACTGCAGGCCTATGTGTCCCAGGCAGGAGGGGCAAACAACCTAACAATACACAAAAGAAACGAAAAAACAACACAGCATCATTCGGCGATAACAAAGGGAAGATAAAAACTACAGCATTAAAAAATACAAAATAAGACAACTTAACCAAGGAAATGTTCTTCCAATGCGTTGCTAAAATTGCTATTTTGAAAAAGGGATTCTGGGAGCATGTTCCAATCGGAGATGGTTCGGGGGAAGAAGCTATACTTAAATGAATTTGTTCGTGCGAAGATAGGCTGCAGTGTGTGTTCCTTAGTGTGTCGTGTACGTCTGGTGGTAGAAGGTTGAACATAGTTAGGTATTGGAATGTTTACCTCGCGTGAAAGAATCTTACGGAGGAACAAAATTCGGTTTATTTTTCGGCGGTCTGAAAGAAGTGGGATATTATTTTCTGCCATTAGCTTTGTGGGAGAATCAAATCTGCTGTATTTGTGGAAAATAAACCTGACTGCTTTCCTTTTACTGATTTCAAGGGAGTTAATGTTCTTTTTTGTATGCGGATCCCAAATGATAGATGCGTATTCGAGCTTCGTCCGAAGAAAAGTGTTATATGCCAAAAGCCTAATATTAGAGAGAGCGGAACTGAGTTTTCGTTTTAGGAAACACAATGTTGAGAATGCTGAAGAGCAAATTTGGGATATGTGCACTGACCAGTTTAATTGATTGGTAAGTATTAGTCCAGAGGGAGGTACGGCTAACTAGCCCGTACAGCACGGGGCCAAGTTGCGCTGCTTCACTGGATACGACCAACTCGCCCACCAGTTCATGCTGACCAGCCCCGCCTTGGAGACCCAAGAGCCGCTCATTACCATCGCCACCAAGTCAGCTAGGGCCATGGAGGAAGGAAAGAACTAAGGAGAGGCCCTGACGTCACTTTTTGTGAAGCCGCCCTGCAACCGGAAGTTGGCTCGGCTCTCCTCACTATCTTCTTTCTCCACCGAGCTACGGGGCGGGGATCGCGCGCGGCTCGCAAGCGCTTCGTAAAAGAAAGGTATAAAAAAAACCGCGCCGCTCGCCGCTACACTCCTACACCTCCCTCCCCGCAAACACGCACCTAGACACAGACCGGCGCACAGGTGCGGTCAACCTTTTCCGACGCCAGGCGAAGAAAGACGACATTGCGCGCCGCTCAACTCACCATCCTCCTCGGGCTACCGTACACCCGCTGTGTGGCCTTCGAAACGCAGCTCAGCATCGCCGAGAGCGGCTTCATGTTTCTGTACTGTTTGGTGAGGTGCGAAAGTTCGCTTATCAAAACAATCAACGCTTCTTCGCGTGTCGAAGCGCTGTTCCGGAGTGCCACCTTTTCGCGAGATTCATTTCAATGCATCGATTGCTCCGCGTAACGACACCAAGTTTGACGAACAAAATATCAAATGAGCGGTTATTTGCCACATTTAAAAGCAACCTTAGATGCGTGCGTAACGTCACGACGCCAGGCATGTAGTCTTTAACACGCAAGGCTGAACACACCGTGCCGAAAGCCCGTCCACCGCCACCGAGAAACACTCGGGCCCCTAGCAACAACGACGCTAACGACGCCGTACGCCGTTGCTAGTGGCCCGAGTTTTCATAGCAACAACGACAACGTTGCTAGTGGCCCGACTTTTTAAGCCTAAATTTTGACGTCACTTCCGCCACATTCTTGCCAATGCATTGGGAATACGAAGGGCCTCTCCTTAGTTTTCCTTCCTCCATGGCTAGGGCCAATGGGGTCGCGGACTGAGTACCCCGCCCATTCCGCTCCAATCGCCTCCTTCCAGATCTAATAATTTTATGCGAAGCATACTAAAATAGCCCAACCCAGCTCCTCGAGCGCGGCGGTGTCGTTACCATTGACCTTTCGTGACCTCCATGTCATACCACGTGATGCGTGACGTCACAGCAGATGAAAAACGGGGGCCCAACTCGCGCCGTCGCGCGAGGTGTCGTGACCAAGGATGACCACGTGGTGCGTGACGTCACAGCAGATGAGAAACGGGGGCCCAGCTCGCGCCGTCGAGCGAGGCGTCGCGACCAAGGAGGACCACGTGATGCGTGACGTAACGACATAGGAGAAACGGGGCCCCAGCTCGCGCCGTCGCGCGAGGCGTCGCGACCAATGTGTTTCCTGCTTCTGCCGCTAGGTGCGCTGTAGTGAACACGTGATGCTGGAGCGGCGGTATACAAGGGCGTGCGCCTGTCTCTGCTAGGCGTACACGGGACAGAGATGCCTCCTGGAGACAGGGCTGCTCGTTGGTATGAGAAGCAAAAGTTGCGGCGTGCTACAGAGACTGATGAAGAGCGTGAAGAACGTCTAGCCAAGCGGCGTGCTCGATATGCAACTCGGCGACAATATGCTTCGCATCTGACTAGGCTTAACCTAAGCTAAGCAAGCCTCAGCCATTTTTTTTCTCGTTCCAACTGGTACGATCAAAAAGCTCTGGTTAGAAAGAAGCGTCTAACGGTCCGTGAGATGCGTGATGGCGTCTCATGGCGTGGTCTCCTGTACTGTGTACGACTATTCGTATCCCGTCAACTGGTAGTACATATCCAGTTGGCTGCTGAACGCATCTGTCAACACTGAAGTGGTTCCTGAAAAACCATTTATGCACCACAGCAGATGGAAAGGCGCATCGACGTTACCACTGTAATGGGTGAAAGCCCAGAACTAAAGGCCGCCGTCACTAAGGCACTGCCTCTCGCTTGTGTCCCGCGCTCAAAACACAGGAGAGGGACCACGCCGTCGAGCTCTAATCCTGATCGCAGTCCAAAAGACACCTTTAGCATACCGTGTACCGTGTTTAGCATACCGTGTACCGTGTTAGCGTTACCGGTACCGGAGTACCGGGAGCCCGCGTGCAGCCAATGCGCATGCGCAAATCGCCTTGACGACGCCAGATGGCGCCACGTACCCGGCAGCTGTGCTCGCGCCCGCAGCGTTGGAGCCAATCAGCGCGTACTGACCGCCGGTAGGCGGGCTCCCGGTGCTCCGGTAACGGTAGCGGTAACACGGTATACGGTATGCTAAAGGTGTCTAAATACACGATGTGCGCTGTGCGTGTTCACGCTATCCATTGCTCGAAGAGAAAGACTCGGTAACCAGAAGAATTAAGTGTACATCGAACTGTCCATATCAACGGGGCACGGATGCATATCCCAGCCTCGTGAATGAAGTTGCGGGCAGCGCCTGTAGTCTTCTCCTTTCCTGTGTACAGCGCAGCTGTTCCCCGAGAATAGTGCGGATCCACTGTTGCTGCGCTTCCACGAATTTTCCCCTAGCGCAGCAGGGCCTTAGCAGCGGCCAAAGGGGGAAAAAAAAACATACGGCACGCAGCTGGCCCACCCGAAGCCGAGCACACTGACGTCGCAGGCCCCGTCACGAGCCCGTACACCGGTGACGTCGCGCCCGATGACAGCCGAGGGCGAACGGCCGCCACGGACACGCAGGGCTCCCTATCTGCGTCACCGGTTCATCGGTCCCGGAATGTGTGCGAAGACGATAAGGGCGCTCTAAACGCGGCCTCCCGCTTTTGTTCGTGCGGGCTTCCTCATTTCTGTCGTTTACTACTGCGGCGCTGTCTATTATTCAGTAACCGAATATGTGCGTCAGCGAGCAGCTAACCGCTGTAGCCCAATGCAACTGCCGTTCTTCCTGGCGACACCAGAACCCGAGCGCGACACAGACCCAAGAGTAGACGCCAGCGAGCACAGAAGACCTCTTGTCAAAAGTAACCAGGCTGCAGGTTCGCTTCTCACTCGTATAGTGGAACCCTTACGGCTTGCCTAAAGATGAAAACGTATTTACAGGTCAGGATCAGGATTCTTACCTTGCAGAGATTCAGCCCCTAACAAACATCCCCCCCCCCCCCCCCCCGAAAATAGTAACAAAATGGTAATTTAGTACTCGTGCTGCCATCTGTCGGCAAACCAAAAAATACACGCAAGCTGTACTCGCCATGAGTTAGAAAAGGCTGTCGGCTTATGATCAGCTTGGCTCGTCCAAGTCCGCTCGGGAAGAGGTGGCAAAGTACTCCATTACACGACTTCGAAGCAAAGCATGCAGCCTGGTTATTTCTGGCAAAAACGGTACACAGTCGCAGCCACAGGAATACGGAGCCCGCTTCGATCTAATTCCTCTCGCAGACCTTACCCAGCGGAAGTTCGGAGGTACAGCCGGGGTCAAAAGTCTCTGAGCCCCCTCCAAGTTTCGAACCATGCCGTGATGCACCAACGCAGACAGATCAGCGACAACGCTGAACCACTTCTTGGGAACCTACCCCGGACCTCAGGCAGCGCGCGACCGGCATCTACGTAGCCAGGGTTACTCACCAAGCCGCCCTCCATGCACCGGAACACGGGCCTCAACACCGAGCCCACTTCGTATTCATTCACGAAACGAACCTGCCCTTTTTCCCGTCATTCATGCAGAAACACGAATCTTTTCTGAAGAAAAGATTCGTTCTGAAGAAAAAATGCACACGCTAGCAAACTCCGCCGGTGCGCTTGCGTGTAACCTCAGAAATATACTTCATCTACGGTGCGCGTCGGAAAAGTTAAAACGCCCAAGCGTGCTGCGCATTATTTTGGCCGCGCCCATAGAACGCACTGATAACAACGCCGTCAATTCAGTTTCCGCAACGCGCTGGAGACGGACACGCGACGTCACGATCAGCTCACGAAGAGGACGCAGGCTGTCACCGTGAACGGCACCATAGGCGGTCCGAAGTCATCACCGAACGAGTCAGCTGGGCCCGATACGAGCAGCCTCGGGGCAAACGGCCACCGCGGTGGCTATAGTCAAGCGCACCAGCGAGAGATAACACTGCTATCGCGTACCTCTCCGACCACCCAGGCCGGGGAAAAAGGTCTGGCAATCGCGATTACTTCACAACTAAAACCATGCTGCACGCGCCTTTACAGTGCGGACCAACTCGAGGAGACTGTCGACTGACTGCGTGCGCCATCCAAGGGCAGTATAGCCGAAAGGAAGCTGTACGAAAGATAATCACCGCAGCAGTAAGACAGCGCTACAGGGACGGGTGAGAGCGGTTCCAATTGATAGTTGTGAAGTACCTCCTTTGGTGTCGTCCGTGGCGCCAAACAGCACTGCGCTCGAGAGAACTGAGAGTAATGATGAAGCCAGCAATGGACATAATGCAAACACGAAGTTCACTTCACCGTGACGCTCTACGGGATAGCACAGGCCGACTGAAGAAAAAAAAATTACAGACGATTTAGACTAAACTCGAATTAAGCGAGCTCGCCCTTCGGCTTTCATTTCGCTTCCGGTGTGCTCTGGATCCACTGCGCACGGATGGAAGTTGATGAAGACGGAGACATCCAAAATCACAGCTCGATATCATAAAAAGCTGCACCTGACTGAGAAATTAGGAAAAAAAACAAAACCATAAACAAATGAAACGATAAATACAATATTTACACAATGCAAAGACATGGCAAGGCGGTTGAAGAGGAAACACACAGAAATCATGTGCAGTAATGCCAGCATTCTGCAACGCGGATGGTTTTATGTTGCAGGAAGAAGGAACCAGGAAAGTTTGAAGAAAGAAAATAGGCCAATAGTCTCTGAAATGTGACACACTGAGCTTTTATGTCCTGTCTTATAGGTCGATGAGAAATCGCGGAAGCCGGTTATTATTGCGGAAGAATCGGACGGCTCACTAACATGACAACCCGACGTCGCCCAAAACGTAGCGGAGTTATAAAACCCGCGACTGGCTGAAACGGTGTGACGCCATCAAATCCGGAAAAATACGAAACGTTAACCGAGAACAAGTGCTTACAAATGCGCCACCTTCAACGGAACAGAATATAACTGTAACAAAATTACAACATAATTAGAATGGGACAGTAAAAGAATTTCAGTGCTAACGCATTACTCGCACGCGTAAGTTCCTTCAAGGTGCAGTGAAGAGGAATCTGAACTCGTCTTTTTGCCGCGGGAACTCGATCTACACGTTCCGAGCATTCTTAAAAACTTCGATTTATTGCCCTGTGTGGCCGATATCGAATTAAATCCACTGACCCCAATTAAATCGACTTAACGTCCGGCTCCCGCCTTTATTTTTTTAATTTTCCCCGTACGGTGGGCGGAGTCGACCAACGCGTGAAGTGCCTTTCAGCCAGCTCCGTGGAGGCTTTGTTTTCGCTTTATTTTGTTTTTTTAGGTTCCCGTGAATAAATAGTTTCATTCGCAGATAACATAGCCGCAAAATAAGCCCACAGAAATAAAAATACGCGCGGACTATTTGCTACTACGGATTACTACGTATTACTCCACCGATGGCAGAGCGGCAAGCCGCCACGGGACTGGTGAAAGGCACTCTACACGTTGGTCGACTCCACCCACCGTACAGGGAGAATTAAAAAAATAAAGGCGGGAGCCGGACGTTAATTCGATTTAATTAGGGAAATCGGCCACACAGGGCAATAAATCGAAGTTTCTAAGAATGCTCGGAACGTGTAGATTGAGTTTGCTGCCGCAAATAGACGAGTTCAGATTCCTCTTCACTGCCCCTTTAAATGCTCCAATCGGACCTATGCTAACACGAACGAAAGTTGACGGCTGCGACCTCAATCGATTGCTGGCCGAAATCCGGGAAACACAGTTTTCCCCCTCCTTCGAGAACACATTCGCAAGCTGCACCAACATCTCGTGCCGCCGGGGCAGAACAGGGAAAGGAAAATCGACGCGTCCCAGGAACTTGCCGCGAGCTTGCAAACATCGCTGGCGCCCGTTCGCCGAACACCACGCCCAAAACTGCGACATTCGCAAAAGCGGAGCAGGACCTAAACACGCATGGGAAAAAGGAAGAAAAGCGACGGCTCCACGAAACTTGCTGAAATTTAAATTTAGTCATTGCTGCGAGCATATTGTGCAACTGAAATTTCGGAGAACTGCTTCAAAGTCGGGAAATATTAAAGGTGCAGTGAAGAGGAATCTGAACTCGTCTTTTTGCCACGGGAACTCAATCTACACGTTCGGAACATTCTTAGAAACTTCGATTTATTGCCCTGTGTGGCCGATTTCCGTAATTAAATCGAATTAACGTCCGGCTCCCGCCTTTTTTTTTTTTAATTCTCCCTCGTACGGTGGGCGGAGTCGACCAACGCGTGGAGTGCCTTTCACCCTAGTCCCGTGGCGGCTTGCCGCTCTGCCATCGGCGGAGTAATACGTAGTAGTCCGTATAGAAGCAAATAGTCCGCGCGTATTTTTATTTCTGCGTGCTTATTTTGCGGCTATGTTATCTGCGAATTAAACTATTTACTTATACGGAAACCTAAAAAACAAAATAAAGCGAATGCAAAGCCTCCACGGAGCTGGCTGAAAGGCACTCCACGCGTTGGTCGACTCCGCCCACCGTACGAGGGAGAATTAAAAAAAAAAAAAGGCGGGAGCCGGACGTTAATTCGATTTAATTAGGGAAATCGGCCACACAGGGCCATAAATCGAAGTTTCTAAGAATGCTGGGAACGTGTAGATCGAGTTCCCGCGGCAAGAAGACGAGTTCAGATTCCTCTTCAGTGCACCTTTAACACTTCTTCTCAACAGCTGCGCAGCTCGAAAGTGTGAAAATTCTGTGAAACACGGCGCACCTCCAAGGATGTTTATGCGAAGAAAAGAGCCACGCTAAGTGTCATTTCATGCCCACTACTACAATGCGAAACTCGCAAGCTCACGAGTCGACGTTACACATCACATACAATCAGCATTTCGATGCTGCCCTCTTTTAAATGTCCTCGTGTGTACAGTTTACAAAATTTGGACATTTGCTTTGGAGCAAGACAGAGAGCCCATCATCAGCAGTCCGACTAAGCCCACTGCAGGGCAAAGGCCTATCCCATATCTCTCCTTGTCCTTCGCCAGCTACGGCCATGCCCTATCCCCACGAACTTGTTAATCTCATCCGCCCATCTAACTTTTTGTCGCAGCATGCTGCGCGTCCCTTCCCCCAGAATCCATTCTGTTGTCCTTACAGAGAGCTAGTGAGCTTTAAAAAAATCAAACCTTGAAATGCCGATGTCTTACCCCTGTCACAGAAATCGAGAGCCTGAATCTAAATTATCCTTTCAGCACGTTTTAGCTTTTTTTTTTTTAACATGCAACGAACGCGAACAAAAATAACACGGTATCTTTTTTTTCTGGGTGCAATAGGATCGATGCAACGTTTATTATTATTATTTTGTTTACTAAAACGAACGCAGAGGGACTTTGTGCGGTGTACGGCACATGAGGTTGAACGCCTCAAAGCGACATTTGGGCTATGGGAGACGCCGTAGTGGAGGGCTCGGGATTAATCTACGCCACCGGTGTGAGATCGCCGAGCATACCAGTGGCCGGGACTCGAGCCCGCTTCCAGGGGCTCAGTACAGCCGAGCACCCCTAAACACTTATTGGCGTCCGACTGTTCCCCGCGTACTCTCGTCGCAGAGATGGGCAAACAACGCACAAGCATTTACAGCATCGTACACAACACGCGAAACACACAAGACAAGCGGCTGTCCTATGGGAATATCCTCGCGTTCTCACCGAAGTCGGCTACAACTCAAGAACGAAGCGGCAAGTAGGCCCCTCAAAGGTGACCCCGCATGCCAATGGCGTCGACTGATTCTCATGACACCGTGGACAATCCCCTGGGATCTCAGGGTATACGGCAGATTAAAGGAGATTAGCCACGGCTTAATCGAATTAACCGCAGCATAAAGAAAATCGGCTGACGACATCGGCCGGGCCACCCTTTGAAGGCCATCTGCCGCTTCGTGCTCGAGTTGTATATGACCACAGTAACATCACTGCAGACAGACAGCTCTGTCTCCACGTTCACTCGGGAACAATTGCCATACATGGAGCACGGTTGGTGTCGGTCTCTTTAAAGCAGCGCTTCAGGCAAAGGCACAACATCGGGCGCTTCCCGGAACCGGCGGGATCCGTCAGGCAATGTCTGCGCACACGTCCGAGGCAAAGAGTGCGGCCAGCTAGAACCAACCCTACAGCCGCTACCTGCGGCCGGCCTGAAAATGGAAACGAACACATTCACAGCTTAACAGCGCCGTCGCCCTTGTCTCCCCCAGAGCGCGAAACCCTTTTCTCTGCTGCAAAGGCGGCCGGTTGCTGCCGCGTCGACGGAGGTCGGTGAATGGCGCGCGCGAACCGGATTGCAGCAGCGGCGGCGTTGCGCGAGTACGCGTCAGAGTGGTTTCCAGAGCCCCGACAAGGCGCTGCTCCCTACGTCAGCGCAGTGACTGCTTCGGGGCGGCTGGCTAGTGACGCGACCGGACCGTGACGTCAGCGCCTCCTTCGCGCTCCCAGCCTGGGAACCACCTGCGAAGGAAATGGAGGTGTCGCAACGAACCATTTGGAGCACGTCTCGTTGCGACACCGTCCCGATGCGCGCTCGGGACGTTTCCAGCGAGACCAGGCGAAGGCTCAGCAGGAAGAAACATCCACTCGTCAATTCCCTGGTTGGTTGGTTTATGGGGTTTAACGTCCCAAAGCGACTACTCAGGCTATGAGGGACGCCGTACTGGAGGGCTCCGGAAATTTCGACCACCTGGGGTTCTTTAACGTCAATTCTCTCCAGTATATATATATATATATATATATATATATATATATATATATATATATATCCGCCCCTGGCTCCTTCCGCAGGCGACGCTGATGTACAAACCACTAGGCCAACGCTGCGGTTGTCGCCTGCAACGAACTTTGTACTCATAACGAATTCTAAAGCTTAGTAACCATGGGGAAGGTGTGTGTACACACGGACATGGCCTCGCTGTTCACCCCCGAAGACACAATAGCCGCTCCAAAATACACCCAAAATATCATATCAGTACAGGCTTCCAACAATTATGGGAAAACTTTTAATGGAACGACACTTCCAAATGCACACCCGGAAGACCCATCAAGGGCTGACAGACTGAAGCCGACGGAGACAGGCAGCAGTCAGGGCCAAATGCGAACACTGCGGCCATGAAACGCGAACAGAAATTCGCCAGTCGTCGATGTTGAAGACCTCGCGTTACCTCCACTTTTGCAAGCAAATAAAAAATAAATGAACTGGCTCTCGCTTCCCAAACCACGAAGGCGTTCGTGCCGAAGAATAAACGGTAGCGTGAACTGGCGCTGAACAGCGCACTCGGGCTACCACGGCAACATGGCGTCGTAAAGGGCAGGAGCCACAGCCGGTAACATCGCGAGACGCATGTTTGAATAGTAACGAGATCGGTGTTTAACGGGTGATTTGCTAAGGTTAATTATGATCCCTCCCGTAATTTTTCATTTATACTTTGTGCGTCGCTGGCGGGGGGGTCTCGTTCAGTTCCAAAACAAATTTATACAAAACAAATTCCGGAAAGAAATCTATTGAAACCGACCCCCGAGATCGAGTAACTTTCCGGTTGCACGATCACGGATGTCGTTTTCAATAAATTCTGTCTCGAGACAGCGAACAGCGACAACGAGACAGCCCATTAGTGGCGTGCAGTTCGCTGGAGAAAATAAATCTGCGTCGCGAGTCACCGAAGGGCTTGGTAGGAGTGAGCAGTGGGCCCGATTAAGCTGCTCTGATGTCAGTGCAGCGGTACATGCACGTTGTGGAAGAGCAGCACGTTCGCAAAGCCTGCGCTTGAAGCTGGAAAAATAAAAAATAAAAGAGAAACAGCAGGAGACGGAGCACACGCAGGAACACTACATTCAGCAGCGGATCTGCCACGGTGTGCAGGAGAGGAGGAGGGGGAAGAGAGAGAGGGAGAGGCCTCTAAAACGAGAATTTGTGCAGCTGCTTTGTCAAGCTGTAACACGTGTCAGGAAAGAAGAGGGAGAAAAATAAAATAGATAAGGCAAAGAAGATAAAACCGGTCGGCAACACCCAGAGAGAGCAAGCACGCAGCAAGAGTCAAAACCAGGAGGGGAGGGCGGACGGGGAGCACTGAGAAATAAAATAGAAAAGAAGGCAACAGAGCTAAAACAAACAGAACAAGCAAAGCAAAACAGAGACAGAAGTCCAACAGGCATCCGAGCACCTGCAGCGCAGCGCCAGGGGGATGTGGAAACGCCGCAAAGAGGAAACTAGACAGCAACACCCCCCCCCCCCCCAAAAAAAAAAAAAAAAAAAAAAACAGAGTGGTTTTTTTTCTTTATTTTCTCCGGAGGACCAACGAGTGATGACGATAACAAAACAGGAGGAACATCGAGCGTGGAATGACGATAATGCAAGCAAGGACAACGGAAATTTCAGAGAGAGAGAGAGAAAGGGGAAGCAGGGCATCGCGCACAGTGTGCACTGAGCACGCTTCCTCAGGAACCCCGCAGACATGTCGCTTGAGGGAGGGGCTGCGGTTACTGCAGCTCCATATCGCTTCTTAAAAACCAAATACACGCTGCGTAAATTAGGTGGAATGACTGCTCACAAAAGCATGCGACAGGAAGGGGAGGTTGCGTTGGGTTTTATGACGCACTAAAGCAGCTGAGCCTATCATGCGCTAAAACGCAGGTTTGGAAGGATCCGACTGATGTGCTGACGGACCACTTTTAAAGTGTTGCAGTTTGCTACATTTCCTTCCTACAGAAAGCTATCGCGCGACAAGTCTACTAAACTGCGTTCGCTCCTAAGAACTAAAGTGGCTGTTTGGGCTTGTTGGTCAGTGATCATGGTTAAAGAATGCGGCGCGGAAAGACAAGGACAAACGCAGAAGTGGACAGGACTGGCGCTGACTGCCAACGCATTTATTCAGAGAAACGAGCAGCTTTTTTAATGCCATCCAAGACCCACGTGACCAGATAAAGCAGTACGCGTGTTAGTTTTCCCACACCTGGTGCTTTATCTGGTCACGTGGGTCTTGTATGGCATTATAAAAGCTGCTCGTTTCTCTGAATAAATGTGTTGGTAGTCAGCGCCAGTCCTGTCCACTTCTTCGTTTGTCCCTGTCTTTTCGCGCTGCATTCTTTATAACCACGCTCCCAAGAGTACGCGGGGCTGGATCCACACAAACGTAGCCCCACGGCTGTGAAAATAAAATACGGTTCACTGCGACAACTCCACCACATTGTCCAGAAAGAGGTTATTCATGAGTCTGAAGTTATCCGCAAGGTGCGTCCGATGCGAGGCGGCGTAAGATAACTTCAATAAAGCGTTCCTGGTGTTGACACGACGTCCTTTCGCCGGAGATCGGCTTCAACACGTGCTGTTCAAGGGTAAAAATGTTTACGCCGGCAAACCATGCTGAACCTTCACTCTTATGGCCGTTTCACATGATGCGACGCGAACGAAAAACTTCGGTCCAGTCGCAGTGTCGCAGCGGCGCCAGTCGCGACAGCCCTTTCACATGCTTGCGGCGCCTGCGATTTCTGTTGGTGCGGCACGAGCGGCCCACGCATAATTTTCCAATAATAAACGTAGAACACGCTTAAAGTTTCATTTTTTATTGAATTAATGTGCTGTTATTAAAATATCAAGTACTTTATGCAAATAAGGTATTCTTAAGTTTTTGCTTTTGTACGCAACTACGATGAGCAGCTCGTTAAATAATGCACGTGACATGTTGAGAAATCAACAGACCCGAGCGCGTGGAGGGAAAAAAAGTTTTTTCTTCCTCGCCCGAGCGCTTCCAAACAAAGTGAAAATACCTCTGGTGCAGTTTCGACGTTTTCCGCTACGTCGTTTCCTGTGATGTCACACTTTTGAATTCTATTGGCTGACGGCCGCGTCGTTCGCAATGATCGCTGCGACTGTGCGGCGTGCGACCAACTGGTTGGAAGCCTGCCGCAGCCGCTTTGCGACGGGAGCGGCGTGCCTTTCTGTCGCAGTGCGGCTGAAATCGCAGTGCGCTGTGGCAAGAATCGCACCATGTGAAACGGGCATTAGAAAAAAGGTAGTAGTACTTACTAACTTTGGGATAGTAACTGGTTGTCACATATGTTACTACCCTGTTAGTAACTGCAGTTAGTAACGGGGAGGTTAGTAACAGTTACTAACCCATTGCGTTAGTAACGGCTGCTACCCGCAGTTTGTTACGGGAAGCTAGTAGTATTTACAAAGAAAATGAATAGAAACTCGCATATGCTGCTAAGTTCTTCGTACGGTGTGCTGGCGTGGATTGTCTAATTTGTGCGTACTTGAAAAATAATAAAGCTTCCCAGTCAATTTGACTAATTCCGGAATCCAGACAGAGCTATCAGAGCGTGCTGGCAGTAAATCACACACTTAGGTTTAAGCTTACCGCGCATTACATGTAGAAATTATGCGAGACGGTGGCATCAACGACCTTACCGCGCACAAAAGCACAAATCAGGAAGAGTCACACTCGAGCACTGCGCGGGCACATGTAGGGAAATCTTTCTCAGTCTTATATACTCCGTAAATCAGACTCTCATTTACCGGCTAGTGGCTCGTACCGGTTGAGCTAAGATACCAGCGTTAATTATGAAGTTGATACCGTAGAAACAGTTTAATCTACCTAACTGCGTGCCCCTGCAGAAATGTTTAATTACAAAACCAATTTATAGGCACGACAGTCTGCGCCAGTTACATTATTTGACTATATTTTGACTTCATTTTTGGGGTAAAAGGAACGGTTACTAACTATGTAGTAACTGGCGACCACAGTTAGTAAAAAGGTAGCAACTGCTACTTTTACTAACTATACCTCGAAGAGGGTAGTATAAGTAGTCAGCAAAAAGTAGTAAAACGAGGTCAGAGTTAGTAACTGCTGCACTTACTACCTTTTACTACCCATTTACCAACTTCTTACTAACTTTTTTAAGAGTGTAGGATAAAAAGTCCCAAGAAATACATAGTTCAAATGAAAGCGCCCTTTCAAAGCGTGACACATAAATCCGCCCCTGAAGCAGTTAATTTAATTATCCCAAGCGCATCTGCCTTTCATTACTACTGATTTACTGACTACCTGCTTCAAGCAATTTCCGTGCGGAATATTTACTTTAATTTACCTTGGTGAGCCCGCGCGGCAGACGCGCAAGCTCTTTCGTTACCCCGACGACCCGGGAAGCAGCATAATCTCAATGTCTGTCCGCGTATTGCGGCTGTTTCTCTATTGTGTATGATGCACCTCCTATTAACGGTCGTGCAACGTTTCTGGATCGGAACAAGAAAGGCTAGTTGGTACATTTTTTGCATAGAAACAGCGCAGCAGACGGGACCAGGAAAAGAAGACAAACACAGGCGCTGGGAAGAGATGAGCCCGTGGTAGAAGTTAAATCCAAGACAGGAACTGAGCTGGGCTAATTGGTACATTCTTTGCATAACAGCAGCGCTTTCGGCAAGCTTAGTGAGTCGGTGTAGACTACGCTCTTCCTAATGTCCTCTCGCAATACTTGGCTGATTGCGACACAGGACGCGTAGCATGTGGCTGCAAAAAAAATAGATTCTCCCAGTTCTCTTGCACCACAGCACGAGCGACAATAAGGGTTGCGTAAAATGGAGTTTATTTCTCATACTTTTCTTCTAGTGAAAGGTGTTGTAATGAACGCGTAATCCGTGCGCAGTGAAAACCGTAATGCACTAAAGGTAAAACGGACAACAGCTCCGCCAAGCAATCGTGCAGGCAACACTGAAGAAGCGGAGCGGTTTAATCCGGTCTGCGTGACACGATATGAAATTAAACCCCGACTTTCTTCGCTAGACTAAATGCGATGTAGGTGCGCTAGCACAGCCACTTAGCTTGACTTTGTGTGCCTTCGTTAATCTTGATGATTGCGCGCTGCCGGGGTTGAATCGGGGCTAAATTTAGGACGATCAAGTTTATTGATCAAATGTTTAGGGGAATCCCCCAAGGTGGAGTAGATTTGCAATAAAGGGAGTAATTACTCATTGGCATCCACCCAAGCGCACCCAACGGCTTTGTAGCGCTTGGGTGGATGCCAATGAGTAATTACTCCCTTATTACAAGTTTATTGATGGGGAGGAAATGGGAAAGCATGCGCCATTTCGAATCCGCTTAAGCATTAATGAGGAGCACATCAAATGCTTTCGTTATATATCCAATACTTTCCTTATACCTGAGTCTTTTGTCCCTCTCGCCTGTTTCGTACAATACGAAACGGGAGACTTCCCTCTTCCTGTTGTAAACTGTGGCAGGTGGCTCTTTCCTCAAGTAACCCCCAGACGAGACGGCTTTTTTCGCTAGCGAGGCACCTAATCCAATGAGAATTCGGGCGCAAGCACTTCGTTTTTCACTTTGGTTTCGGATCCACGGCGCACCGATCGAAGCTGACGAAGACGGCGACGTGCAAAGCGAGATACCTACCTTCAATTTAACGCGCGGGATGTTCCGCTGCGCGCCGGACTCGCATCGCGGCGAGTGGTTTAATGCAGTGGCCAACAAAGCGGATTTGTGCGCGCCGTTGCGGGTTCGAAACCTACTCGCGGTCCTTAAAGTGTTTTGTTTTAGTTTATTTTTGTCCCGAGGCTTCATCAGACGGCTGGCGAGGCACTTGGTGCTCGCCAAAAGAAAGCGACACGGCACTGCGGTCACGCCGACAGAAGAGCTGCTCAAAGTCGGCGAACCGTATTGCAGTACGTGCGAGGCAACGCGGCCCCTCGATCTCCGCACCGCGGCACGTTATCGAATCGACACACAACTGCGATAAGCCCGCGCAGGGCCGTCTTCTCGAGTCGCCTCACTCCACGTCCACACGGGTTGCCGCGCGCTCTCGGCACAACCTTGTTCAGTCGAACGGTCTCATTTGAACCACGAGTTCAGCGCGGTTTTCCTACGCTCGGAGCTGGGGACCACCTCCCACGTATCCGCTCCCGCTTAATTCACGTTAACAAGCTGAACGTGGCACGTGTCGATAGGTGAATGCGTTCGAACGATTTTGGACGCTGCTTTCACTGACGGTGAGGCCTTCGTAAAAAATTAAGGGGGGGGGGGGGGGGGGCGCTTTGTTGACCTAAAGCGCGGTGGGGAGAAAGCCTCTACGCCTTGCTCGTGGGACAATTTGTTTTTCAGGAAAGGGAATGTATGTGTCTCGCATAGAGCACTACACGGGCCTCAATCTGAGGCCCGAGCCCGGCCCGGGCCCGAGACCTGAAGTCCGAGCCCGGCCCTGGCCCGCGGCTTCAAGCCCGGGCCCGGGCCCGCTAAATTATTGCTCTAGCGAGCCCGGCCCGGTCCGTGAATCCCGAAGTGAAGCCCAGCCCGGGCCTGGCCCGGCCCGTTTCACAGTAACGCTCGAGGTATACTGCTCACTCTGAGCAAGTGGACCGCTACTACACCGATAAGAAACTGGCCGACAAAGGTTCGGAATCCGCAGTTTGGCTTCCAGAAAGTTGGTTCTTTTTAACCCAGAAGGAAGTGATGAAGAGTAGTGCTCGCCAGGCCCGTCTTTTGGACAGTGATCTCGTGTAGGTGGGCAAAGATAAACTTGGAAGTATCGAGACCTAAATAAAAAGGGCTGCATGCACTCGCAGTAGTCTACTTTGCGTTCCCCCATGATTTTAATCAGTTATAATCTGCCGCCCACAAACTATAATATTAAAGCTGCCTAGCAAGCAGTGGGATGACAGTTTTTTTAGTGAACGCGATCTCACAGGTTGAGCTGATAGCCGAACTGGTCGCCTTTCAGCAGAAACGAAAAGCTAAAAGGCTTGAGTATTACGCGGTATGTGCTTGAAGACTATAAGCGTCCTAAACTGATATTCTTCCCGAATGCATTTATAGTAGTGTATAGGTATGTTTTGGGATGACGAACGATCAATGGCCAATTAAGGCAGGTTGAATTTTACTCTTACTGCACCGCGGCGTGGAAATAAGGAAATAAATAAGTCAATGAATAAAGCTTAGTTTTTTGTTCTCGGCGCGTACTATAACTCATAGCTCATCCGTGTCGCTGCTTCAATGCCGCAGTTGTGCACTTCACTCTGAAAAAGTGAATGAAAAGTCGGACACCAGCCGTTCTGTACGGACCCGAGCCCGGCTCGGGCCCGCAGCTTTAAGCCCGAGCCCGGCCCGGGCCCGCAACTTCAGGCCCGGGCCCGGCAAATTAAATCATGTCCCGGCCCGCGGGCCGGGCCGGGCCCGGGCTTTCGGGCTGGCCCGAGCCCGTGCAGTGCACTATAGTCGTATACAACGTAAGTCTGCAGTGAAGCCCCGCCCACGTTCAGCCTCCGCGCACAGAATTCCTCCACGACAAAAAAGTAGTCCGCTGGTTTAACGATTCTTGTTACGTAAACAAGCAGCTTATCACAAGAAAAAAAATTACGAGCTCTAGAATTTTGATACATGGATTGTTTAATGTAGTGAAACATTAAAAGCTGATTTCGTTTACAGCTGCGATTGGCCAGCGTAGTAATACAGGACGCCGCGCACCACGGCCCAGTGTTAGCAACTGCTGTTTTTTTAAGTTGTATCCTACTATAGTCTCGCATATCTCGGTGGACACCTAAACCTCGCCGTAACGGGAAGGGAGAAAGATGGGAGTGAACGAAGACACCGTATTCACTAGACGCGCCTTTGTTCATTCCAAACCATCGAGCTGGCATGGCGGAGTGGTTAGCCTGCTCGTCTCTCACTCCGGAGACCAGGGTTTGATTCCCCAACTCGACCAATTTCCTACTCGGTTTTATTTATATATTGATTGATTTCACTTGGAGCATCCCTATGCAAATCCTTTAATTGGTCGCGTGGTTACTAGCCAAAGTACAATTGCCCTGTTTGAAATGCGCGCACTCTGACGTCACGACCGTTTCGACCTATTGAAAAGCGTGACATTTCTGTCGACCACTCCTGCTTACAACGATGAGGCATTAAAGGCTTCCGCCTCAAAAAAGGGAAAACATGTGTCGCCAACGCCGACCGATTTTACAAGCAAACTGCGTGGGTCGACGCAGTTTCTGAGACACGTATACGGATCCCAGAGGCACGGCGCCATTCACTTCAGAACAGTGATCATTGGCGTCGTTGTGGTGAGGACACCACGCATTCGAAACGAGCGGCACAAAAATTTGTAAACGCGAATTCTACACCTTTCTGACGTTTTCCGCAGCTGACAGACGACGTGACAGCCTGCCTACATAATAGACACCTTTAGCATACCGTGTACCGTGTTACCGTTACCGGAGTACCGCGAGCCCGCGCGCAGCCAATGCGCATGCGCAAATCGCCTTGACAGCGCCAGATGGCGCCACGTACTCGGCAGCTACGCGCGCGCGGGGAGCATCGGGACCAATCAGCGCGGGCTCAGCGGCGGTGGGCGGGCACCCGGTACTCCGGTAACGGTAACACGGTACACGGTATGCTAAAGGTGTCTAATATGTCTCTCGATAGAAGAATCCGTTGTCAGTGGTGCGTTGTCCTGTCGTTCTCACTTGTGAGCGCCCTCACGTTGCGCTAACTTTTACCCAAGAGAAACCCAAATTACTCAGCTATAACTGCGTTCTTCGCTATCGGACGAAAACCGACAAGGACAGAAAGGGCCAGTAAATCGACTTCTACTGTGAACAAAAATTGGACAATGCCTTCACGTGCTTCTAAAACGTACAGCCTTCGTCAAAAGTTTGGAGCCCAGGGGGTTTGCTTCTGCATGTGCCACCTGCGGGCATGACGAGACTATAACCCACATTCTTTGCGACTGCCCTGCCTACACCACCGAAAGGCAGTCTCTCAGCCGTGCGCTGGAACGTCTAGATCCACGCCCACTGACGGAAATGAAGATGCTCGGCCACTGGCCGCGGCGAACGTCGGCGGAGAAGGCCTCCAAGGCACTGCTTCGCTCCTATCGAACTTCTGGCCTGCACGACAGGCTGTGACTTCAACGAACAGTGACGTTTCATAGTGACTTCAATTTTCTGTTACTCTCCTTTCTCTTTCATTTCTTTACCCCCTCACCCCCTTCCCCCCGTGTAATGTAACAAACCGATTATTCTTCCGGTTAACCTCCCTGCCTTTCCTATTCTACATCCTCCTCCTCCTCCTCCAGCACTCCAAATTTGCCGAAGGTAAGAAGATTTCTGGTCCTGCCTCCTCCAATGAAATGGGCTACCACGAATGTTACAGGAGTCCCACTGCGAGGCTTAGAAGCAAACCCCCTGGGCTCTCTAAACTTTTGACAAAGACTGTACATTAGGTGCGCACGGCGCTGCAACGGAACAGACGACACGGTCTTCGGCCTCACGAAGCCATCGCGCGGCCCACGCACGCAGGGGAGGGAGAAAGAAATGAAAAGAGCGACCGCGGTGAAAAATGCACCAGCAGCAACATCCACCCGCACACGGAGGACGCGTGTTGCTCGGCTCTGCAGAAGAGCGGGAAATGGGAGCCGCCGTTCTGCAGAGCGGCCACTGCAGACAGCAGGTGCACAGACGGCGGGAAAAGGCGCACGATGACGGCCGTGAAGAGCACAAAAAGTGAGGGACATTCCCTCTGCTTCTTTCGAACCGCGATGCCCCCTCGATGTGACAACGGTACTAAAACGATTATGCTCACTCGTTAATGCGTTTGACCACGTGTTTAATACACCCGTGCCACACACGCACAAGAAATGGCAGCAAATGTTTAAGGCCTTAAAATGCCATTATTGTCGGAGTTGGTGCTACACGTCCACATTTAATGCCATTATCGAAAGTGACGAATGACGATAACGCTTGTAAGGCAGTCAAAAGTTTCATCGCAATATAAATAGTGCTAATGAGCACAATATATATCGGGAATGTCGTTCAAAAGTAATGTAAAATGATTTTCCAGAAAATACGGCTGTTCCTGCTTTACAAGTCGAAAAAGTACCCATGAACTCGCATGACAGCACATAAGTCGAGAGTACCTGTCAATAAGGCTGGTTAAAATGACGCTCTTCACATCGAAAATGTGGTATATAGACGCCTCATCTGACTGAAAGTTAAGAATTAACCATTTCCTATTGGGTAGGAAGTTGTTACTAACAAAGCTGCATGCTTTTCTGCGCGTGGAATGGGAACGAGAGTACACATTGCACGAGCGAAGGAGTTGTGGCGAACTCAGTAGGCTGCGAATGGCAGCAAGGCTAATGCCATTAAATTTATGCGTGTGGCACCGCACGAATACCATTAAAACTTAAGGCAGTAAGCATTTAATGGCATTAAGTCTGTCCGTGTGGCACGGGTATAAAACATGCCTATGCGATTATGCTCACTCGTTAATGTGTTTGACCGTGCGTTTTAAGTTTTTGCGTTTCTTTCCGACCGAACAAAGACACTGCATCGCCAGCTGTGCAGAGAGTGCGTCAGGACGAGTCCTTCTCGTCTGCCGGTGACGTCGTCGGTAACGTGACACGCACGCCACCCTTGGATCACTCACGCGCACAGTGATCCACCAATTAATAGCTTCGCTTCAAAAAAAAAAACGACAGCCTCGTGAGACGCACCAGTGTCGAAGTTCCAAACTCGGTACAGTTTGCGTACACTCGGAACTGGTCCCAGATACCGCGTTTACAAAGCACCCTAAGCGCGAAAACAAAGGGAAGATCGCGCAGTGGTGCAGCTTTGTCGGATGGTAAACGAGCGTAACGCCGCTGCACCTCCGTGCTGCATTATGGTCTGTTGAGCGCGAGACCACGAGGGGGAGGGGGGGGGGGGGGGGGGGAATTCGCTACATCACACGACGGACGTCGTAAGCTACTCAAAGCGCATCCCTTGTTTTGATCCGCGCCAAATCTATAGGCAGGACCTGCCACTGGTTTCGCCTTTCAAAACGCAGAGTTCGCCTCCACGACGTCACACTCGCTCTCTGAAATCTCAAAGCAATGGTTTGGCCTGCTTTCGCACCAGAGCGCTCGCTGGCGCGCTAAACCGCCGACTGCAGGGGAACTGGAACACTCTGCCGAACGCGCTTCTCGTCTGCTCGCACGAGGTAGCCGAGCTCAGAAACGCGCGGTGGGGCCCGGCTCGAGGCCCAGCCGCCGAGCGAGCAGCAGCAGCAGCAGCTACGCGGGCAGCGACGAGAACAGCTGCGGCGGCAGAGCGAGGGGAGAGGGGGGCAGAGCACACTTGCGCTTGTTCGCCGACACACGTGGGAAAGCGCGCATCCGAGACCGCCGAGGATGGAACGAAGAGAATTCGCACATGCTGCCACATGACGCCCGGCCTAACGAGCGAAAAACGAGCTCGGCACGAGGTTCGCCCCTCCACCGCGGGGGGAATGAATGAACGCCCGCACAGAACGGCACCTTCGCTGCTGCTGCACTGCACGAACCAATGGGTGTGTGTGTCCACCCCGGCTTCGGCGATGGAGCGTGCCCGCCTCTTTTATTGCGAAAGCAATACTATGTAGGATACAACTTAAAAAAAAAAAAAAACAGCAGTTGCTAACACTGGGCCGCGGTCCACGGCGTCTTGTATTACTCCACTGGCCAATCGCAACTGTAAACGAAATCAGCTTTTTAATGTTTGACTAAATCAGACAATCCATGTATCAAAATTCTGGAGCTCATAATTTTTTTCTTGTGATAAAACTTATTGTTTACGTAACAAGAAACGTTTAAGCAGCGAACTACGTTTTTGTCGTGGAGGAATTCTGTGGCCGGAGCTTCACTTAAGTTGTATCCGACTATAGTTGCAATTTCAGCCGGTCGCGTAGCGAGGCCGGTAGCTACCAAATTAGCATATTGGATTCGATTGGATTTCATAACCGATGCATCACCACAAGTCTAACCACAAGCACCACCACCAGCTACACTACCAGGTGAACCATGGCGTAGGTACGGATATTGCTTTCGCAATTACCGGGCTTAACCAAGCTAAGCCACAGCCATTTTTCCCTGCACCTTTAACGCTCGTCTAGTATCGCAGGTTCACGGCGATCAAAAAAAGGATAGGATAGGATAGGATAACTTTATTTAGCTCTATAGAGTTTTTATGCGGTCAGATGAGTCCATCCGCAACGGTCGGTTGCCTAAACGGCTCCCTCTGACGCCGATACTGTTTTGCCCGTTTTATTGTGCGGCGGTTGTCATCAAGACGACGACCATCCGAAACCGAATCTGCAGCGGCAGGGGGCCAGGGCTAGCCAGAGCCCCTTCACCCCCCACCATCCTCCTCCTCCGCGGTGACGTAAGCGCATGTCTCTCGCAGCTCGGGGACGCGCCTTGCGCAACGCGGGGAGGGGCGAACTCCGGCAACGCACAAACGAGACAAGCCATCCCGGAACGCGGCGAAGGCATGCTTCGCAGTGTGTGTGTTCGTATGTGCAGCATCTGCACGTCGCGCGCATGCAAAGAGGCTCCCCGTAGTAAACAAACTACAGCGAAAGCATAACAGCAGCGACTGCTTTGAGCGTCACAACACGACGCGCGCCTGCCTCGCGGCTGAAGAGGTGAGGAGGGGAGACGCTCGAAGGGCGTGCAATGCGGCCCCTGCCATGGTTGGCCGCCGCTTTCTCCGGCCCCGTCCGCTAGAAGCGTGCCTCGGAGTGATAAGTTACGCAGCGAATGGTGGCGGTAAACATGTATTGACCATGTGCAAAATGAGGTGTTTGGGCCCAGGCCCTATTGGCCCAGGTCCCCACAAATCTAGGAGGAGCTCCTATTCCGTAGAACCAATGGCGTACAATGCCGCTCGCGCCCTGGCGACCAAGGTCCGTTTCATGGCAGCTGAGCAGCGCCGCTTCCCAGGCCTCCCTACAAGGGTGGGAGACGAAGGGCTGGGATGGGCGGGTATGGGAAAGGCAGGCCCAGACCATGTGGAAAACTTCTGCGAACGTCGCTCCACACAGGCTGCAGCCCCCATCAAATTCTGTCTTGAAGTGTTTCAGTACTGCCGGGCACAGCACTGTATTTGTAAAGAAATTTGAGAAGGAGCCATTCGTCTGCTCTCCGGAGACCCTTACAGGGTTCCGGAAAACGACGATAATATGTAGTGCATCTTAGAAGAACTTGTTGTTGGGCTAGTTGGTAGCTATTCATAATTAAATTCAAAGGCGCCAAACCATACGCACACACACACACAGGAGAAGAAAGAAATGCGCTCTGTCTCGTCTTTCTTTCTTCTCCTGTGTGTGTGTGTGCGTATGGTTTGGCGCCTTTGAATTTAATTATGAATAGGTAGTGCGGCGGCCGCGCTGCCACGCACACCCGCCAAGCATTTTCATTAAGGTGGAAGTCATTACAGTCATGCCTCTCGACAGGCATCCGGAGTGGCAAACACTGGGGTACTAACCTGGAAATGACTCTTTCTTCAGATAAAGCCCATGAAGTTGCCTACGCGGATCAACAGGAGGAGTTAGGGAAAGTAATATCTCGTGCGCGCGCGCGCGCGCGCGTGTGTGATAAACGCCTTTGTAGACACCGTCACTTTCACGGTGCAACTGGGTCTGCTCAGATGCAGAATGACTGTGCAGTCACGCACAGAGCCCTAACTCCAAGCCACAGAACTCCTAACGAGGGGGCTGGTGTTGTCAAGGGAGCCGACAGAACGGATCACAACGCCGGGGCAGCCATATGTGCTCGAGCCGATACCATTGAGGTAATCCTTCGACATTTCGTCAGGCTGTGTCACGGAATGCCGCAGCTGAGCCAGCGTGGCGCTGAGGCCGACCGACGACGGGCACGGCTCAAAGCGCGACACAGCGACTCGCGTTCAAACGAACGCCTCATGACCGGCACCTGCCCACACAATGCTCGCCTGAGCTGGGCGAGCAGCTACACCCAGGAGGGGAGAATGCATCCCGATTCCCGAAAAAGCTACCTGCTCATGAGGGGAGAGTGGGTGCCGTCGAAGCTGGGATGCAGCGAGCCACGGAGAGTAGGCAGCCTCTATGGAGTAGGGCTCCCTTGCGCTCCATCGGTTCCCTCTGCATTTGAAAGGCGTCCCGAAGCTTAGTGCTTTCTTAATGCATTCCTCCGTTTCTCGAACCCCGTCCTCCCCACGGAAGGGTCATGACGGAGCCCCCGAACCTTTCTTCCCCGCGCCCCGCGACAAACGCCGCCGAGACTGGAAGCATGCACTAAACAAAAAAAAAAAAAAGAGAAGCAAGCAGTTCTCCCAACTTTTCGATGGCTGCTCGCAGTCCAAAGACCAAGTGTCTTGCTCGTCAGCAGCGGCTGCGGAGCAGATGCCTCCCCGCAGGAGCCAGGCACAATGCCGCTCCTCCTCGGCCGAGAGCGGGGGAGGAGGGAAAGAAGAAGAGGCACAGACCGCGGCCAGACGGGAGGGAGGGGGGCCCCCAACCACCGGGCCAGCGGCGGCACCGAGCGTGGGAAAAAGGAGTCCTCGCACCCCCGTGCCGCTCCCTCGGTGAGCTCAGAAGAGGAGGAGGAGACCTCAAGTGGGGGTGGTGGATTTGTCGCCGCGAGAAAGAAGAACCGGAGGGGAGGGGGGACACCAGACGGCGACGACATGCTTTCGATCCGCCACTGGCTTCGCCTCAGTCGCCGGGCACACATGCCTGTTTGCAGCCTAACCTCCCACCCCCCCTCCCTGCCCCCGCGCTGCTCCCTCTTTTCTTTTTTTTCCTTCGCCTGGGAGCATGACGCCGCGACGCACGATGAAGCAGTCAGCGGGAAGCCGACGGACGGAGGCGGCGGGGAAGGGAGCTAGGAAACGAGGGAACAACGCAGCGACCGGTTTGAAATTCCCGAATTCCCGCCTAAATGTCAGCCAGCTGGGCCCAATCATACACAGCAGCGTGCAATAGAGCCCCCTCTTTTGTCTCTTGCGCGTCATGCTTCGATAGCGATTACAGAGAGAGAGAGAGCCGTGTAGCTGCTAGAAGGGCTTAATAGCCGCAAATACTTATCCTCATCTCCTGACCTTAGGAAAAAAAAAAAAACTTTTTTCGTTGCACCGATTCCGGAGTATGCGCGGTGTGCTGGGACGCTGGGACCAACCCCAGAAGACCCCAGCAGATCAAATCGCGAGGATACAGACGCATACTTCACTTAACACTTAGGAGGTCCCCTTTCAGTCATCGACTATGGGACCTCCTTCTGCATATCAATGTATATTGATCAAATGATTGACTTATAAAAAAAAATTCTGATTCTGAACACTTCTTGCTGGGCTAGTCGGTGCATAGTTCCACGTACAAACGTTAGCGCAGCAAACACAATCACAAGAAAGACAGTCTTGTCCACCTTTCTTGTGATTGTGTCTTTGTTGCACTAACATTTGCACATAGAACATGCGTCACTTCAAGAGTGGAATTAACAGACATTTACTTGAAAAAAAAAAAAAATCTCACTATCCACATGAACTCGTGACCTCAATATATTGCAAAATACCGGACTAAGGCGAACCTTTACATACTTGCTCATTTTCTGCGTCAACCGTAACAGACTAGAACCAACTGTCTCATCACTGAGAGTCCTGTACCAATGAAGATTTGTTTCTTTACTTGAATTCCTTGATGTCAGCCGGAAACGCTCTCAGAATCACAATTCATAGATAAGCTTGACACACAAGTGGATGATATCCGGGCTGATACCGAGACGAAGGAAGGAACATACGAAAGAAGACATTTCATATGTAGAACCGATAACTGACCAAGTGAATGCCAAGGGAAGGAAGGGGACTACGCTTACAGGGTGCTGAACAATCAAGCAGAGTGATAAGGTTAGGAAATCTGTGGCCATAGGGTGAGGCTAGACGGCGATAATTGGTGCACAATGGTAGACCAAAGCACATACGCCCACTTACTCTAAAAGACCACCCACCAAGACGGGCGGGTTTGGCGACACTGCTACGCACCTGCTCAATGGATCCTGCTGCAAATGGCCTCCTCAGCCCTTGACCGGAAGAGAAACAAACCCCCAGAAAGTAGCAGCAGAATGAACCACTCATCAAAGCCGCCGAAAACATCGTGCCTTCCTTATAAATAAGCCCCTCAGGTTCTTGAGAATGACCCCTCCTTATCCGATGCCCATGTGCACTGCAGAGCACTGTTATGCCGTTCTTACTGCCTGAGTTGCCGATTCAGAAAGGCACATTGTAGAAAAGAAGCAGAATCAGTAGAAAAAAATGCCAGAGTGATAAAAGTGCTTAGATGAAAAAAATCTTCCCCTATAACTCCTGCAAAGTACCCAAGTACTTATATCATGCTTGTAAGAAAAAATGCACACGTGGTCAGACAACAAGACGCAACAGAGACGCTTCTTTCACAATGATTGCTTTTCCACTGTGTCTTTGAATTTAATCTTGCTGTCAATTACATATGCACGCACACACACGTGCACGCACATACGCATGCACACGCACACACCGGAAGAGGTGCCACAGCTTTTTGCTGAAAGAGGTCTGTGTTGCTACACGGCATGTATTTGATGCAACAGGATTTCCAAAGAACATAGCAAGTCCAGAATTCAAATAATTGCTGCCACTGATAACTTTAACAAGTTTAATTTTGTTAGAATTTAGTTCCGTTGTCTTGTAGGTAGCACGAACAATATGTATGGTATGTACTTTCAGTTTTTGTGCACTATTTTTCTCATTCGTTGTTTTCATGTTATGGGAGCCTCTTTCCACCAATCATTAGCCCAGAGCACAGCGCCACCTGCCTGTCACTCTTCAGAACTGTACCCTCCTCTAGAATGGGCTCATCTGAGAGGAAAAAAGCTGCGCTACACTTGCTGGTATTGAAAGTGACATTTGCCAGCTCTTCTTTGCTATGAGATGTGGCTTGCATACAGGAAAAACAAAATAAAAAGAAAGACCATACATTTTGCGGTCCCAAACTGTAAAGCTGAAGATTCCTTTCAGAGGTTTCATGCACAATTGTTTTGAAGAGGGCACTGTTCTTATCCCCGATACGTAGCGTGAACAGGACGAAGGACAATGAAAGAGGTACACAACGCAGGCGCTTACTTCCAACTGAAGGGAACCTAAGGTGACCAAGACGAAACAGAAACACTGAAGGACAAGCTTTAGTGCCCTCTTTGTTCTTCATGCTGTTTGTGCTAGATATCATGGATCATCGTTACCAACTCGCCCAACTTTCCACTCTTGTGAACTGCTCTTATATGCACCCATACATATACAATCTGGCAGAATTCAGTCAGGCTCGCAATTCACAAATTCAAAAACCTAAACTTGGTGCCTTTATTCAGGAGACAAGTCGAAATGGGAGCTATCCAGCAACAGGGAAAGTTGCAACCGAGACATTATTCTACATTAGCGATTCAGGGAGAAATTAATTATATCTGAATACGAGTGTGTAACACCTCCAAACACATGAGTTCATCCCTTATGTATGTCTGCAAGCTCACATTTCAACACAGATGAAATCACTGAAAATATTTTCCTACGCTCCAAAGCAGCAAACCCTCCACAAATCTTTCAACCTCATCAGCTTTTCTTTTCAAAGTCAAATTTCAAATTTGTGAAATGCTTTCACACAACTCTGCTTTTCTATTCTGTTCTGCTTACAATTAATAATCTTACTTTCGTCGTAAATTATTTCATTATCTATTTGTGCTGCTTGCCGCTAGAAAGCTTGATTACAACGTCTGCTCCTAATAGGGTATGGCCCGCCACGCGATTCTGTTGCAGTTGCATAACACTGCTGGTGCAGTGCACATGAAAGGTACACATACATACAAAAAAGTAACAAGTACGTACTGTAGCACAACATGGAAACAACTATTATGTACACATACCACGCAATTACAGTAATCAGTAATCAGCCCTGCCCGCAACATTAGTTGAGTGAGTCAGCAGCATCACTGATGTAAACAAACTGCTTATGAAATTTAAAATGGAGCAGGTAAGTGATAGTCAGAGAGCTGTCTTCTTAGTAGTTTCAACTCTTACAGGAGTTCTGCTCTGCTGATGAACAATGTGCTACAATTTTTGTTCATACTAAGAGCTCTAAGAGTTTAATACATTCCTGAAGCTTAAGATGTTCAACCAAATCCCTTTACTAGCACGGAATAACTTCCCAAACAGTGGTCTTGCCTCTAGGTGTTGTATAAGTCGTGATATAGATGGCTGGCATATGACGTCAGGAGTGCCATGTACCGCGCACAGCTTCCACCGAGTTACCAAAGGCCAGAAATTGTAAGTGGATTAGCTGATTAGTGGATTAGCTGAGAAGTTGTAAGTGGATTAGGCTTTCACAGTGCACCTAGTACATCAATGTGGCAGCCAGTGAGATTTCAATGCAAGGATCTTATAGTAACCCTTTATAATGGACAAATTATGAAGACAACAAATAATCATTACCTATGTACCTACATTTAACAGCCAAAGTCAAAATTTGATTGCTGCCGCTAAAATTTCAGAAATTAGAATGGTGCCAAACAGTAACAATCAGCATGTGATCTATTTTGTGCAGCTAGTCCGGGTTGTGTGAAAGTCCAAATCGAAGGTCTCAAACTAGCTCAAGTGTCTAGAGGCAAACTGTAACAAGGTACCCATGTGGGCTAGTTGGTGTACATCAGACATAACTTCACCAGCGAAAGAACGAGACATGAGGAGAAGAAGAACACAGGACAACACAGCGTTGTCCTGTCTTCTTCTTCTCCTCGTGTCTCGTTCTTTCGCTGGTGAAGTTATGTCTGATGTCTAGAGGCAGTAAGCAGTTTTTTACCCGACAAACGTCTTCCCATTTTCCATGCAAAATTTCTTGGAAAATGAGAGGGGAGCAATGGCTGGATGCTGGCAGGAAGACACACAATCGTGCCTCCGTTTCTCTCCACAGCCTCCTCACAGTGACGGCAAACACTCTGACCACAAGGCACTGGCTGCTGAGGACGTGTTGACACCAACTACTGTATCCAAGCTCAATATAGCAACAAGTTCATGGCGTGAAAATGGTATGATAAAAATTCTCGACAATGGGCATTAAAGGGATAAAAAGGGTTGATTCAGAGCATGCAGACGCATTTTATTTTTTTGCAATACCATTCATTCATCTCCCAATAAGGGTTCCCCATCGTCATCAGCCTAACTACGTCTGCTACAGGAGAAAGGCCTCTCCAATGCACTCTTCCAGTTAACCCTGTCCTGTGCCAGCTGCAGTTCTGCCTAAACTTGTTTTCTCCTCTTCTTGATTTCTGCAGTAATCTTAATTCGGGTTGCTTATCCCCACCCAACTGTCTGAATGACTCTTACTTTTAAGCATACTGCGAATATCGGAGTGGGTGCACCACCCTGCTTACAGCACTTTCCAATCCGTTCGCTCCTCCTGCAGAGGCCTATGGTCCAACACATTGTGCCAGAAGTAACAGCAACTAATATTCATATACCACAGTCCCGAGTCAAATAAATGGCTATACATTAAGTCGTTACTTAGCTAAGGAAGGCGCACCATCGCCCCTTTGTTCTGTTTATGGAAGAGTGCAACATGAGTAGTTTTGATGGAGTGTATGATTACAGTATAAAATCAAATAAGCCCAAAAAACCCGCTCTTTTTCGCTATGCGAAATGTCCTTCCAGGCAAAAAAAAGATAGGCTGTTTACATATTATGAATTAGTGAAGGACTGAATGGGTCAATGGGATATCATACACTACATCTTGATGTAGTCTTGAAGCATACTGCAGTGTTTCAAAGCCTGTCAAATCTTAGCAAGATTACCTTCATGAGCAAAGTAAATAGTGTCAGAATATTGCTAATACGCCTTCTCGATGGCTTTCTCTTGAATGCCTGGAATAAGTTTTTTGCTGGTCAAGGCTGATAGCTTTACCCAGAAGCCTTTTCAGTGAAGGACAAATTAAGCTCATTTGCTAATCACTGACGAGTTATTGATGTTCATTTTCACCCTGTGGCCTTTCCGGCAGACAGAAAGTTATGCCATGATGTAGGTGCAAATAAACAGATGAGTAAAACATTAGCAAACCATGGCTCCCTGGCCCACAAGCAATAAGGAATGAACCATACGTAATAAACACATAGAGTTCACCATGAACAACGCAAATGAGACATATAGGTTCCTGAATGGACAGAGAAAAAAAGAAGCAATTAAAACATCATTAGAAATTGACAGACACATGAGAGGCCATGTATCGCTATTTAATGAATTGAAATAAGTCAGCTGGCATGGCTGTGAAAGCACCAATAATAAGTAATTGTTAATAAGCTCAATGCTTCGCTGCGAACAGGCAAACAAAACTAGACACGCTGGCGGCGATCATTATAGAAACTTAATGAGGTATAAATGAACAAAACGCACACAAGAAATTAAACACGATGCAGCTGATTGATTCTATTCCCCACTAGAGTCTAAATTGCTAAGGTTCCTTAGGAGACACAAGGCTGCGGTTCTTGGCAACAAAGGCATATCAATCGTGCACATGCTTGTAAGAAACGGCGCACGACACTGGCGGGCAGAAAAAAAAAAGGTGACAACTTCAGTAGATTCAAAAGTATTCAGCAAACATGGCCACTAACACAATCCCGATATTCAGACACCACACAGCGTGTCTGAACAGCTACCAGAGGTAAAGGATTATACATACGTCATTTTACTTGGTCAAATGTAATATGGGAGTACTTACTCATTGAGTCATTTTACTTGCATGCTTTGTCTCTGCACTGATGCATAAAGCTCTAGAATAATAGAATGGCCACCATGCGGTATCTATAACTGAAATTATTTATAACTGACTTTCTTCTCAAGCTGTTTCGGTTTCATCCACGGAACAACAGCTGCGGCGTGTAAGGAATATATGTCACGTGATGCATAAAAAAAAACTGCCATATAAATGCTGCTACGTTGTTTTTTGTTATTTGAAGTTCTCACGCAGGCTAGCTTCAGCGTTGTAATGTATTAAAAACTAGGTATCAGCGATTACATTGCTGTTTTTTCATGCCTGACGTGACAAAAACTCTTTACACATATTGCTGGAACTGAAGCAGCATCATATTAAATTATAAACCATGATCAAAAATGTATGCTAATGCCTAACACAAAAGTATGGCATCTAAAGCAAACATTTGGGGTCTAGAGTCGTTCACGAATTGCCACAACGGCCGGAAGAGGAGGAGGAAAAACTTTATTAGTTCCAAAATAAAAAGAAAATGGGAACTTGAGGTCGATGCTAGGAGATCACAAGGTGTTGCTTCGTGATGACCTCAGTGGCTCGCTAGAGGGCCCGGCGTTGGACAGCCAGGTCCAAGCTGAGCAGCGCCACCTCCAGAAAGCGAAAAATCTGAGTAGCGGCCACGTGCGCCACGCACTTCGCGGTGTCTGCGTAACAAGTTCGGCAACTTGGCGAACTCTGCACAGAAACGTCACCCTCCAACGGTCAACAGCTCCGCGTTTTTTATTCAGCCTGAAAACACGATGCGCGGAGCCAGCCACAACAGAGCTCAGAACAGCAACCAGCTGCAGCTAACGGCGTTCCCGCCATTTCTGCGTCCCACTCTACAGTCACCCTAAGGACGCTGGCGCTCCAAGCGGAGGAAAAGCGAACCGCTCACCTACTCGGAACGCCCGTACTGCTTTCGCTCTCAACACGCGAACGCCACATGGCGGTATGCTCATTGGAATAAACTTCCAAGTGCCCATCCGGGCGACCACGAACGACACAAGGAACTGTTAACTTACCGTGAGTAGCATACGTGATTGGGTCAATCGCATAACACCGCGTCGATGGTAGGAACTTGAGCAGACGAAGCCAGCGCAGCGCACGGCTCACTTCAAGCGAAGATCATCGAAGTGTAAATTCCACTTTCACTTGGGGTGAACCGGAAGCACCTGCTGTCGTCGGCGGACACGTAAGGGCGCGCCACACTTCACTCCTGTCGATGTCACAATGAAAATAACGCGAAAACTACACGCCAAATGAGGCTGGTTGAAAGATGCAAGCGGGCTCGCGGGGTTTGACAAGGGCGCGTCACTACGCTAGGCCAGCAGCTGTCGGGTTGCCGGCGCACAGATCGGCCACAAGATGCTGTGTTAGAACATCGATGATCGCTGGATTTCGGGAACAATATCACTTCACTTCGCACGAGTGCCACGCTCGAAGACAAACAATGAAAGTAAGTGGTCCAACTCTCGGCGATGCTTCGCCTTACGTCCCACGCACGCTTGCGCTGCAACACACGCAACTCCGTCACTGCTGGAGGACACTTGCCAGCGCCACAGGGCTGCTGGCGCCATCTCTCGCAAAGGGCGCCCACTATATAGTGTGAAAATAAAATAGAACATGGGCAAATGAAAACGAAACAAAAGCACTGCAGAGATGCGGCGCGGAAAAATGAAAATTAGTTTTGAGGAAATGAAGTGATGCAATAACTGTCTCACATATGAGGGAGTGAAAGAATAAAGGAGGAAAGAGGTGCTGTAGTGGAGGCAGTGGAGGTCTCCGGAATAATTTCGTCCACTGAGAGACATCGCACAGCAGACGCGTGCCTTTTGCGTTTCGCCTCCATCGAAACGCGCCCGCCGCGGTCGGCTTCGAACCCAGGTACTCCAGCTCAGTGGAACGAGCGCCTTAACCACTCAGCCACCGCGGACAGGCGTAGGCCGAAGGCGAACATTACAAGAGCGCTGTTGTTTTGTTTAGCTCTGTTGTTAACACCATTTAATTATTTGCGGCGACATGTTATCAGGCTTCCATGTACGGATTTAAGGTTTCCTAGGTTTCGCTCTAGGCGGGCGGCGTTAAGTGCAACTTATGTTTAAAAGTCCATTCCTCACGGGAGCATGTTTCGGTAGACATTTTCTTCCTCCTTTTTTTTTATTATAGAAGGTGCCTTATAAATGAATACAAAAAGCAAGTGTTTTCCTTCTCCTTACGCGATAGATTTCGTCGCAATAGTCGAGTGCGTCCGCGATCGTCCCCGAAAGCCATTATGCCTGTGTTTATCGACAGTTTACGTGGCACGTACGGTCACGTGCAGAGGGCAAAACGCTTGTCTAGAACACGTTCTGGGCGTGTTTCGGGCGTGTTTCGGGCTGAACACGCGATATCTATAGATAACATTTGGTTAAAATTGGTCTGGATGTTAGCATGTGCAGTTAAACTTATAGGATTTCGTTGTCATTTTCTGACTTCCTGGTCGCAGCTGGCGGCTTTGGGAGGTGCGGAACAACGTTTTGCCCTCTGTAGGTACGTGTGTGAGCTGGCGGAGGCCGCCTGGAGGTCTCCACCAGCTCACACACGTGCAATGTATGCCTCTCTTACTTTAAAGGAGTTCGATATCGCACACCTACGCTGGTTCATTCAGCTCAGGCGCATCTATACAAAAGAAAGACCCAGACTTCTCAGCGCTGAGTCGCAGCTGCACAAGACATCGCTCGATGGAGAACACCTGTTAGCGGCTGCACATCTGCCAGGTCTCACTGACTCATTTCTCGCATATATCGGCTCTGGCGCTCGCGGAGCGCGTAAACAGTGTAACGCGATCTGTCATGCGCGTAGCTTATTTTTGTGTTTTGCCTTGAGGGCAAGGCGCGCGTTAGACAGTGTCGCGCCATGCTCTCGCGAAGCATGAAGGATGTATGACAGCATTCCGGGAAGGTCGACGGAAGGGCGCGCAGTGCATGCAGGCGCGCGAACCGCGTTGTTTTCGGCCGTGACGAATCGCTGCAATTATTTAATTCAGGCAATTGCCTGAATTAGCAATTAATTTCGTTGATGTTTACGCGTGTACACGCGAAGCAAACCCTATATGACAGCCTCAGGTAGTGCGTGGACAAAAGCACCTCTTCGGTGCTAACTTCGTCTGCAGATCGACAGACGAATAATACGTGAAGGGAATGATATCATTAAATCACGTCGAATTACACCAAATGTGAAGCTTCGCAGCTTGCTGTAGCATTCAAATTTGGCACAACTTGTGTTCGCCATGAGATGTCACACCTAACGACGTGGTCAAGCAATAGTACAACTGTTAAACGTCCAGTTAAACCCCCAAGCCTGCTTATCGCGTGAATCCCATTACCAGTTGCGAAACTTACCATAGAAAGAAAAAAAAAAGCTTTTATTAAGACACACATATATAACTGCGCGTGGCGCTGTTATTTATATTTGTCACTCCACTCCTGGTTTTATTAGGAGCATAGGTTGGAGGGAGGCCATGTAGCCATAAGAACGTTCAGCAATTATAACACTGCGCGAAGAAGATAGGGCGAGAAGACGCACACACAAAGCGTACTTTTAGAATTGCTGAATTTATGGACCAAATAGCCCAACATTATGTCTTGAGCCAGATAGAGAGAATGGGTAGGGTCTAATGTTCCTGTAAGGTCTAAAGTATAGTGACTCCAGCAGAAATATCACCACAACAGAGACATGTATCTGCATATGATGTTGGTTGAATGCAGTGTAAGTTGTGAAGATTAGGGTAAATGAGTGTTCGCACGCGTCTTAGGTGGCAGGAGTCCGCGGGGGAAAGTTTAGAGCAGGTGATGTGGCGGGGGGTATACAGACACCGATTTCGACGGACGGTCTAGGCGGGCGGAAAAGTGGGTTGAGACGGGTTAATGTCGGTGTGCACCGCTCGGTAGGTATATTCTCGTGATAATATTGCCATCGAGACCTGCATGTATACTTACTGGGACCCAGGTGATAGCATGATCATGATGGCCGCCCAGAACGCGGAAAGATGTGCCCTGGACAGATCGACCACTCGTGTAGGGTCTGCAGGCGGTTTGGGAGTGTAAAAATGAGGGACCTGTGGTTTTGACGTGATTGACAGCAGCGTAGGCATGTGGGGCTGTGCATACGAAGCCACATCCACATGCATGGCTGTGCCGTACGCGGTGTCTTGGCCGTATCGCCTACGGAGGCTGAGAAGACAGGCCAGATATGGTGGTGGGCCTGGGACTCGTGGTTCATGTGATGATCGAGGGAAAGGGTTCGTGTGGAGGTGGGAGCGGATACCCTAGTAGCACAAAATGTCGCCAGAACGTTATGACAATGTCGCCAATGTTTTATAATGTTGTGCAACATTCCAATGGGCATTGAAAGTTCCTTGGACGTCCCACGGACGTTCAGGATGTCCGCAGGACGTCCAAGAGAGGTTCAGTGCCCATTGGGATACTCCAACGTTACAGCAACATGCCCATAAGTTGGTCAGGATGACACTCTCTGCTAACATTGCAGCCAAATTTTCAGAAATTCGTTAGGATAACATACCATCTGCCATCTTTGGAACAACATCGAGAAGCAACGTTGAGGCAATACAGCCTGATGAACGTTATTATAATGCTTGAATCATAACAATAAAGCAACATTACAATTATATTTCAAGCACAGAGTTCCAGAAGTTTTCCGACTGTTGCTACAGTATACATTTTTTTCAACTAGCAGTACTTTGCAACTGAACCTCTTTGCGCCTGCTATAAATTGCATGCACAGCTCGATTAATATGTCGCAAAGCTTTGTTTATTACCTATTCGCCACTGTCACCCTTGAGACACTCTTCAGGAATGGCTATATAAGCTTGACTCTATGTTATCCGCTCGGAGGTGAGTGTATGAGTTACATGTTGTACTGTATTGTGGAGCTCAAGTGCCGGTCGCTCTCGTTGGTCCTCGAAAAGCGTTATGATATGTTGTGAAGCTTACCAATTGGCAGGCCTGCATGCTTGTGCAGGGTTGCTAAAATTTTCAAGAATGTTACATATGATGTCATGAAACATTGTGGCAACGTTGCAGCAATGTTGTACATATATGTGGACACAACATCGTGGGAAATGTAGCAGCAATGTTTTTCACATATGTTGTCTTGATATTGCCAAAGGAGGACACTAGCCACGTTAATGCAGCCTAAATAGGTAACATTGCTGCAATGTTCCAGCAGCAATCTGTGCTACTAGGGTAGTATAGTGGGGAGGATCCAGGTCAGGGCCAGCTAGGGTCTCATTTGGTGGCTTCCGAGTCGTCTATTCGTGCGGGGTTGGCCCTACCCGCCTTGGTGGAGAGGAGACGATTGCGCCGGGAGTTCGAGACGGCGTCCTGGAATTCCGAAAAAGTGCTATTAACCACGGTGACTCTGCGGTCAAGGCGCCCGTTTCCTGAGCCGGGGTACTCGGGTTCGAATCCGACCGCAGCGCCCACGCGTTTCGATGGAGACGCAAAAATTTAAGGCGCCCGTGTGCTGCGCGATGTCAGTGCACGTTAAAGATCACCAGGGGGTCGAAATTACTCCGGAGGCCTCCACTGCGGCCCCTCTTTCTTCCCTTCACTCCCAGTTATTGCGTCACTTGCTTTCCTCACAACGAATTTTGATTTTTTTTTTAACTATAGAGAAATGAGCCTATTAGTATATGTAAACCATGTACATGTCCACTTGGGGAAGCCCAAAGCTGAATTAAAGAGGGTACGGATAAGGATACAGAGCTAGCGGTGGGATTACGATTCAAAGACTGGTGGAGGGAGAGTGTCGTCTTCGCGCACGCCCTTGCGATTTCCAGATGACTTCAATCATAGGGTCTATGAATAATAATAATAATAAAAACGGCGGTCCGAGGTGGCCAAAATTCGGGTGTTTGCGGATTGCCGCGCCATTCGATCACGTTCGCAAACTTCAAGATTATTGCTAAATACACAACCGCCTGGCAACACTATCAGTGAAACCGATACACATACATGAAAAAAATCCATAGATATAAAGCTATTATGATGAAATCGAGAGTTGGACGAAAACTCGTCTAGTCGGGGATAAACATACTGACAGTGAAGAAAGAACGCCGACCAAAAGGAAAAAAAACAAAAAACAAAACAAAACAAGACGTTTCGACTATAGTTTCGGCTCGCGTACCTGAGCCTTGTTCACAATGAAATGAAACTTCAATGCGAAACTCCTCTCTCGCCCTTGAAACGTGCTGCCGTGCCCTATGCTCCCGGAATAAGCGAGGCTTTAGCGCGCATCATGCGCACCTTCAATGTCCATATCGCCCACGTTCCGACAAGAAAACTGCGTCATGCGTTGGTAAACGTCAAAGACCCCCTTCCCAAGGAAAAATACCGTGGCGTAGTCTAAGGTTCCTTATTCCGTGTACATTGGTGAAACCGGTAACTTCGAGAGGCGGCTAAAAGAACATAGTAACGATGTACGTAACAAAAAAGTGGATTCTAATGCCATTGCCGAGCAGGCAGTATCTGCAGGCCATGACATCGACTGGGTCGGGCACACGTGCTGTCAACCGAAAAGAAGCTACGTCCTCGCCTGAACTTGGAATCATTAATAACCCAAACTACTATTCACACCCTCAACCGTAACGATGGAAATCTTAACCCTGTCTACGCACCATCCCTGCGCCCTCTTTTCAAGCATAGTGAACAAGGCTCCCGTACGGGAGCCGAAACCTCTTGTTTTTTGTTTTTCTTTTGGTCGGCGTTCCTTCTTCACCGTCAGCTATTATGATATAACTGTAAGAGCGCAAAACGAAGAAACAAAAGACGCTTTTTGGAAGATAATGGCGAAACATACGCCAACAGATTTTATTTGCTGTTTCTAGATCATGGAGGAAAAAAATGTTCTAGATAGAGCCGCCATCTGCAAACATCTGGAAAGTTGCTTCTGGGAACGTGGCCTCCGCAATAGAGCAGCCGCGCCGCCGGAGCCAATCTCAGAGGCCACGCTATAGCCACGCTGGGAACATCACTGGGAGAGGGAGTAAGCCGCATTTTGAATCGTAGTTTCCCAATTAGTATTTAAAGAACTTAAAGCTCTCGGAATGAATATTTCAAGTTTAAATTGCGTTGAAACGATGTAAGACGGTTGAAAACCGCTTTCTTTCATTTTTCGAGTCTGCTAGAGGCATGCAAAAAAACACTAATAGCCCTGCTGCTTGCTCACCGCAATGTAGATTTATTTGATCAGGCATTTGTCTTATAACATAACACAATATTAAATAAAAGTTACTAAAAATGAAAGGGTTAGTTGGTTTTTATGCTTTATTATTGAATTTTTGAGTCTAATAAAGTGGTTCTAGTTTATTATTTGAGCGTACTTACAGCGCCACAGTACAAAAACGTGGTGGCCAGAAAATCCGCTTGCTGCTTACAGGCCTTACATGTTATATGCCGTTCACCCTGCAGCGCGCGTGAACTGCTTGTGCTTACGGGCTACGGGTTGGAGTGCCACCAGGCGAAGTTTTCCACGGTTCTATTCTTACATCGCATGTCGGCGGCCAGGACTGCCAGCGCTGGCTCTTCACTAGCACATCATCAGTTTTGGAAGGTAAATTGAAGTGCAGGCACCACTGACGACTGATCATGGCCTTCCATCGGAGGGTCACATTTGTGCGAGGTGTTGATCAGGAGCAACAAGCCATCGCGGCGCACAATTTTCGATCAGCACAAGCCGCTGAGTTATTGAGCGGGGAATGCGCTAAGCGGTTTTACGAAGACGTTGTTTCGCAACCCTCAACGTCGTCCGCTGACACGCACAGGCTTGTGACCTCGGCGGGCGTCAGTCCCGAGTGCAGCAATAACGGGCGCCGACCGTCTCCCACTGGAGCTAGAGCTGTAAAAGTAAGCGAATATTTCACTGCAGCTCAGAGGAACGACGTATCCGAGCTTAGAAGGTGCTTACTTGCGGGCGTCGATGTGGACGCAACAGACGTTTTCGGTTGGACGGCTCTCATGTGCGCCTCTTGCGATGGCGCCGAACGGAGCGTGCGGTACCTTCTGAAGAAAGGGGCCAACAAGCATTTGAAAAACACTCAGGGAAAAATCGCCGTCGAGTTAGCCGCGCGGCGTGGGCATGTGAACGTCGTCGAACTGCTGTGTAAGCCCGAGAAGCTGGACAGAGCCGAGGAAGCTCCCGATGCCGAGAAGATTCGCGAGGCCCCCCGAAGCGATTCAGAGGAGTTTTGCGGCGTCTGCGGCAGGCTGTTCAGTTCCGCCGAGATGAAGGCGCACGAAACGTCCATAGTGCACCAGTTCAACCTTAGGCTGGGTAGGTCGCCCAGCTCGACTCATTACGAGATTCCGGAGAACAACGCGGGATTCCAGATGCTCCTCGGGATGGGCTGGAACAGGGATAGAGGGTTCGGACCTCGGGAGCAGGGACGCAAGTTTCCCGTGAAAACCGTGCTCAAGCGAGATCGCAGCGGACTGGGCGTCGAGTCGTCGGCGCCCAGGGTCACGCATTTTGGCCCTCATGACAGGACCGCGGTTGAAAACTTACGCAGAAAAGAGTCGCGCGAAGGCGCGGCGGGATCGCTGAAGAGGAAGAGGAAATGTGAAGAGGCAAAATTTCGAAGAATGAAAGAAATGGAGATTGAGTTTCGACGATCCTTCCACTAGCGCTCAGGAACAGCAAAAACCGTCTTTTGTAAGTATCGCACTTCTTGCCGTCTGTGGCAAGAGGATAGCTTCTCAACTGTGCAGATAATGTCATGTGGGTATGCTGAAATTGCTGGCAAACATATTTTTATTGGTTTACAGACATTGTGCTACCCTGTGAGTGGTTCTGAATGGGCTATTCAAATATGGTTTCTCTGTTATGCGATAGCATAAGGCACTTGTTGAACCATTTTGTGTTGATGCTGTACATCGAAGTCTAGGCAGTACGTAGTGGAATTTTGGTATACGAGGGGGCCACAATGCCACGTGTGGCACCTGTGCATGTGGTATGAGTTATATGACCAGCCATGAGTCATGACGGAAGTGAAGACATCATCAGGCCAGAAATGACGGATGCTTTCTGTACAGGCATTCCTGCAGTATAATTAACAAAGTTGAGTGCATATCTGTGTGGGGTTCTCACTTGAACGAGTCTGATCAGTGGATATGCTCTGTGGCGGAGTTCAAAATGGGAGGTTACATCCTGCGCTTTTTTTTCTTCCTTTTTTTTTTTCAGAAATGAACCCGGCAACAGCGCGAGTGAAGCAGTTCTTGGCGGACATTGAGTCCACTGCTGAGACGATTCTGGCTGATAAGGAGCAAGTGGTCGAGCTTGACCGACGCCGACAGAAGAACAGAGAAGCCCTCAGGTACAGCTTGTTCTTGTGATGTCATATCTAGATCTTTGTATTATGGTGTTAGGCATGGAGGGCTTGCTCAATGTACAGGTTAAGCAGACAGTAGTCAATAAGTGCCTTAGTTTGCGGTACTGCACACTGCAGTCTGCATAGGTCAGTGGCAAACCACTCCTTTTTCTAGCTATTTGGAAGCCTAGACATCGAAACCTGAAGTCCTCCTATGTGGGATGTACTGAGTCTGAATCCTAGTACCATGGAAGCCCTCTTGTTTTATGTAATGGGCAGAAGCACCGTCTGGTCTTGTCCTTGGCTTTCTCTTGCTCAGTGCACTTGGAGCAGGTGCTTTAACCAAAGAGTTTGATCAGAGATTGGACTTGGGAGTCTTGGTTGCCCTGTGGTCTGTTTTTGCTGGTAGTTCATGATGTGATTCAGCAGTGCAGAGGCAGCGAAGGCACTAGGGGATTCTGCAATGTCGAACCACATCGGGATCCAACAACAAGCCTGCCATGGCATGTTAGAAGATTTCATTTCTTGTAGTTTAGGCCCTCCATATGGTCGTGTTGTTTTTATAGTTCTCTTTTTGGTCAGCAGGCTCAGTTTTGATCAAGCACCAACAGCAGACATTTCGTTCAGCAATTGTTCTTTCAGCATAAAGATGCTGCTCATCTGACATTGGGGTGTTAGGTGTGTCACTACGTCGCAGCAGAGCAAGGATGTACTGTAAGGGTAGTTACTAAGCATGCACTTTTCCTGAATGTCGAACTCCACATTTTTTGGATCTTGTAGTGTTCATCTTCTGAGTTCAGTAAGCCGTAGGTGTAAGGAGCCCTTGAGAGTAAACATGGCGCTTTTCATTATTAGAGCAGCTGCAAAAAATGTGTGACCATTACAGCCAATATTGCTGGTAAGTCTCTTAATTCCTCCCTGCACTGCCCAGAGCTCTGCAAACCATGGAAGAGGATGTCCGTAGGCCCTGGGTCTGCATTGGAAACATGTTCATGAAGATCCCCAAGCAGAGGACCAAGGAACTTCTTGAGCAAGGTGAGCAAACCAAGTTGTAAGGGACTGTCCTAGTTGCGAAACAGCGCAGTCCATTATTCAATGAATGCAGTAGCGGAAGCGGCCCGTCATGATTGTTCTGGTGGTTCAGTGAGCTTGGGTTTGGGATGTGTCAACAACCAAAAAAGGGGTGGTCCATTTGTATAGTTAGGCCAAATGCAAACTGGGTGCGCTTCACTTCGTTTTTCACTTCAATTCCGGTGTTCAGATAGCGCAAAAGGGTTAATGCCCATTTCTGCAGAAGTGGTCATTCTCTGCTTTGCATTCCTAGATCCCTGGGAGTTCTCATACCACTCCTGGCACAGCGGTTAAGTGATGCGCCACTGCTCTGCAATGGCAGGTGCTGCCACTGGGGGGGCTTGTGTGGCCCTGGCTGCTCTTCCCATAGAGTTTCTTACTCTTACCTAGAGGGAAAGCTGGCAGCACGTCTATGGGAGTTTGCATGGAGGCCCCTCGAGACCACTTCAGCCACCATGGGCGCCCAAAGCATCATGGGGTGGTGAGCTACTTGTTGCAGAACTGCAACTTTTGGCCAAAAAATAAGGCTCTTTGATAACTACAAACGTCCTAACATTCAATATCTTGTCTAATGATTGCAACAAACAAGCAGAAAAGCATTTAAGTGCTAAGTTTGCCCAAAATAAGAGACGACTCGCTCTCCTATTGGCCAAGTGATGAACACTAAAAAAACTAATATTTCGTACTTAACAGGCGCATTTTTAAAAGTAAATATGTTTTCAAAAAAAATGTTGTTGCTTAAACACTATATGAGGTTTTTAATGGCATTTCAGAAAAGTGAAACCTTTTATTTGGCGTCGTGTGTCGTCGCGTTTTCACTACTATGGGTTTTGCATACTGCGTTCGCGTGAAAGTCGTCTGCGCGCACACGAACAGCATTTTCGGAATGAGACATCTTAGTAGTGCCACTCCGTGTTCCCGAAAAATTACGACTGTGCCGCAACAAGTAGCTCACCGCCCCATGATGCTTTGAGCGTCCATGGTGGCTGAAATGCAGCGCCGCCAGCTTTCCCTCTAGGTAACAGTAAGAAACTCTATGGCTCTTCCTGAGTGACCTCTTGTGACCAATCATTAGTTGAACTGCTGCCTGCCACGGTGGGCAGGTTTAACAGGCAGGAGTAACTGGATTAACCAAGACGTATGACAATCATCCAATGTCGTTGTCTGGGGGGTTTCTTTAAGGGGCATTTGCCGCTTCTTTCTTGAGTTGTATCCGACCATAGAGGCTCAGATTTCATTGTCTTTGCTGTGAAAAATTGCCTACATGAAATGCAACATGATTGAGTGGGTTGCCAGTCATGTCTTAACTGCCCCGTTGCACCATGCTGGCTGTTTTCTTTGCTGCAACCATAGGGGCCCGATGCTGTCGCATCTTTTCATTCCCAGGCAAGGCAGGCTCACAGTATCTGACTGCCCTTTCAACCCGATGGCTGTGGGGCTTTGATGTCTCGCACTGTCAGCTGCTGAACAGAGGGGAATGCGCACCATTAGCCTGCACATAACTGGAGGGCCCAGGTGTCGACTGTGGCGCTTGATAGATTGTGGCCAACTACGAGTGCCACTGCTTCTTCCGCGGTGTGCATTGCTCAGTTTATGGAACAGGTCCCCCCAGTAAACGATCTTCCTTCAATCTCTGTGCTGTCGCAGCCATTATACGGCACCTTTTGAATCTTTGGGAAAGATGGGCTGCATTTTCAGGGGCATGGCATGTAAGCCCTTGTTTTTCCTCTGCACGCACAACCACTGGCTGGGGCTGCATTGAAAACAGTATCTTGTTGCTGAGAACAAGCACCATCTAGTAACCATAAAAATTGTTTTTTTATCGTAGCTTTATTGTTCTGTTTGCTGTTCTTATCTGTTACAGTTTTCAGGTGATGAAATGGGGAAGCCTAATGCGTTGCTTGGGCATGGTTTGAGCACAATCACCCTTTCACAATGATTTCACAGTAATGCTTCTGACAGCTGTGATACAGTGCATAGAGTTAGGTGGTGCATAAAACTTCACAACAGTGTACCCAGTAAAAATGCCTCACTTTTTGCATTCTCTGTTAACTTCCCAGTGGAAATGGTAATCCTCGGGATGAAGATGGGGTCTTAAGTTAGAATTCTGGGAAAATGACTGGCTGTCCCTTTTTGACACTCAGTTGACTCCTAGGCCAGTGGGACTGAATGATGTGTGTGAAGCTGCAAAAATGTGCAGAGAGTCTCATGGCAGTTGCTTTTGTGGCACCAGATGGGAAGTGAAAATTTCAGCATGAAATCTGAACAGTTCACGAGAGTTGCAGGTTAGGCTTGGGTGATGCTATGGCTTGCAATGCCTGTAGCACTTGTCTTCTTGTGAAATGGTGTTGCTTTGATGACGACCTTTTTCTTTTCTAGAACAAGAAAAGCTGGAAGAGGAGATTTTGTCTCTGCGAAAGAACCTCAAAAAGAATGTCCAGACCCTGCGCGAGATGGAAGGCCGGTCAGAGGTTCAGGGCTTTGGCCTGGAGCCTCTCAACCGGGAAGAGATGCAGGCGATAAGCAAGGTCATCGGACAATCCTGAGTGGTGAGCCATTGTGCACTTCTGCATGAAGGCCACAACAAAGTCGCATATCACATTTTTTTACTCAACATTAAAGCTAGAATGCATGCATTGGTGCTTCGAAGACATTTGTGATGTCAGAAAGTAGCATCAGTTCAGACTGTAAAGGGCACAAGTACAGAGAGAAAAGCGTAAAAAAATGAAGGCTTCTCAAGTACTCCTCCGTGTTGTTCAACATGGCTAGTTTCTGCTCATTCCTGCCTTGCAGAAACTGAGGACGTGTCACTGTAGTTAGCTGGACATATTGGTGCTGGTGCCAAGGTGTACACGTAGTTGAAGTCGGGTGGCAAGATTTTGTACCTCCATATCATGCATAGACCTCATCCATTATTTTTCACAAATAATTTCCAAAATTGGTGCATAGTATGAATTAAAGTTATTCCCCTCACAGCCCATGCGAGATCCATACTTTTACACTGTGTTGTCATTGCGGCCCTCCCCGTATGTTCATTACAGGCAGGCCAGGTGCGAACATGGAGAGGTGGGGGCTTCCCAATCTCTGCTGTCGTCCTTTGGGTCCCAGTGGAGTTGGAAAGCTTTTGCAATAGCTTCTCTTCTTATTCTTATTTCTCTTCTTTCTTTTCTGCATTTGGGTGCGCTGCGAGTCCACTAGTTCTTCTTTCTGCCTTCCCCAATAGTTGCAGCTTGGGGCGGCCACCTCTACGGTGGAGAGGGAAGTGAGAGACGGCACCCCTAGGGTTACTTGTGTTCTTTTTGTTTCACTTCCAGCTTTTGTTTTCAGTTTGTGTTTTTCCCAGGAAAGACAGAAAAACTTAGGGGATTCCTTTTTTTTATTAATTTTCCAACCGTAAGGAAACTAAGTGCAGTGTGCGTGCCTGTAATGTTACTGAGGCTGTGGCAGGCTGTGTTTGCCACCTCATATCTGTTGCTCAGGTTTGCTGTGGCATTTTGGCTCCATAAGCCTGAAGTTGGCTTTTCCGCAGCAGAATAAAATATACTTTGTAGTGCTGAAGCTGACTGTGCGGCCGAGTGGTGGCACTCTTAGAAAACAGGGAAGGAGTCGAGGATGTGAGTATATGTCTTGCAGCTGTGAACTGAGCCGTCATCTGTGTTTCTTTGACTTTTACGCCCTGTGAATAAACACCCTACACATACATATACTTGTGGGCGCTAGGCACGGCCTCACATTTATTGAAGACTGCTTCATGAGAGTTAGGCGCACGATTTGAGCAATTTTTAAAAAAAATTCTGTGAGTGCAAGACTCTATAGTACTTATGCTACACAACTTTCAAACTTAGTTGCTGCAAATTAATACCGGGTGTTTCACCTGAATTACTCTGCAATTTTTAAAAATAAGCTTTTTGAGTTAGGAGAATATATCTTACGGCATAGCATTGTCAGCGGTGTCGCAAATCACAATACAGCTTAAACATGCTAGCTATGGTTAACTAGTGATGAGCAGTTAATCCTTATGCATTGATATGCATGTAGCCCACTATAAGTAATATCTATGTCAGTTTTTATAATTTCAAAAAATTAGTTGTTACCATCTGCTGTGTGGCACAAGAAATATTGGCTACATCGCACCAAAATACATGTGCTTTCTAGAAGCTTGCAGGCAAAGCAACCCCTCCAGTGCATGTAACTCGTCGAAATAGCTAAAATTTGTTGGGCCACAGCGCCGAGGGTAAAAGCGTTTTTCGAAATTGTAAACACTGATATGAATATTACTTATGGTGGGCCACATATATCTAAATGAATAAGGAGACTAGCGGGAATAATTGAAAAGTTTACTACTCAATATTAGTTAACCAGCCTACTACTAGTCAGCATATCTTAGTTGTATTCTGATGCACTACATCACTGACAATGCTGTGTCATAAAAAGTAGACTTCTGACTCCAAAAGCTTGTTTTTAAAAATTGTGGAACATGTTAGGTGAAACACCCTGTGTTGCACTCCCACCGCTGATGTGCATCATTGATCTGCTCTGAACTTTCCATGGGGATGAATACTATACATCTGGCATGTGTGTCGTCATTTAGCATGCTAACTCTCCTGAGAGTAAGCATGAATGCATGCTTAGATTTGGACACATGCCCTTCTCGTCATTTGAGATGCACTGTCATAGACAGTCGGTTGCTTGCTCACGGCCAGCGTAAGCTCTGCTTGTCAGACTCGCAGAAGTGAGCTGTGTTGTGGACGCAATTGTGAAATCACGGGGTATCTTTCATAATTCAGCAGCACTGTTGAGAGCCCAGAAGCTTGCGTGATAGGTAATTTTCGGCAGATTATGGACTTGGTAGTATCTGAGTGAACGTTTCATAGTGAGCGTAGTGCTTTGAGATGAGCTATTAAAATTGCATACTTAA